>NW_022436963.1:8551066-8638871 GCF_009761245.1 Sapajus apella | reverse complement strand
CCAGCACTTTGGGAAGCCAAGGTGGGCAGATCACGAGGTCAGAAGTTCGAGACCAGCCTGGCCAACATGGTGAAACCCCTCTCTACTAAAAATACAAAAAATTAGCCAGGCATGGTGGCATGCACCTGTAATCCCAGCAACTCAGGAGGCTAAGGCAGGAGAATCGCTTGAACCCAGGAGGCGGAGGCTTCAGTGAGCAAAAAACATGCATTGCACTCCATCCCGGGCGACAATGCGAGACTCTGTCTCAAAAAAAAAAAAAAAAAGACAACAGGAAATTAATCTCTTTAGTACATGTCTGACCTATTACATCAAATGCTATGTGTATTTCTATAATCAAATGTATATTACTTTTTCTGGGTCATAGCCATTTTATCCAAATTAATATATTATCAATTTATTAGGTGTCCACTCTACTTAATAAACAAATTGCCTTAAGTCATGTTTCCTTCATCTACAGCCAAGGAAAATTTTAACTGCTTTGGTGAGAATATTCATTATATGAACTAAAGATGGCTCATTAATAATTCAAAACAGTGATAATGTTTTAGTAACTTCCTGAAGACTTCTTATTCTGGTATAAGATAATATTTTCTAATAAACATATATCACACGTATTACCTTCAATAATTTTTTAAAAACTGTCATGACCTGAAAACAGGGCTTATCAACTTTCTTCTGCAATTTTAAAAGCAAACATCAAAGAAGTAGACCTAATGAGCAATTCAGAATTAAATATTTTGAAACTAAATTATCTTAACTTATTAACTGAGGCAGAAGACATACAGAAAAGCCTGCATGATTCTTCCCTAACTATCAATATGTTACAAAGAAAGCACAACATAGCTGAGGTACATGATATATAAGAGAAGACTCTCAAACGTAGACAGGGGATTATAAACCTTACAGACCACAGCACAAAGTACCTGTGATGCTATCACCCACCTGCCTCCCTGGCCAGAGGCTTTTGCTTGGCCAGGCTGATCTTCACACACAGGAGAAATTATGTCAAACTGTATTGGGGTATCTGGGGCAACAAGAGAATCCAGAGAAAGAGCAGCCAAACTTGTAGACTCAGATCCTAGGGATCCTGAACTGCTGGTTCGAGCTGTCAGTGGCCGAGACTGTCTAAGCATAAAACAAGAAGGCATTACATTTAATTTTCCCTTTTGGATATTAAATATTAACACACTATGAAAAAAGAAAACCCAATATTGTAAGTCAATGAGAAATCTTATGTTTCAGTAGAAACACAATCCCAGATCACAGATACTTTAAATAGCCCATATCGTTTTTAAAATAACTCAGTGTGGTAACTTACCCTCCTGCTGGCCGCAGGCTCTCGTGCCTCTGCTGGAAAGATGGGGAAGGAGTGACAGCTTCCAGAGCTGACTGATTTACTCGTGCAGCCGTTTCCTATTTTAATTTTTTTTAAAGGACTAATATTAGTAAAGTAAGCAAACCAAAAGTTTGAATGTAACTTTGAATTGTTAGAATGCTTCTGAGTTACACTTAAAATATAAATTAGAGCTACCAAAGTAGTTCCATATTTTCTTGTCTTAATATTAGGGTACATAACTGATTTATTTCCTATAATCGAGAAATAAAATTTCTGATTTTCTACTTATACACAATTATTATATATTGCTTTTCTTTAATTTTTCTAAATTCCCTGCAAATGCTGCACACTTTAAATTTTTAAAGAAAATACTGTTTTTTTCTTTAAAATTTTAACTACCAGATATTTTTGATTAAAGTTTGTATTGCTAGCACCCAGCCCAGTGCCTGATACGACAATCGATGTATTCATTGAATAAAGAAATTCAGGAGTAGGAAATACTCATAAAATATGAGTATTTTATAACTATGCTGGAAGTTTTCACAATTTTCCAGAATATATTTATGCTCAGATATATGTTTATTAATTTATAAAGTTGTCATTTTTCAGACCAAAAAATTGAAAATAAGAAAGCTAGCTGGACGCGGTGGCTGAAGCCTGTAATCCCAGCACTTTGGGAGGCCGAGGTGGGTGGATCACGAGGTCAAGAGATCGAGACCATCCTGGTCAACATGGTGAAACCCCGTCTCTACTAAAAATACAAAACATTAGCTGGGCATGGTGGCGCGTGCCTGTAATCCCAGCTACTCAGGAGGTTGAGACAGGAGAATTGCCTGAACCCAGGAGGCGGAGGTTGCGGTGAGCTGAGATCGCGCCATTGCACTCCGGCCTGGGTAACAAGAGTGAAACTCTGTCTCAAATAAAAAAAAAGAAAATAAGAAAGCTTTCCATAGAAATACTTTAGACTTACTGTTTTATTTAAAACACTGACTAAATAAAAATGATATTTAAATTAAAAATGTTTTAATAATGTATAGTTAACATTACTCTTCTTATATACTTAAAAATGGTTAACATGGTAAATTTGTGGATTTTATCACAATTTTTAAATGGTCTTTTTTTGGGAGATAGGTTCTCTGTTGCCTAGACTGGAGTGCAACGGCATGATTATGGCTCACTGCAGCCTTGATCTCCTATGCTCAAGCAATCCTCCCCTCTCAGCCTCCTGAGAAGTTGGTACTGCAGGATATACTCCATAAAAATGGTCTTTAAATTAGAAAAAATAATTACAAAACAGGTTTGCATTTCTTGTCTCATAGCAAAATCATCACCAATACAATGCCATAAACTAATCAAAATTTCTATTCTAATACAGATAAAATAATTCTGGATAACCTAGGAAATATTAACTAAAACCAAACTATTCAAATTCAAACACTGTATTCCCCAGATGATAAATCATTTAATTTGTATTTTAATTGTATTTTTTGTTGCTCCCAAGTAACCTTACAAAAAGGAAAAGCTAGATTGATGGGAGACCAAATTACTAAAAGCAAAAGACTTCTCTACAGTTACCACTGATTTTCCATAATTAAACTCATAATTTATTGTATTATACATAATTATAATACATTATATGTTACAATATAAATATAACAACATTTTATAAAACTAACAAATTACTAGTATGTTGGAGGTCATGAGATTTTGTTTCTACTGTTCAAAACTTCCTCCTAGGCATTTCTTAGCTGGTACCTCAAAGCCATTAAGATAAAAACAGAACTCTTCTTTCCCAAATTCTTCTCTTCCCTTAGGTTTAAAACCTGGAAGTCATCTTTACCTTATTCATCTTCTTCATCCTTCACATCAATTAGTTACTAAACTAGTCAAGTCTAGCTCTCCCATCTAAACAACCATTACATCAGTAGCAGATTAAGATTTAGAAGAGTGAGAGCCTCCCAAAGAAATTATTTCCCAGCCTCAGCTGAAATCATCAGCCTGTGCCAAGCCATGGGAGTTGCCTGGATTGTCATAGCACAGACAGGCCCACCAAGAGTGGCAGAGGTCAGACAGCTCCTGTCCTAGAGTCAAGTCTTTTTCCAACAATACTGAAGGACCCACCTGACTCTGTACCCCTGGGTTCTACCTGTATATTTGGACTGCACATATGGCTATGTCTACATGTCAGGGTGTGTCTGTTCTGATATCCTTGCTACTCAAAGTATAATTTGCAAAACTGGGAATTCGAGTTGTATCACCCTACACATACTGAATCATATTAAGCATTTTAACAAGACCGCTAGGTGATTTGTATGCATACTTCAATTTTGTATTCTCTATCAAGAACCTTTAACTTGGTTGGATGTGGTGGCTTAAGCCTGTAATCCCAGCACTTTGGGAGGCCAAGGCAGGTTGATCACCTGAGGTTGGAAGTTTGAGACTAGCCTGGCCAACATGGCAAAACCCTGTCTCTATTAACAAATTGGCTGGGCGTGGTGGCGCAAGCCTGTAGTCCCAGCTATTCAGAAGGCTGAGGCAGGAGAATCACTTGAACCCGGGAGGCGGAGGCTGCAGTGAGCTGAGATTGCACCACTGCCCTTCAGCCTGGGTGACACAGCAAGACTCTGTCTCAAAAAAAAGAAGAATATTTAATTACATTACTAGTTTCATAAACTTGTCATTTTTACATCTGCATTTGTGCTCTTGGTTTTTTTCTTATCTGTACTCTTCTTTTCCTCAAAACACAAACAAATCCTACTCAACTCAGGTTTCCACCATCTCCACAGAGCTTTCTCTAAAGTCCACACTGATCTCAAAACTTAGTCATCACCATATGCTTTCAATTACATCCTATTTTATCTAAAATGTTACTTAAAGTTTTAGTTTTGTCTCTCCATACAGAGAGGCTCCTGGAGGGCATGGCTCAATTTCTTCTCTATTTCCTTTCTTCATGGTGCTCAACACAAGTAAAACAGTCAACATACAATAAATATTTGTTGACCGACTGAGTTGAGTACCTTTTGAAATAATTTATTGTTCTAGGAAGACCACTCATTACATACATAGCACATTAAAGCTATTCATTCAGTTCAGATGTAGTGGCTCACACCTGTAATCCCAGCACTTTGGGAGGCCAAGGTGGGCAGATCACCCACAGACAGGAGTTCAAGACCAGCCTGACCAACATGGATAAACCAGTCTCTATTAAAAATACAAAAATTAGCCAGGTGTGGTGGCACATAATCTCAGCTACTCGGGAGGCTGAGGCAGGAGAAATCAGTTGAACCCAGGAGGTGGATGTTTCAGTGAACAGAGATCGGGCCATTGCACTCCGATCTGGGCAACAAGCAGGACTCCATCTCAAAAAGAAAAAAAAAAAAAAAAAAAAAAAACCTACTCATTTAAGGCCATATTAAAAAATTACAGAACTTGAGAAATTATGAATAAAAACATGTAAGCCACAAAATTACTCAATTTTGCTAGATCTGGGTAACATAAAATAAAAATATTACCTCTGGATTTTCACTTAAGTATATTTGTTTAGATATGTTGTTTATCGTACAGATCCACTGCAAGATGAAAAAATAGAAAAATATAATTAATTTTTTTCTATAAAGCTTCTCTTATAAAGGCAAATGTTCAATACTAAATTGCAGATGTTTCATTAGAAGTAATACATTTATCTTCCTTATAAGAAAACATTTCATAAGGAAGGTACATATATAAAAATATGTATAAAAAGAATATTCAACATTATTATTATTTATGAAAATAGTACATTTATGTAAGAAGCTCAAGTTTAATTCATATAAGGAAATAAAACAGCAATCATGTTAAACTATACATAATAATCTATATATTTCTTTTTATCACTTTCCCTCCTAAGCCTCACCAAACAAGACAGTGTGAACTCAGGTATCATAATTAACACAAATGCAAAAAATTTAAAAGATAAATATATTCTTGGTGAATATATTTTACATGCTTCCCTTCTGTCAAGTTTATAAATTATTAGCATAGAAAACAATCTCTGCTCTAAATCTTCTGCTTAACTCTCGAGGATTCACGTGTCTGTTAAGCATCACTAAACTAAACAAATATTGTTTGGAAAACTATGCAGAGAACAGACATTTGTCTGTGTTCCTCAGAGACCAAAAGCGAGATTTAATATTAACTCTTTTCCATAAGAAGTAAATAAAGGTAGATCTCTATAGCATTTCCAACTTTTATCTCTTACCAGCACAATTATAATGCCAAATTAAAAGGCTAAAAATCAAGCCAGGGTATATTTTCATGGAAGAATGTTTCTTAAGATAAAGGTTTGAAGCATCAATTCTTGCTAAGACCTTACCTTCCATATCTGATATAGTAGGAGTAAAAATGGAGCCAAAAACAAAAGGCTCATGAGGAAGAACAGAGACTCCCAAATTTTTGTTTTTCTATCTTTCATTTCTCCAAGCTTTTCAGCTTTAGTTGCTTCCTGCCATGTCACATCTGCTGCCACTATATTCTTAGTGCAGCAAATAGTGTCTCAAAGGATTGGAGAGAGAAGGGAATAAACTGTCACCTCATGATACTAACAGCCTGCCAGACAGCAACAGTCACAAGGTCATTTCTGAATCTGAGCTTTTAAAATAGCAGAGATGATTTCTAAGGTCCTTCCCACTATAAAATTCTGTGAGAAACTTAGGAATGTTACTTGAGGACAATAGACTTTTACAAAAAAAAAAAAAAATTTAATGAACTAGGATTCTATAATGAATACATTAATATATATTTTGTCATCAGAAAAATATTTTAAATTATTAATTTTTATAAATATCACTGAATATGACATTTTTTCAGTGAATAAATGTCACTGAAGAAATGAACTAGGTAAAATTTTACCTCTTCATGATCTTTTTTACTCTCTGCTTGCAAAATTGAAGATCTGGAAGAGAAGAGATGTTTGAGTCTCAACTGTTAAAAAAGTACTTTCAACATAATCTGAGAGAACTTTTTATCTTTAAAGGTAAACGAATATATAAACACCAATCGATATTAAAAGAAAAAAACAAAACACAACCAACGGCATCTTAGGAAATGGAGACTACCAGAGGTAACAGGACACAGACTTTAACAACTCTGACTCTGGCTATCTATGCCAAGATGTACCAAAAAGGAAACAGGTGCTGATCCTCAGAAGACCGACCATGACAAAATTACATTTCAGTGAAGATAATGCATTTCAATGTATCATATATATTTCATATATATTATGAACTTATCAAATATATTTCAAATACGCCTCAATGATCCTAATAGAAAAAAACTTTGCTTCATTAATTCTCCTTTAATATTAAATCAAATATTTTGATATATCAATCATTAAACATATTATTTTGCTTTTCTATAGATATATTATTAGAGTTAGAGAAAATAATTTCTACTAATTTTGCATCACAACAGGAATGTGAAATGGGAAATCATGGTAAGCATTAAACAAAAAGTACTTATAATAAGTAACATGTTAAGTTTACCAACTTAATATTTTGATAAATAAATACAGTGATTCCCAACACCCAACATCTAGTGTGATAAATGCACACAATATTGGCATTCATTATGTTTGTAGAAGAAATGTGAAATTAACCATTTTGATAAAGGATAATGACCTATTTTTTTTTAAGGGGGAAAGGTCAAATGTATTTATTTTTAGAATATCTTAATGTGCATAAATACAGGGGAAAAAAAGACTTTTCAGGAACCCAGAGGCTGCTCCTGAACATTAACTTAAGAAAGTTCAAAGGTCAAAAACAGTATTTTAATTGAGTGGGAGGGAAAATGGCAGATAGTCTAAACATCTATCATTAGGAAAATGTTTAAATTATAATGTATGTCCTTAAATAAATTATAGTATAGCCATTATAACATGTTTTTAACAGGTGGCTGCAGATCAAAATTATAATATTTCAACTATTTTTAAAATGTACATAGGTTAAAAATTGGAAGGCAATGGACAAAAAGGTTAATTGTTGCTTTTGGTTAATAAGACAGTAGGATTTTTTCATACTCCTTTTTATGTTTTCCATGCTTTTTGAAAATTTCCTTTAAATGCTACTTTAAAGATTCTCATTTAATGCAAAGGTATTAGAAGGCTGGGCGTAGTGGCTCACCCCTATAATCCCAGCACTCTGGGAGGCTAAAGCAGAAAGATTAGTTAAGTCCGGAAGTTCAAGACCAGCCTGGGCAACATGATGAGACATCTCTACAAAAATTCTTTTTTAATTTCCAGGCATGGTGGCATGCACCTATGATCCTAGCTACTTAGGATCCTTAGGTGAGAGGATCCCTTGACCCCAGGAGGTTTGAGGCTACGGTAAGCCATGTTCACACTACTGCACTCCAGCCAGGGTGACACAGTAAGAACCTGCCTCAAATAAACAAAGAAAGGTAATGGAAATTTTTTAAAATGGTATTATTATATCATTAATGGGAAAATAATATAATCAGAAATATTTAACATTTTAAAATAACACTATTGTTAGCACCTACTATGTCAGTCACATTACATATACTAGAATTTCTGTTCCTCACAACAATTTACAAAGTAGGGATTACAACTCCCCCATTCACATTTTACATGAAGGAAAATGGAGCTGAGAGGGGTAAGTTTGAGGTCACACAGTAAGTAATAAATCCAAACTTTGAGCTTTCTGACCCCAGGTTTAGGACTCTTTCCATTAACTTGTTCTGTCTTCTTCCATACTATGTAAGATTTTCAGTTGCAGTTCCTTAACATGAAATCACAGATCTTTACGATATGACATTGCTTTGACAACCTCAAAATATCAAGAAACCATAACCAACTCAGAAACAAAAATTCAATACAATTCTACAAGATTAAAAAGCAATTTACCTCAATATATAATAAACCTAAAATTTCCATAAAATTTCTAAACAAAAAGGAATTATCCCACATTTTAGTAGTTTAAAATATTATAGATTACTAGTAGTAGAAAAAAATACTAACTTTTTTCCATCGAAAGAAGTGATCTGAAAACAGTATCGTCTGTCTTCACAGTCCACAGCCATCACTGAACAGTTGTCTATGTCCATGGCCAGGCCTCCTGCTACATCCCCACGGGCTTGACTCATCAAATTTCCACCCTGCGTGAAGTAAAACTGTCTGTCCCAGGTAGAAGACACCAAACCTGTTTTACTAAATGAAGAAACACATTCACTCTTTAATAACAACATACCTGAAATCTCATCATCAGCCAGACACAAGATAAAGCATGTTACAAAGAACTGGTTTGCAAAAAGACACCAAGGTGCCAAGAAAATAAATATAAATACACTTTCAGTCTCTAAGATAAATTCATGTATGTTGACTTACTTTTGTGAATGTATATACAGTTTCCAAAACAAGGCTGGAAATTATAAAATTGCAGCTGTAATAATAATGCTCCATAAATTACAGGTTATACTTCAACTTCCAAGAGAGTAAATTCAAAACAATAGAATTTATTTTATTTCCAGGGTTAACCTGCTCCATCCTATCTTCAGTTGAAAACTAACATTTTACTTGGTGCTATAATCATACATATCTTAAAGTAAGATCAATGATATTTAATAACGTTCTCATGTTCTGATACAATATGTGAATATTTATTTAAACTCAAATTAGTTTCACGTCTTCTTTTTTTTTTTTTTTTGAGACAGTCTCACTCGGTCCTCCAGTGGTGTGATCTCGGCTCACTGCAACCTCTGCCTCCCAGGTTCAAGTGATTCTCATGCCTCAGCCTCCTGAGTAGCTGAGATTACAGGCATGAGCCATTATGCTCAGCTGATTTTTGTATTTTTAGTAAAGGTGGGGTGTCACCATGTTGGCCATTCTGGTCTCAAACTCCTGACCTCAGGTGATCCAACTGCCTCGGCCTACCAAAGTCCTGGGATCACAGGTGTGAGCCCTCACACCCAGCTTTGGTTTCACTTCTTTTCTCATTCTACATTATTCAATAAATATCTAGGTAGGATTTTACTTCCGAAAAGTACTCATGTACCTCATCTGTGAAAAAGTTCACGTAAATACACCTCTAAAAAGTTTCAACCTTTAGTAAAAATCAAAATAATGACAGACAACATCAATTATTTATTATATTCATTTGGTATTGTCTTACATGATATACAATAGACAAAAATAATAGTTTTCTTACTTCCTAGCATTAAGGTATCCAGCCTTTCGGGTTAAGTTTCGATTAACAGGAAATTTGGTGGGGTCTGGGTCAGGCACATATAAAGGGTCACTGGCTACTTCCAAATCCTCTATTGTCTGTTGCATGGTCTCTACATCACTGTCCATTTCCCTGCGAACACTGACAGAGACAGAATTATTTACTACAAATCACAACCAATAAGAACTTACCAATCATGTTTACCTGTGTATTTGTTTCGCATGTTTTCTTAAAGACAGAAGAGTGGCACGGGTGGTTAAAACAACGCAAATATATTTTAAAACAGGTTTACATTTTATTTGAAACTTAGATATTTTGGAAACAATATTAAATTAAAAAAACTAATGACTCCCTACTGAATGCCTGATTTTGGAGTAATTTTCAAACTGCTCTGTCCTGTGCCATTAAAACAACAATCAATTTCATCTCTCTCCATACCACAGACTGACCACATATACTGCTCAGCATTTTGAACCTGATGAGAACTACATTTTTTCTCTAAGCTTTCATGGCTTGGAAACAATATTTAGTAATCTCCCATCAAACTCCCACAATTTCAAGTTTAAAGATAATTTCACTTATGGAGAATTACTATTATGTGTCTGTTATACATAAAACTGAGTTTAGAATCAATAAAATTACCACTACTAAGAAATTCAGAGTTCATGATCTATGGAAAAAAAGAGGTAAACAAGAAGTAACCAGGAACCACATAAGAAACTCTCATGACAGGGAAAATATCCCCTCAGGAAATTAAATGGTAAATGTCTTTACATTATGTCATTTAGCTTTTAACTTATCATTCACATCATTTCATTTTCAATTTTAAGGAAAATAATACTTACTTCTGTACGCTTGTTCCAATATTAGCTAAAAATTCTTCCAGTTGTTCATTAAGATTTTCAGAACCCATCTTAAAGAAACTTATCTGAAGAGTGGGGAAGGGGGAATGGAACAACACAAAAATACATTAAACAATATATTTAAAGTAAATCATATAAATGATCTCTAAGATAAATGGTTAAGTAAAAAAAAAAAAAAAAAAAAAAAAAAAAAAAAAAAAAGCAATATTCCCATTTGTGTAAAAATACATTGTAGTTTGCAACATCTACTGCATATGGAGCCACTAAGGAAGTTAGATTTAAATTCCACTGTATATCCTTTTATATTTTTTGAATTGAACAAGTAATACACATGTATGGTTAACAATTTTTTTAATTAGAAAGTAAATTTTAAAGCACTTCCAATAAATTATATAAACTATTTCATGTTTACTACAAAGATAAGTTTTCTAGCTGAGGAATAATCAGTAAAATACTCTTTTACTTAAATATATTCAACTTTTTTTTTCCTTTGAGACAGGGTTTCACTCTGTCATCCAGACTGCACAGTAGCATCTCACTGCAGCCTCAACCTCCTAGGAAAAATGCCCTATGATTTACTTTAAATATATTGTTTAATATATTTTTGTGTCCTTCATATGACTCAGCCTTCCAAGCTGCTGGAACCACTGAGGCATGCTACCATGCCCAGCTGATTTTTTCATTTTTTTCTAGAGATGGGGTCTTCCTACATTGCTGAGGCTAGTCTCAAACTCCTGGACTGAAGTGATCCTCCTACCTTGGCCTACCCAAGTGCTTGAATACAGGCATGAGGCACCACACCTGGCCTCAAATTTCTTTAAACTCTTGATTTTTAGGAGACTGATGCTGTGTCTCATACCACCTAAAACATAAATTTTCTAGTCCCCTTCCTGATGTACACCTCTTTGGGGACTTTGGAGTTCCTCTATTAACTCAGGAAGTATGCAAAAAATGTGGGATAAACTCAAACTTGTTCATTCTCTTTCACATCTATTATGAAGCAGGTGTTTAGTTGAAGCTCCAGCAATAAGTGTAACTGAAATTCATTTAGCATTCTGTTCTCAGTCCCCAGCTAAGGTGAACAAGTTGCTATTCCTAAAATATTTGAAATCTTCATTTGTAAGGAAAACCATTCTTCCTAACTTCCTTAAAATAATAGTCTGATGACATTTTAAAAAATTACTTCTTAAAACACAGACATGAAAAAGGATGTTGAAAACAGTTCATAGGCCAGACATGGTGGCTCACACCTGAATCCTAGCACTACGGGAAGTTCGGGCAGGTGGATCACCTGAGGTCAGGAGTTTGTGACCAGCACAGCCAACGTGGTGAAACCCCGTCTCTACTAAATATACAAAAATTAGCCGGGTGTGTGGCACACACCTGTAATCTCAGCTATTTGGGAGGCGGAGGCCGGAGAATCGCTGGAACCTGAGAGGCAAAGGCTGCAGTGAGCCAAAATGGCACCACTGCACTCCAGCCTGGGCAACAGAGTGAGACTCCACCCACCCGCAAAAAAAGGAAAATATAATATCTTTACACTTAACGTAAATATCAAGCTTAATATAAAGCTTTTAGAACAGTTATAATCCAAAATACCATACAGTATTTACCTGAGCTTGCATGTACCCAAGTAGAGGTTCTAACAATGCTATTTTCTTCTTGTACTGAAGAGTATTTAATGCACAAAAATAATGCATCATGGTCTGGTGTTGCTTCTTTCTGGACGTGTACACATCTTCTGTTACTTCATACTTCACCTTTGAATGAAAAGATTTAAAAAATTAAGTAATGGTAAATTATCTTCTATATCTACAATTATCTATTTTATCTATAGTAGATAATTATTTGAATTATCTTCAGTAGGAGCTTCGGGGAAGAGCCTACCCAAGGAAAAGGTATATCACAAGCAATTGAGCATTAATGTTCCTGTTTTCTGATCTTTTAGAAATCCTTCAACATTGGTTAAGTCAATTTTCCTGTTTAACTTCCAACCACATAATTTACAAAATGCATATTGAGGCCAGGTGTGGTGGCTCATTCCTGTAACCCCAGCACTTTGGGAAGTGGAGGCGGGAAGATCACTTGAGGCCAGGAATTTGAAAACAGCCTGGTCAACATGGTGAATCCCCGCTCTACTAAAAATGGAAAAAATTAGCTGGGTGCGGTGGTGCACACCTGTAATTCCAGCTACTGGGGAGGCTGAGGCATAAGAATAGCTTTCCCCTGGGAGGCGGAGGTTGCAATGAGCTGAGATCACACCACTGTACTCTAGCCTGGCAACAGAAAGAGACTGTCCCCCCAAAAAAAAAAATGCATATTGAAAACAGAATTCTGTACATAACTAAGAATGGTACAATAACTCAACTACGCATGGTAGAGAAAGTTTATCACTGGGAGGAAGGGCAGACAATTGTTGGTCTTAGCTTAGCCATTAGTCTTTGATCAGTTCACAGCATACCATTCTTCCCTCCTGGTTCTCTCCCTATCAGTCCTACTGTCTTGTACCTGTTTGTCTTCCTTCACCCATATTTGAAATATGTGTGCTCACCAGAGTTATTTTATTCAGACAATAGATATTTATTGAATACCTATTATCTAATAGGCATTAGGTTCTGTCTTCCTGCTTTCCTTAGAATCCCTCATCAAGTACCAAGAATATTCTAATATTCTAATATACCAATGATTCAATGACTCATAGATTTTATCTCCTGCCTCTCACTCTCCCAAGTGACAGAGGAAACACATCTCCAGCTAAGTTCTTTACATGTGTTTGTGTGCTGAAAATGTACAAAACTGAAGATAGCTTTGTACACAAAACCTGTTCTTCCACTTTGTTTCTTAGCTCTCTTAATTACTACAGGATCCATCCAGACATCCAAGAAATCTAGGACTCATTTTTTATTCCGATTACCACAAATCTTGTCAATTCTACTTATGAAGTATCTCCCAAAAGTACTCCTTCCTCTCCACTTTCAGTAACAACCTTAGCTGAGACCTTCATTATATTTTTGCAAACTATTCCAATTCCTTTCCTTGGATTCCCTCTAGTCTTGTCCTCTTCACATTTTCATTAGTATGCTTGTTCTATAACATAACTGCATGGTGTTATTCACCTACTTAGAATCCTTGGAGGTTGCCCACTCCCTCTAACATAAATTTCAAGGTCATTAATATAGTAATCTGGTCCCAATATACTTCTTACCCTTTCTGCCATATCTCCAAACACTCTCTTTATTGTCAGAGAGTACTCTTAACCTTTACAGTCTCCCAACTCTACCATGTGCCTCTGAAAGGCTGTTTTTCTTTCAGGAATCCAATTATTTTGGAATCTCTCCGATTCCAAACTAGTGTTATCCACTTATCTTCAACGTAAATGTCACCTTTTAAAAGTGTAACCTTTCCTGGCCAGGTGCAGTGGCTTATGTCTGTAATCCCAGCACTTTGGGAGGCTGAGGCAGGTAGACCACTTGAGGTCAGGAGTTCAAGACCAGCCTGGTCAACATGGTGAAACCATGTTGTATCTACCAAAAATACAAAAAATTAGGTGGGTGTGATGACACACGCCTATAATCCCAGCTACTGGGGAGGCTGAAGCAGGACAATCACTTGACCTGGGAGGCAGAGGTTGCAGTGAGCCAAGATTGCGCCACTGCACTCTAGCCTAGGAGACAGAATGAGACCCTGTCTCAAAAAAAAAAGTGTAACCTTTCCCAATTCACCAATCAAAGCTAACTGCTGCCCTCTCTGTGCTCTCTCAGCATTTTATTAAAACCCCTATTACTGTATTTAACTAATAACAGATTTACTCCATGCCTTCTCATCATCCTTGTACTCTGGTTCCTAGTCGAATTGCATGCCTTCACAAAGGAAGCCTTCAATAAATGTGGAGTATCCAGTCTTTGAGGGCAGGAGTGAAGCCTACTCACATTGTTCCCCTAACATACCAAACAGACTAGTTGGGTATAACTAATACATTCTTGATATATATTAGATGCTCAATGAATTTTTAAATAAAATAAAACTGGTGAAAGAATGTTTTTTAGAATAATTTGAACAGCCAGAAGTAATGTAAAATACATCAAATTTTATACCTAGAGACTTTAACTACTTCTCTAAGGCCAAGTGACTAATATAAATCTCAAAATGTATATATTTTATCAATATACCATTAAGTAGTCTGCAGCTAAAATTAGAAATAAAGCAAATCTTTGTACTAAACTTTGTGTGAGAAACATTTCCTTTTGTCACAGCAGGTATTACACAGTAAATCCTACCCAATTGTGCATTCTCACAAGCAGGTCACTGTGTCTCTACCAGCAGCTGAAGCCAAGGCTGTAGACACCAACACCCAGGCAGAGAGATCACCTCAGTTACAAACATCTAAAAAGACCTACACATTAAGCCTTGGACTAGGTGCTGAAGAAAGACATGATCTTAAGGCACGCCCAGAAGAACTTGTTAATATTCTGTTCTCTCATCTTTACTTGAATGCATTTCTCCTCAAATACAGTGTAATACTTCTGTATTTCACTCCTTGAACAAATATCAAAAGATATATATTTCTGTAAATAAGGAGGTTCTCATAACAGAATTTCATTATGTGTGAAAATTCTACTTTCTGACCACTCTATCTTCAGAAGACATTTTTGAACATACACATATTCAAACAGAACCAATGCCATGTCATCAAAATCCAAAGCAACAAGAGGCAATGTTATATACTAGGTGTCAGTTACATTTCCAGAATAATTATGTTTAGTTATAACACCAAATTTTGGCAGAAGAAAATATTTTGTTTAAAGAGGTCAATGATTATCAGAAAGGTTTCAAACAGCTAGAAGGAAAGAATAAGAGCAATATAACAAAATATACAAAGTAACCAATGGTTCTATTTTTTAGACCATCTAATGAATAGCTGTTAATTATGACACTGAAGGAATAAATATGTATCACACCTTGTCATTTTCTCTTTTTTTTGACAATCGGCTGTATCTATTAATTGCAGCATCATGATCTGGAAAAAAGAAACAAGTGACAATACAACAATAATTTTCAAAACTTACAAATACTTTAAATGGTCTTCTCATGTGCATCTTTCCAAAAATGTACTAAAGCAAGAATTTCCTACCACATGACCACTGCACTCAAATTTTCCTCGCAGCCAAATTTCCCCTAAATTATGTGTTACTTATCAAATTCGTTTTTTAAAAAAATTAATTCTAAGGAAACTGCAATGTACTAAAGTTTTATAAAGTATTTTTTAATACAAAAATAGCAAACGCAGCTTAAACACAGTGGCACGTGCCAATAGTCCCAACTATTCAGGAGGATGGGGCAGGAGGATCACTGCAGCATGCTACGACTGTGGCTTGAATAGCCACTGCACTCAAACCTGGGCAACAGAGCAAGACCCCATATTTTAAAATATATACATATATAACACTCATTAAAGAAAAATGGGAAAATATAAAAGAACAAGAAAGGTAAAATATTACACCACCTCTTTAGGTATTATGAAGCTAGCAGCCTATAAGACTTAATTTCCTTAAGATTTTTCTTATAGTATAAACAGTGTAATTTAAGCAGCAATACTGATTTAAGTAATGTCCACTTATTTTTAGTTGGGTTCTCTTTTTTTTCAATTATTACAAAGAGTCTGGCCACAGATATGCACTGATAAATAAATACATCACTGCAAGAAATAAGTGTGCAAATTATAGGGCTTACCGTTACTTGCAATCTGAAATACTTCCTTTAACGTTAGTATTTCTGAAAAAGTTCAAGAATAATTTAAGTTTGGCATACTTACGCAATACAACTGTTTGGAAAACAATAACTGCCACTTAAACTATAATTAAAATTCCAAATAATATTTCATACTTCAACATTCAAGGTGAAGAAGCTACTCTGTGTTTCAGCTAGTCTAAGGAACACTTATAATCATTAGTAACAGAAAATCTACTTGCTATAAATCTACTTTGTTTAGTGATATGACACAAAAACAAATTTCAAAAACCCATTATAAACGCTAACATATGCAAATATTCTGATTTAGTGCCAGAATCATGCATATTTGATATATGAATCTAAACACTGAAATGCTAAACAAGAAACAAAACATCTTATTAATAAGATTATGCCATTCAGTCCCCTTACATTATAAGAAAAGAGATCTTATTCTAGACCTTAGAAATGACCATTCCTGAGGATCACAGCCACAGTTAGTACCTCCATCTTTAAAATACATTCGAGATGTATTGGAGACTGAGTAAAGGTGGCACAGGTTGCAGTCCAGAAATGGTGTAGGTATAGAATAGTAGTATAATATGCATGTCTGTATTCTATGTATAATTTAAATACTTTACCATTCCCTGATACATTAGTTCAATATTTTTAATCTGTCTACATATTTTGGAAATAAGTCTGTATGACTGAGATTTCAAGTTATGGGAAAGCAGAACCAATTCTATAAAATTCTCATTGTATCACCTAGTAATCCTAAATGGGTGAAAATAAAACTCACAAACTACTAGGGTGCAGATTATTAGATGCATGAGTGCCCCTACCTCTTGCCACTTCAGGCCATACACATACCTCTATACCCTGTGCCACTATCCTAATTCGGGCCTTGGTCATATCTCACTGGACTCCCAAAACTTACCAGTCTAGTCTCCTACATAACAAGTCCACTCTATTCCATCCTTCAAAGGAATTGTGTCTCTCCTTAAATACCCCCACTGGCTTCGCCTTCGCTCATAAACTCAAGTCTAGCCTCTTAGCATGACCTACTCCCACTACTCTATTTCTGGATTCATCTCCTGCCTCACTCTAACACAGCCAGCATTACAGCCATACTGAGTTTCTTCCTACTGTCAAAATAGGCAGTGTATTTCTACAAGCCATACACTGTGCACTCTAGTCCCTCTAACAGAACAATGACTCTTTCCCTGACAAATTTCTCTTCACTGTTCAATACTCATGACACATCCTTGGGTGAAGCCTTGCTGAGCCCCTCCTAACAGCCCCGACAGCACCTTGCTCATTCCTTAATTATAAGAGATATAAGTGTTGTAATTATGTGTGGCCTACTTCCCTCTCTAGAATTTCTTGAAAGAGGGGATATCTTATCCATATCAGTATTTCTCAATAACTAGTTTGACATTTAGCAAGAGCTCCTATAAATGTTTGGTAACCGAGCAAAGTAAGAGTGGCACAGGTTGTGGTCCAGAAATGGTACAGGTATAGAGTAATATGCATTTTACAAGCACTGATCTCACAGTCAATGAAAGTAAACATAAGCTTGACTTCAATACCTTTCAGATCTCTTTCTTTAAACTGGGTAATGGGGAACATCATGGCATCAGCAAGTTGAGTTGAAAGTACTGCATGGCAAGAGCTAAGCTAGAAAAAGAAAGACCAAAAAGGCCAAATAACTATATACAGACATTTAACCAGTGTTATATAAATTAAACAGAATCTAATAAAAAAGGTTCTGATACATTTTACATAAAAAAACACTAAAAATTATGTGATATAGTACCAAATACTATAGAGTAAAAAAAAAATTCCATCTACCAAACTCTTAGAAAACATAGAGTGACCTTGGATTTGGTAATAGTTTCTTGCATACAACACTAAAAGCACAAGGAACAAAAGAAAATATATCATAGACATTATTAACATTTAAAACTTCTATGCATCAAACCACACTATCAAGAAAGTGAAAAAAAAAGTTCAGAATGGGAGAAAATATTAAAATATTTGCCAATTATGTAACTGATAAAGAACTTGTATCCAGAACAGAGAATTTTTACAACTCAATAATAAAAAGACAACCTAAGTTAAAAATAGGCAAAGGATCTGAATAACTTCTTCAAAGATAAACAAATGACCAATAAGCACATGAAAAGGTGCTCGAGATCATTAGACATCAAGAAATTGCAAATCAAAACCACAATGAGATACCACTTCACACTCACTCAGATGGCTATAATTTTTTTAAAAAATTTAAATACATGTAAACAAAATAATTATTAGTGAGGCTGTGGAAAAACTGGAACCTTCCTATATTGCTGGTAGGAATGTAAAATGGTGCAGGCACTATAGAAAACAGTTTGGCGGTTTTCTACAATTATTTAACTTTTAAATAAACAAAATTACCATGCAATGACCCAACAATCCCATTCCTGGGTACCTACTCAAAAGCTTTTAAGTGAAAACTGTTGTTAAAAAAAACAAAAAAACTTGTGTATCAATGCTCATAACATTATTTGAACTAGTTAAAAGGCAGAAACAACACAAACAATGACTAGGTAAACAGATACATAGATATATAGAGATGACTAAATAAACAAAATATGGTATATCCATAACAATGAAACTTTATTTAGCCAAAAAAAGAATAAAGTACTGAGGCATATTACAACATGAATGAGCCCTGAACACATTATGCTAAGTGAAAGCAGAAATTAAAAAGTCTACAAATTATGAGTCCATTTATATGAAATATCAAAAATAGGCAAATCCATAGAGAAAGAAAGTAGATTAGTGGTTGACAAGGGCTGAGGGAGCAGGGAGGTGAAGTGACTGCTTGATATGGTTTGGCTGTGTCCCCACCCAAATCTCATCTTCAATTGTAGCTCCCATAATTCCCATGTGCTGTGGGAGGGAACCAGTGGGAGATAACTGAATCATAGGGGCAGTTTCCCCCATATGGTTCTGGTGGTAGTGAATAAGTCTCAGGAGATCTGATGATTTTATAAGTTGTCTTTCACTCTCTCAACTGTCACCATGTAAGATATGCCTTTACTGTCTGCCATGATTGTGAGGCCTCCCCAGTCACATGGAACTGTGAGTCCATTAAGCCTCTTTTTCTTTATAAATTACCCAGGCTCAAGTACGTCTTTATCAGCAGTGTGAAAATAGACTAACACCCTGCTTACTGGGCACAAGGCTTCCTGAGAGATGATGAAAAACCAGACAGTGGTTATGGTTGTACAGCACTGTGAATGTACTAAATGTCATGAATGGCAAATTTTATGCCATGTGTATTTTACCACAAATTTTTTTAATGAAAAAAGTTATTTCTTTATCTTGATTTCCTGTTATAACACAATATTTCAAAAAAATTATTTTTCTAGTTAAAATTCTAGAAAATGTAGGACTATCTAACAGTCCATGTGAAAAGAAGAGGTTTTACTGCAACAGCAGAGAACAGTTATTGATTCTCCACATTATCTCATTACCTTTTTTCCTCTTAGACTTTAGGTCTTTGTTTTAATGATCTGTTGTGATGACTGAGAAATTTAGGGTTGATTTTGGCTGTGTAGAAGGGCAAGATTAATAAAGACTAATAGTGTTGCTTGATAGCAAAAGAGCAACCACAAAGAAACCAGATGTAGCTCACAACCTAACTCTTCTCTCCCTGCCTACATCAAATGACACGTCAAGACTAAATGGACTACATGCAGAAGAAGCACATTTTATACGTTTATTCCTGGCAAACAATGTTTTAATCAGAAAAAGAAAGTATTGTTTAATAAGCTAGCCACCAGGATATAGAAGTAAGGCTATTCTTTAGTCATCTTTGTAATTGAGCTTTATTCATAAATGAAAGCTAAATTGGGTTTACCATAAGACCATTTAATCAAACAAAATAAAATAAATGCTTACTTCATCTATAACTTTTGAAAACTGTTGCAATGTAGAGCTCATAACTTCATCATCACCTCCCAGTGGAAAACGCTGAAAAGCAAGAAGCAGAGATGAGGTAAAGTTTCAATGTTGTGTCTTTTGGGAATCACATTACTATAATTTACATTTTTAAATAACTTCAGAAAATGTCTAAAATTTTGAATAAGTTCTAAAATATCATTTAACTAAAACTGTGTAATATATATATAATTAATAAACATTAATTAAAATATTTGTTAAGTAACCAACTGACATCGCAAAATGGAATACCCACCGAACTGGGAGTTCAAAGATTTAGCATTTAGCTCCAATTCCTCCAATACCATGTAATGTTGAGCAAGTCACAACTTCTTCATTTGTAAAAAGAAAATAAACTAGACAGCCTCTGTATTTAATATTAAATCATTAAAATTATCTCAACATAAGTGCTGTCATCAAATTTCGAAGGGATATTCTGTGAATTCAAGAAAACTTGAAGGATTCTTGATGAAAGTCTATCTTTCTATACAGATGCTGTACTTCTAAAATTATGCTTTTAAAACTTTGATATACAATACCTGTTTTTCATATTCTTTTAAAAGTTTTGAGGTCAGGTGTGTTGCTGCACTTAATTCATTCTATGGAAAAAGCATTCAAATTCGTGTATTAGTAAGAAAAAGTTTTAGTTGAATATACCTAATTTATTTATTATCACTTAACATAAATATTCTACATGTTTTTTAAAACCTTCATTAAATCACTGGAAACGGGTACTACCATTAAAGCACTTTAAAACTCAAAACATAAAATAGACACTGTCAAGGAATTCAGCAGTGTTCCTTGTGTTTTTTGTTGTTGTTGTTGTTGTTGCTAATAAAAACTAAGCATTAAACATTTTAAAGCCTAGAAATAAACTGACATAATCTTAGCAAAATCTCTGGAGAGTCCACGTTCATGACTGATTATCCCTCTCTGTAGGTGCTGATACGAGACTACAGGAAGCACTTAATAACACGCAACCAAAATGTGGTTGATCTAGTCATACAGCATAGCAACACAGCCATATGAAAAACTTTCATTCAGTTTTTTTTTACTGGTGAATATAACAAACATAACGTTTATTTAACATATTAATCACATATCTCTGTGGTCAGAAAGTAAAGCTTCACAGCCCAATCATAAGGAAAAACTAAACAACAACATAACAACTCTTAAGTACGTAATGAAAACGTGAATTAAGAAAGCAAAGAATATGAAAAGGGAAAAAAATTAAATTTGTACACTTAATCCCAAAGAAAGTATAACACAGAACCTAGGTTGCTGTTTAAGCTTATAATTAAGTAATCCAAACACAGCTTCAAATTTTATGCCTGGTCAACAAGAAAACCTAGTCATACCCTTCATGTTCTTGTGCTCCAGAGCTGCATCTAAAGGCAGCCTACTTTCAAATCCTCTACTCAAAAAGGGTAAGTGTTGGCCGGGTGTGGTGGCTCACACCTGTAATCCCAGCACTTTGGGAGGCCAAGGTGGGCAGATCACCTGAGGTCAGGAGTTCGAAACCAGCCTGTCCAACATGGTGAAAACTGTCTCTACTAAAAATACAAAATTAGCCAGGCGTAGTGGCACACACCTGTAGTCCCAGCTACTCAGGAGGCTGAGGCAGGAGAACTGCTTGAACCTGGGAGGTGGAGGTTGCAGCGAGCCGAGATTGCACCATCATACTCCAGCCTGGACAAGAACGAAACTACCTCTCAAAAAAAAAAAAAAAAAAGAAAAGCGGTGCGGGGTGGGGGCAGACAGGAAGAGTTCCATAAGATTGTAATAAGCATGATTAGGGAAAATATGGTGATGATATGAGATCTTCATTCAAATGTTAGGAAAGATCACTATCAGAGTTTCATGGGGGTGGTTTCCCCCATACTGTGTTTGGAGAGAATGGACAGATGCTTCAATCTTCCATCACTTTTCCAGTACTACATACTAGACCCTAGTAATTGAAATGTAAGTTCTGTAATACACTTAATAGTCATTCATCCATTCAACAAATATTTATTACTAGGAGCCTAGTACAGGGCTAAGCACTGGTAAACAAGATAGACACTATCTTTCTCCTCATGGGGCTTAAAGATTCACATTTTAAAAGTATCAAGTTAGTCCTTAGCTTTTTACCTGTGCATCATAAATCCGATGCATAGCTTGATACAACTGGTTCATATAGTTGGAAATAGCTGTGGCATCTTCTTCAAATACACCTAGTAAAGACCTTGTCTGTATAAAATAATAGCAATAAGTTTATGTTAACCATTATACAAAAATCAGATGGCAAAATATTTCTTCTAAAGGAAGCAAAAATCTTAAGATATTGAAGCTCTAGCAATTCTGAGTTTTAATCTATTTTCTCTCTTTGATAGTAATGTTAAGAAGTCAGAGTTTTGTAGTTCTTAGTTTCAGTTCAACAAAGCAGAGGTATTTTCCAACTATGTCACACAAACTTTAGGAGGAATAACAGAGGTATACTTTCATAAACCAAAAATTCTATAAACTAAAAACAAACCAACAGAAACATTCAAAGCTAAATTAACACCATTCCTTGTAGCATAAATATTTTAAACATCTTATTTCAAGATAATTTAGTATGATTATTTCTTTTCTTCTATAGGTTTTTCTAGAAGAGGCCAAACCCCTCCCTGTCCTAATCTAAAATACCACAGTAAGCCCTCCCCAACATGACCTCAGCTCCTCAGCCTATAAAAAGCGAACTTGGTTTTTCTGAATGCAGAATTTGCGGGTTTTCCTTTCTTCTTCTATATACATGTCTATATTGTTTGGCTTTTGTTTTGTCATTTTTCTACTATGCACATTTAAAAATTATCTTCATTTTAGACTGGGCACAGTGGCTCACGCCTGTAATCCCAGCACTTTGGGAGGCTGAGCTGGGCGGATGAGGTCAGTAGTTCAAGACAAGCCTGGCTAACTCGGGGAAACCCCGTCTCTACTAAAAATACAAAAAATTAGCCGGGCGTGGTGGCACATACCTGTAGTCCTAGCTACTCAGGAGGCTGAGGCAGGAGAACCACTTGAACCCAAGAGGTGGAGGTTGCAGTGATCCAAGATCACGCCACCGCACCCCAGCCCGGGCCAGAGAGCGAGACACCATCTCAAAAAAAAAAAAATTATCTTCATATTTAAGGGGAAAGCTTATAAGTAAATGTTAAGAATGTCAATAAAAATGTATCAAAGATAAAGAAACCAAGGCTATAAAAGGCAAGAAAGACATACTCACAATTACATTCTAAGGGCAGGGGAAAATGAAAATACCAACAACAACTAGCGATAACTATAGCTTAAAATCTAAAAGATGACTTTGTATTTTTATGCTAAAAATAATTTATGCCTCAGCCTTATAAACTGTTGTTGCTCTCGTTGTTGTTTGAGACAGGGTCTCCTTCTTTCTCCCAGGCTGGAGTGCAGTAACGTGATCTCGGCTCACTGCAGCCTTGACCTTCCAGGTTCAAACAATCCTCCCGCTTCAGCCTTCCAGGTAGCTGGAACTACAGACATGTGCCACCATGTCTGGCTACTTTTTCTCTATTTTTTGTAGCGACAGGGTCTCACTATGTTGCCCAGTCTGGTCTCAAACTCCTGGGCTCAAGCAGTCCTCCTACCTTGGCCTCCCAAAGTGCCGGGATTACAGGTCAGGTGTGAGCCACTGCACATGGCCAGAATTTTTTTTTTTTTTTTTTTTTTTTAGATGGAGTCTCACTCTTGTTGCCAAGGCTGGAGTGCAGTGGCACAATCTTGGCTCCCCTCAACCTCTGCCTTGCAGATTCAAGCAATTCTCCTGCCTCAGCCTCCCAAGCAGATGGGATTACATGCATGTGCTACCACACCCGGCTAATTTTGTGTTTTTAATAGAGAAGGAGTTTCTCCATGTTGGTCAGGCTGGTCTCAAGCTCCCGACCTCAGGTGATCCACCCGCCTCGGCCTCCCAAAGTGCTGGGATTACAGGTGTGAGCCACTGCGCCAGGTCCTTTTTTTTAAAAAAAAAAAAAAAAAAAAAAAAAAAATCAACTTATTCCTTAGCTTCCTATTTTGAGAGGAGAAAGCTAAGTTAACATGGCATAAAGTAGAGGAAAAGACACAAGGTCATTATGCCAGTAAGTCCCTATTTTCTGTCCTCTACTTCCCAGGCCTCAGAGATTTGGATTTAACAGAATCTTTTTCAAATACTCCACTACAATTCCCCACTGTGCTATTTTAAGATGTAAAAAAGAAAGTATCAGGAAATCTTGTTTGGCTACTGACATTCTTAAGAAAAATCTGCCATTTTATTTATTTATTTTTTTAAAAATGGGTAATTCCAATTCAAGGAGTTACATATTTATGTAAAAACTTGTAGCAGAATTAAATTTAAAAGCTCCTCTTAGCTCAAACAAGGTTGAAACAGATTCCCTATTTTAAGTTAACAATATCAAGTTCAACATTGGATAATTACTATTTAAAGTTAGCAGCTTAGAAATATAGAATCAATATGGTACCATGTCATTTAATCTATGATGGCATCCATTGTAAGATGCATCATTTTTATTTTTGTAGTACTCAAATAAAATAATGCTGGCAATTAAGCTGTAATTTAAGGTTTTCTCATGTCTTGAATTATTTACCTTATATTTATGGAAACATACCTTCACACAGAATTTTATCATATACAGCTCTCATGTGAACATAAGAAATATGCACCACACATTTATTTCTAAAACTTCACAGAGTTCAAATCTTATTTGACTCATGAGTCATCAATACCCATGTTTTCCTATACATTATTATTCTCTGTGACATGAGGAGATAAGTATTTCTTAGACGTGCTCCATTTTTGTCCCTAAACACTCATTCAGCAAGTTTTGGTGATGTCACTTGACATCTCACCAGGTGTCAAAGAAAGGTTTTCAGACAACAACCAGGACTGATATTCTTTCCGCAAATGGTGGTAAAATTGATTTGTTAGTGTAACACTGAGAGTCTACACTTGGCCAGCATGCTACCAGGAGAAATAACCAAGTATGTACATTGGCAGGCAATGCGAAATACATTCTACTGCTACCTGGCTGACAGCAATTGTTAATATACCATCAACTATAAGAATCCCAATCAGAAACACTAAAATGTTAGGGAGACACATCTCATAATCTATGAGTATTTCATATTATGCAAAGGAAGAAGATTCCCTTTGGGAATGGGGTTTGTCTTCACTGTTCTGTCATAGATGAATCATTAAGATATACATCTATACATAAAACCAATTATTTTTTTAAACATCTATTTTTAGTAATTAACAAGGTTTATTTTGATTTTAATTTTCAAAACAACATAAATATGGACAAGGCATTTAGTATAAGCTTAAGATTTTCTGGCTCAATGGATCATCTTTTGCAGAATTGTGTGGTTTGGGCAAGGTAATTCCAAAGATGCTTTTTCCCCCCCAGGTTCCAGGCAGTATCCTTAAAAGATGCTTGATCAGCTGGATTTTGGACTTGCAAATTCTCCCTAATTTAGTAACTAGTCACTATAAATCAAAACTAAAAAATAGATAACTGTAATTCAGTATAGTCTTCCATCACTCCTAGGCTCTTCTTTTTTTTTTTTCTTTTCTTGAGGCAAAGCCTCATTCTATTACCCAAGCTGGAGTGCAACAGTGTGCTCACAGCTCACTGCAGCCATGGACTCCTGGGCTCAATCGATCCTCCTACCTTGGCCTCCTCAATAGCTGGAATCACAGGCTCCTATCACCACGCCCAGCTAATTTTATTTTTTGTAGAGATGAGGTCTTGCTATATTTCCCAGGCTGGTCTTGAACTCCCACCCTCAAGTGTTCACAAGCATGACCCACTGGGGCTGGCCAAGGCTCTAACTTTTTTATGTAACAACTGGCAGGCCTCTTCTGATTAGATCTAAATAATCCAAAAAAATTAAAAACTGATCAAATAAAAAACTTTTGGGCCTGGTACAGTGGCTCGCAACTGTAATCCCAGCACTTTGAGACTCTGAGGTGGGAGGAACCCTTGAGGCCAGGAGTTCAAGACTTGCCTGGCAAACATAGTGAGACCCTGTCTCTACAAAACATTCTTTAGTTGGGCTACTTGGGAGGCTGAGACAGGAGAACCACTTGAACCCAGGAGACAGAGGTTGCAGTGAGCCAAGATCGCACCACTGCACTCCAGCCTGGACTACAAGAGAAAAACTCCATCTTCAAAATAAAATAAAGTAAATAAAATAAAATTAGCTGAGCTTAGTGGGGTGTGCCCAGAAGCCTGAGGTTGCTGATCCATGGCTGCACCACTGCAATCTAACCTAGGCAACAGAGTGAGACTCTGTCTCAAAAAAAACCCAAAAACTTACAGTTTTTTAAAGTCTTCATATTCTTTGCTGCTCTACTTCTTGGACTCTATTGTAGATAAAATAGTTCAAACTGAGAAGAAAATTTATGGCCCAACGCATTAATCTCAGCCCTATTTATAAAATCCAAATGTTGGGGAAACCCTAAAAGTCCAGCAATGGGTTGTGAAATCAGTTAAGGAAATGTGTAGTCTTCACAATTTTTTATTTGGAATGTAAAAGCATATGAAGATACTTAAGCTATAATGTTAAGCTAAAAGCAGGAAAAAGATCATTATGTACAATATAATCTCAATTCCATTAAAACATGTAGAAGAAAAAAACAGTAGAATAAAGAAAGCAAACTGTTAATAGGGTTTTGCTGAGTACCCGACAGGTAATTGTGTGTGTACTCTTTTCTGAACCTTCCAATTTTTCTGAAACAAGCAACTATTATTTTTCATAATCAGGGTCAAAAATAAAAACACGCCATTAAGGCACAACAGCTAAGGCTCAGAGAAGTTGAGTGATTTGTCCTAATGCAGAAGGTAATAAGCGGCAGTGATGACTAAAAACTACCTCAATCCTAAATCCAAGGCTTTTCATTCTGCCACAGGTTCAACCTAAGAATCACCTGCAAGTATCTACACTTTCTAAATCCCAGTTGTCCCAATTAAGTTTCCCAAGTATTTTACCTAGTTCAAACTTACTGTCTTTAAACACTGAAGGAATATCAATGTGGCTACTTCATTAAAAATTAGCTGTCACAGGGTCGCATGCCTGTAGTTCCAGCTGCTAGGGAGGCTGAGGCAGGAGAACTGATTAAGCACAGGGGTTCCAGGGTGTAGTGCACTATGATAATGTCTGTGAACAGCCATTGCTCTCCAGCCTAGTTAACATAGCAAGACCCCTATCCCAAAAAAACAAACAAATATACTGTAAAACTGACACTAGTATGATGCACGCTTGAAAAAAAAAAAAAAAAAATTCTTAAGTTGTAAACTAATCTGTGTAAAAAGCTCAAGAAATCAGATGAGTCAAGAGTTTGTCTCTGCCTCACAAGTCATATCTAGGGCAATGCGCAATCCATTCTGAGCCATTTATAGTCTTTATGGGCTACTAAAAAAAAAAAAAAAAAAAGCCAGGTAAGAGAAGTAAGGCAACCTGTTGAATCTCACATAATAAAAAGTAAAACGACAAAGTTCACCTGACCAATTCCACAAGCTTTCTGCCAATCATCTGAAACAAATATAGTTTATAACTTTATATGGAGAAATCATCAAGAAAAAATTGAACTGGGTCTACTGGCAATCAAGATAAACCAAATGTGAGTGTCTCTTTTTGTCAGTATAGGCTGATAAGAGTACATTAGCAGCAGGCAACTGGCCTGTGAAGATAACTTTCAGAATGAAAAGGAACAAATCAATTCTACAATCAGAGCTCCATTTCAACTTGGCAATTAACACTAGCACAAAATCCAAGGCAGAAGTGCCAACCAGGAAAGGGAAATCTAGACCTCTTCTGCTTTTCTTCTTTGGAGGCCATGTTCAACTGTAAAGACACATGAAGTAGGAGCAACTGCATTTCTAAATGAGCAATAATTCAGAAATGTTTCATTCTAAATGGTGTCGGACCAGCAACGCTGTGTTAAACCGTTTAAATTATCGTGTAAAAAGACAGGCTTAAAAATGAAGTTTTCCCTATGCAAGTTACATCCCCTGCCAACATTTTAAAAAGTATAGCTGATTTCATTCTTCAGTACTGAAAAAATATCAAATAGTTACATTTTCCAAAACTGTCTTAAGCTAGAGCAACCACACCAGCATCATTCCGACACAGGGCTTTTATTTTGATGAGTTTATTAAGGCCAAGTCTGCAGGGAGCGGTGCAGCAGTCGAGGATCGAAGGCACCTTCCATCACTCGCCGTGTACAGCTCGCGTGACAGCAACCACAGTCACGGCCGCGACACGGGCACACTCGGCGGGGGAGAGCGGTCTTGGGCTCCAGAACCCGTTACATGCTTTGCCGTTAAGTATCCACACACAGCCGTTCAGCCTCTCCCGAAGAAAAACTATCAATTTCCTTCCCTAGCTTGCTGAGCCTTGGAAATCATTAAATAAGGCTACCAGGGTTTCTCTCCCTTCTGCATTTCTCCGGGAGAAAATTCCAGGATCGAGATTTAGCACCTCACATCACGGCGATAAAAACGGCGCCTTTCGTCAAATAAAAAGCAGACCTGCGCGCGTACGTGACCGCCCGGCCCACGAGCACCAGCGGCTAGGTCTCCGCCCGCGGCCCTCGGCCCAGCGGAGCAGGCCCACGCGGGCCTCGGGCGGCGGGCCCAGCCTCGACAGCTCGGGGTGCGGCCTGCGACGGGCGGGGGCCCTGGGCGGCGGCGGCGGCGGCGGCGCCCACCTGGGCCGAGGCGGGCACCTGCGGGAGCGGCGCAGGCGCCAGGCCTGGGGTCGGCCAGCCCGGCTCTCCCTCGTCGCCCACCAGCGCCCGCGGCTCACCTGCGGGCTGTCCTCCAGCGTCTCCTCGATGGGCAGCTTGTCTATCCCCGGCATCGTGGCAGAGGGAGGGCGGCGGCAGGAGACACAGCGGCCGCCCACAGCTCCCCGCGCCAGCCAGCCCGCAGCAGCTGACCCCGGCCCGCCCTCTCAGGCAATCGCGGCCGCTGTACCCGCCAGCACTGCCTTCTCCAGGCGCCGAGCGGCCGTGCGGGAAATCCCGCCCCCTCGGCCTCCCTGCCCCGCCTCTCGGCGCGTCCATTGGCTCGCGGGGACGCCCATCGGCGCTGCGGCGTAGGTTCGGAGGTTCCCGTGCGGCGCGAGTCTCTCCCGCGAACGCGGGCGTCGGAAGCGGCGGAGGTGGTGGTGTCTGCCCTGGGATGGCCTTCCCTGCACGTGTGCTTTTGTATCTAAATCGTAGGGGACCGTCTCTTGCCCAGCTTTACGGCGCAGGGAACCGGAGCCTCGACTGAGGGCCACACCGGGGAATTTGGAGCGGGTTGACTTTTTCGGCAGAGACCCTGAAAACCCTACTGCTGGCGCCTTGTAGTTTCCTCAGCTGGTAACCTTCCCAACGCCGCTCGAAGCATCCAGTCTTAATCCCCTCTAGCAGGATGGTGCTGACCAACTTATGTATCTGAGATCCGAAGTTGTCTCAATAACAGGGCTTTCTGGCAAACTTGTGAACAGTAGGCTCGAAATTATTTTTTTGGATACTTATGTCGGTATATTCCGTTGAAAACATATGACTTAGTTGCCAATCTATCAGTTCCTACCTGGCCTCTCAAGGTCAGTCCTTCAGGACTGACGCTGCCACTCCAACAAATCACAAAGGGAAACATCTTTTAAAAATCAGGATACACTGTTAATTATGTTGGTAACTGATTGGCATTTCTGTTTCATCAAAAAGTTTTGGAAGAGGCTTTAAATAGGTTTAGCCTCTAATTTGACAATAAAGTGAAGCTCTGAATTGAGAATTTGACCGGATGAGGGCTACAAGCCCATCCTTTCCTCTTTCCTCTTCATCTTTCCCAATCTTTCAGCCTGGCTCATTTATGTCTCTGTAAATTTGCAGGCTTTCATCAGCATACACAGAAAATAGCAAAATAGCTAGTGTCTTCTAAACATCTAGCCATTAATTGCACGAATCCATTCCATTTTCATTCAAGAAATAGCAGAGTTGCTGAGTAAAGATTATTAGGGGCCTGGTTCCACAGATACATGGGAACAAATCTAGAATAGTAGTAGCACAAATCCAAATATAGTAACAAATAGAAGTTATATGTTTTAAAGGAAGATAGTAGATTTTCCTATGGTCTCTCTAAGGAAAGATAAAATTATATTTTTAGTTTTGTCGGGTAGACTTGCATTGTAGTTTTACAGAATTATTTTTATTGTTACAGTCTTTAAAAGCTCTCCCCTTAGATTGTTTATCAACCAGTCGCTCTCTGGAAGAGTTCTTTAGTTTTTGAGGAAGTTGGTTTGGAGTCAGTTCTTACCATGAGTTAAGGGTTCCCAGTTGTATTATAGGTTCTTTTTCCTTGATACCTCATTTCTACTCTACCAGCAAGAACACCATGCACCCCAGCTCTAAAGAAGGAAGGTTTTCAAGGTAACTGACCTTCCTGACTGAACTGAGTGAGATTTTGAATGAAGGAAAACAAAGGTAGTGACAACTGATAAGAATCAGGAGTAAATGAAGGGTGTAAACAAAGTATAAGAAAAAAAAAAAGTTGGGGCACTGAGGCTCAGGCCTGTAATCCCAGCATTTTGTGAGGCCATGGTGGGTGGATCACCTGAGGTCAGGAGTTTGAGACCAGCCTGGCTAACATGGCAAAACCCCGTCTCTACTAAAAATACAAAAATTAGCCAGACATGGTGATGCACCTGTAGTCTCAGCTACTCTGGTGGCTGAGGCAGGAGAATTGCTTCAACCTGGGAGGCAGAGGTTGCAGTGAGCTGAGATTACAACACTGCACTCCAGCCTGGGCAACAGAGCAAGACTCCATCTCAAAAAAAAAAAAAAAAAAAAAAGAAAAGTACTTGTTACCCAATTAACTTGGCCAAACCAAATAATTCCAATGAAAAATTTTATTAGGTATCTGAATTATCTGGGTGTGGTATTATCAAGTTAAATGGTTTCCTTTTTAGTATGTTATGCACATATAAACTGTGTTTCTATAAAGGATTCTCAGGAGGCCATTACATTATCGCAGAATGGCAAGGAATTCTGGTTATAAAATAACAAAAAAAAGCAGGTTCACATTCAATTGGATGGAGAGGTAGGTTTAGTCAAATCTAGTTTTAACCTATTTGGACTAGAATCCAGTTTTAACCTTCTATTTGGATTCTCTAGCGTTAGGTCACTGTATACCCTGCTCATCCAAAAATTTGGTTGTATTTCCTAGGTTAAAACATCTCCAAAGCTGCAGAATTCACAGTCCTTTTTGATAACTGTGGGTAACACCCCCCAGGGGCACAGAGGAAGGAGAACTGTCCAGACCCCACACACAATTAGTGTCTAAAGAATATCTTAGTTTACAGTGTTATTACTCAGCTATTTCCTTTATATAATCCTTTAAATATGATCTTATATTAGTTTATAGAATACCTGCAGTATAACTTACAGCTTACATATATCCAGCTTATATAATCATACTTAATACTTATATCTAGCATACTTAGTTCTATATAATCTTTCTATATAATCATCATATAGGTATTATAGTCAGAGCTGTACTGACACATTTAATGCTGATTTATAAAATCCTTCCATATAACCATATAGTGGTTTGTAGTAGGAGGAATGCCTAGAGCAGTCACAGAACAGAAGCAGTACATGGGAAAACAGCTAGACCAGGACAAGAACCAAAGACCCAGGTGGTGGCGTCCCTGCCTGAAAGGGCATACGCTGTATGGCAGGCTTGGAGCAAGAGCCTCTGCTCCTGATAAAGAAGTTGTAGTACCTTGCATCCATTTCCTGTGGAAAGTAGGCCTCAGGCCTGAGATCCTGGAAATAACCGAGGGAGAAGAACCCCTCTGGTGTGACCGGTCACGGTGACTGTACACCCTGTCAGTCTTTTCTCAATTCTGTGCTAGCTCAAATATTCTCCCATAAATATCTTAAGAGAAGAGCGCAAGTCTGTCAGCTCCCACTGCATTGGCTTACAACATCCTTCTATTAGAAATCCTTTGAAGTCTCCAGCCCCCAGATAAGAAGTGTTGCCCACGACACCTATTGCACACTGCCCACCTCTTTGCCTCGGTGACCTAATGGGGGTGGACCCCTTTTCTGTACACCACCCTCTACTACTGCACACAGCATGCCCCCTACTGCGCATGGCCCACCTCTGCCCAAGTGACATAATGGGGTAGCCCCCTTGCTTGTGACTCACATGATTATGTATGCCCTATTACTAAGCCTATAGATGATGATCTCACTCATGACCCTGCCCCCTGCTTGTACCTAATAAATACAGATGCTTCTGGGCATTTGGGAGTCTCGCCGACCTCCACTTACAGGTGGCATGGCCCCCCGAGTCCAGATACTCTTCACCAGTTCTTCAGTGTCCTGTCTCTGCTTCTCGGATCCTGCACCTCAGCACAGCATAAAGGACACCCCACGACCCTGCAGGGCCCCACGGCCCTACAGATAACCAGTTTAAGTTTAATCAGCCTAAGTTTTGTACAGTTAACCAAACTCAGTTCATTTCTTTTTTTTTTGAGACGGAATCTCGCTCTGTCACCAGGCTGGAGTGCAGTGGCGTGATCTTGACTCACTGCGATCTCTGCCTCCCAGCTTCAAGCAGTTCTCCTGCCTTAGCCTCCCGAGTGGCTGGGACTACATGCGCATGCCACCACGCTCGGCTAGTTTTTGTATTTTTGGTAGAGACAGGGTTTCACCATGTTGGCCAGGATGGTCTCCATCTCTTGACCTTGTGATCCTCCCACTTCGGCCTCCCAAAGTGCTGGGATTACAGGGGTGAGTGGCCCAAACTCAGTTCATTTTAAGCCAGTTTTCTTTTATACAGGAAATTAGGCTTGTTCAGAGACTGCCTTAGGGGTTACTGGAGACTCATGTGTGGATAGTAAAAACTTTGGGCAATAACTGGTTAATTTTATGGAAGGCAAGTCAGGATTAAACAACATCCACCAAAGATTTCTTTGAGATGTTTCACATGTATACCTTGAGACATTTCACACGTATAATTTACAACAAAAGGACATGCAGTCTTGTCAATAGAGTTGTTAATTATTAGTCTCCTAAAATTATATTTGGTCTTATAATTAGGTTTTTACCTGATATTCCTTGAAGTTCTGGTGTGTGATCTGTAATAGGAAATAATCCATAATCCAAATGATGCTGTTGCTTTACTTTTAAAAATTATCCTTTCGGTCAGTGGTTTCCAAACTTACACACACATAAAAATCATCTGGGAACATTGTTAGAATACAGATTCCTGAGCCTTGCTGGAAGATTTTGGTGTAGTAGGTCAGAGTTAGGGCTGGGAATCTCTCCAGTAAAGTCTGAAGAGGGTAACACACAAACCACGTGAGGAAAAACTCTATCCAAGATGGAGAATAGATATTTCTCTTTCCCAAATCACTTTGTATTTTAAAAATTTAAAGACTCGGGTGGGCACAGTGGCTCATTCTATAATCCTAGCACTTTGGGAAGTCAAGGTGGGAGGATTGCTTGAGCCCAGGAGTTTGAGACTAACCTGGGCAACATGGTAACACAGCGTCTCTACAAAAAATTTAAAAATTAGCTGGGCGTGGTGGCTCACACCTATAATCCCAGCACTTTGGGAGGCCAAGGCGGGTGGATCACCTGAGGTCAGGAGTTCAAGACCCCAGCCTGCCCAACATGGTGACACCCCGTTTCTACTAAAAATACAAAAATTAGCCAAGCATAGTGGTGGGTGCCTGTAATCCCAGCTACTCGGGAGGCTGAGGCAGGAGAATTGCTTGAATCCAGGAGGAGGAAGTTGCAGTGAGCTGAGATCACACCACTGCACTCCCACCTGGGTGACAAAGCAAGACGCAGTCTAAAGAAAAAAAAGAGAATTAACAAAAAGTAAAGAGTCAAGCAAACATTTAGAAAAGGAATCCTAGGTTCCAGGTGAGGATGGTGAGAGGGACATCATTTCCAGGTTAATGAGCCTGGAAACCACCTACTCACAAATATTCCCTGAAAGACTCCATCATTCTAAAATTCTGGGAAAGTCATACTCCTTTTTAAGAGTACAATGTATAATGCAAAAAAATTCTGGGTGTTACCTAGTAAATCACTCCTTAATAGGGGTAACTTTAACAGATAATTCAATTATTGTTTTAATACCTGGCTGAGATAAAGCAGATTCAGAAAATAGCAGATTTCAAGAAAATTGGTAATTTGGGAACTTGAGTCATTTAATCTATTTTAAAACATGACAGCCAGTAGCAGAGTAGGGGGAAGCTTTGGACGATTGGAAAGTAGAACAAAAAGTTCTGAGCAATGGGTTGTAAAAAGCAGTGGGAGGGCAGTAAGGACCAACTGGTTCTTCATTATGCCAGTGCAAACTAGCTTCTGCCTTTGACCTTGACTTTGATGTCGCTTTTGCTCATTGCCATAGCATCCTTAGAACATGGGACAATTCTGCAACTTCAACTCCTGACTGTAAAAAGAAAACCTTATTTCTAGGAAAATTGTGTATGCTTTTGTTTCTTTATGGTTGCCTTGATTCCTTTGTAGAAAACCACATTAATTAATTAATTTGTTTCACTAGGCCAAGAACTTTAACACAAAACAGCATCATTCCCCTTCTGTAGGGAGGTAGATGAGAACATGGTTATGAACTCACGGGCTTGGGCTGTGATTTAAATTCTGGCTCCACTATTTAGTAGCTCTGTGACTTTAGTCAAGTTACTTAACTTCTCTGTTTCACCATTCTGTCACCTGAAAAACAGAGCTTAATACTAGAGAACCTACATTAATAGGGTTGTTAAGGTGATTAATGAGCTTTCAGAGTAGCTCCTAGCACAATAAGCATTCAGTAAAAAATGAACTGATTAACTTTTTGGCTTTCAACTATTAAATATTAAAATATTTTAATGGTTTTAAGAAAGCTTTTGTTTGTGGCCCTATCATATTTTTTAAAAACCCAATATTTTCTAAATCAGAAGATTGGGCTTATTACCTTAGAGAATTCTGATGCTATTTTAAATAATACTAGTTACCCTTGCTAATATTTTTTCACTTGGATTTGGGGGCTTTTGAGGCCAAAACCGAAATTTCAAAATCAATAAATATGTACTTTGAAATGTTGGAGGAGAATTATACCAAAACAATTATCAAAAGAGCCAAGATTATTGCCATTTTGAGGTTTTTTAGAGGGTTTTTTTTTTGGCAGTAAGGGGGTGGAGGTGCCCCAAAGGTAAAAGAAGACTTTCATGATGCTTACCTCACACAGGAATTCTAGAAGGAACAGTCAACTCAGTGGGAAAAAAAATTGCTCTTAAGCTGGGGGTGGTGGCTCACACCTGTAATCCCAACATTTTGGGAGACTGAGGCGGGAGGATTGCTTGAGCCTAGGAGTTTGAGACTAACCCAGGAAACATGGTAAGAAAGCATCTCTACAAAAATTTTAAAAATTAGCTGGGTGTGGTGGCTCATGCCTGTAATCCCAGTACTTTGGGAGGCCGAGGCAGGTGTATTACCTGAGGTCAGAAGTTTGAGACCAGCCTGACTAATATGGAGAAACCCCATCTCTACTAAAAATACGAAATTAGCTGGACATGGTGGCACATGTCTGTAATCCCAGCTACTCGGGAGGCTGAGGCAGGAGAATCGCTTCAACCTGGGAGGCAGAGGTTGCAGTGAGCTAAGATTGCGCCATTGCACACCAGCCTGGGCAACAAGAGCAAAACTCTGTCTCAGAAAAAAAACACACAAAAATAAATAAATAATAAAAATTAGCCAGGTGTGGTGACACACGCCTATAGTCCCAGCTACTCGAGGCTGAAGTGGGAGGATTGCTTGAGCCCAGGAGGCTGAGGCTACAGTGAGCCATGATCTTGCCACTGCACTCCAGCCTGGGTGACAGCAATAACCTGTCTCAAAAAAAATGCTTTTAGAGAAGTTAATATGTCCTGTACCTGTTTGATCATTGAAAACATTTTAATATTTTCAGAGCCACAGAGGGCAGTGAAAAACAGAGCAACAGAATTGATTATACCAGTACTATTTTTCCCATGGCTTAAGCAAATGTGACTCTCAGGGTTAATTCACACATCCTTCTTGGAACACTAGATGGCGCCATTAATTTAGGATTCAAACTACCTCAGGGAATTGCTGTCTTCATTCAACAAATATTTATTAAATAATGAACAAAACAATAAAAAATCTCTGCCCTTCTGGAGCTATAGGTTAGTAGATATGGTGGGGAGAAAGACAGATAATAAAAAATAAACATAGTAAGTAGTATTAGAAGTATAGCATTTTGCAGCTACATGGCTGCCGTGAGCTAAGATTGCACCCTAGCACTCCAGCCTGGGTGAACATTATCATATATACCAAAATAAAGAAATGTAGTATGTTAAAATGTCATAGTGCTATAGAAAATACAGTAGGGAAGGCCAGACACAGTGGCTCATGCTTGTAATCCCAGCACTTTGGGAGGCTGAGGTGGGAGAATGACTTGAGCCCAGGAGTTCAAGACTAGCCTGAGCAACATAGCAAGAACCCATCTTTACAAAAAAAATTTTTCAATTGCCTGGGCATGGTGGTGTGCATCTATAATTCTAGCTACTTGGGAGGCTGAGTTGGGAGGATCACATGAGCTAGAGAGTTGGAGGCTACAGTGAGCCATGGAGTAGAGGTTTCACTCTAGCATGGGTGACAGAAAAAGTCCTTGTCTCAAAAAAAAAAAAAAAAATAGGGAAAACAGAGCTGGGGTAGCTGCAGTTTGAAATAGGTTCTTCAGAACGGGCTTCATTGAGAAAGTAACATCTGAACAAAAACTTGGAGTGGCTGGAATGAGCCATGGGGATGTCTAGGGAGCAGGCATTCCAGAAAGAGAGACCACCAGGGCAGAAGCCCTCACCCCTAAGGTAGGAGTGGCCTGGCCTGGCCTGGTTCAAGAACTGCACAGAGCCCAAGATGACAGTAGAGCAAGCAAGGGAAAAGCCTGAGGAGTAAAGAAAGGGAGAGGAGGCCACATCAGGCAAAGCCTTGTGGCCCACTGTGAGGACTTTAGCTTTTACCCTAATTTTAGACAAAGCACCTTTAACAGAGGTAGCAATTTGAAACAAATGTTGGGGAAACTGGAGAATTGGTGACATATGATATAATAAATTAGGGGTAGCTGGTGCCTGTAATCCCAGCACTTTGGGAGGCCCAGGTGGGTGGATCATTTGAGGTCAGGAGTTCAAGAGCAGCCTGGCCAATACGATGAAACTCTGTCTCTACTAAAAATATAAAAATTAGCCAGGCAGTGATGGCACACACGTGTAATCCCAGCTACTCAGGAGGCTGAGGTGGGTGAATTCCTTGAGCCTGGGAGACAGAGGTTGCAGTGAGCCAAGATCGTACCACTGCACTCCATCCTGGCCAACAGAGAGAGACTCCATCTCAGAAAAAAATAAATAAATAAGTAAATGGCAAATTAACTTTATCTTACTTTGTCTAAAGTAAATTTAATGCTTTACAAGATTTTTTGATTTAAAGGGGGAAGAAAAACTACGTTAGTGATTTAGCTAAATCACATTCACTATATACAGGACCAAAAGCAATGTCTTAAGACAATGCTTTAGTCTAAAAAAGTTATAAAATATGACTTCATGCCATACTTCAGGGCAACAGTATCCAAAACAGCATGGTATTAGTACAAAAACAGGCACACAGACGAATGGAACAGAGAGTCCAGAAATAAGGCTTCATACCTACAATCATCTAGTTTACAACAAGGCTGACAAAAACAAGCAAGAGGGAAAAGAGTCCCTATTCAATAAATGGTGCTGGGATACCTGGGAAGCCATATGCTGAAGATTGAAACTGGACCCCTTTTTTATACCATATACAAAAATCAATTCAAGATGGATTGAGACTTAAATGTAAAACCTAAAACTACAAAAATCCTGGTAGACAACCTAGGCAGTACCGTTCTGGACATAGGAACAGGCAAAGAGCTCGGGATGAAAATGCCAAAAGCAATTGTAACAAAAGCAAAAATTGGCAAATCGGATCTCATTAAACTTAAGAGCTTCTGCACAGCAAAAGAAACTATCAATAAAGTAAATGGACAACTTACAGAATGGGAGAAAATTTTTGCAAACTATGCATCTGACAAAGGTCTAATATCTAGCATCTATAAGAAACTGAAACAAATTTATGAGGAAAAAACAACCACATTAAAAAGTGGGCAAAGGACATGAACAGACACTTTTCAGAGAAGTCATACATGCGGCCTACAAGCATATGAAAAAAGCCCAATATCATTGATCATTAGAGAAATACAAATCAAAACCACAATGAGATACCACCTGCAGGGAGCTGTAGGCCATCATCATTAGCAAACTAATGCAGGAACAGAAAACCAAATACCACATGTTCTCACTTACAAATGGGAGCTAACTGATGAGAACACATAGACACAAAGAGGGGAACAACAGTCAGAATGGCTACTATTAAAAAGTTAAAAAAAAAAAAAAACAGGTGCTGGCAAGCTTGCAGAGAAAAGGGAACATTTATACACTGTTGGGGGGAGTGTAAATTAGTTCAGCCTTTGTGGAAAGCAGTGTTATATATAACTCCTTAAAGAGCTAAAAACAACTACCATTCCACCCGGTAATCATATTACTGGGTATAAACCCAAAGGAATATAAATCATTCTACCATAAAGATACATGAATGTGAATGGTCATTGCAGCACTGTGCACAAGAGCAAAGCCATGGAATCAACCTAAAGGCCCATCAGTGGCAGACTGGATAAAGAAAATGTGGGGCCAGGTGTGGTGGCTCACACCTGTAATCCCAGCACTTTGGGACGCTGAGGTGACTAGATCACAAAGTCAGGAGTTCAAGACCAGCCTGGCCAACATAGTGAACCCCCATCTCTACTGAAAATACAAAAATTAGCTGGCATGCTGGCAGGAGAATGTAGTCCCAGCTACTTGGGAGGCTGAGGCAGGAGAATCACTTGAACCCAGGAGGTGGAGCTTGCAGTGAGCCAAGATGGTGCCACTGCACTCCAGCCCGGATGACACAGTGAAACTCTGTCTCAAAAAAAAAAAAAGAAAGAAAGAAAATGTGGTACATATATACCACGGAATATGCAGCCATTAAAAAAAAAAAAAAAAGAATACGATTTGACAGGCATAGTGGCTTATGCCTATAATCTCAGCACTTTGGGAGGCCAAGGCAGGTAGATTACCTGAGGTCAGGAGTTCTAGACCAGCCTAGCCAACATAGCGAAACCCCATCTCTACTAAATATACAAAAATTAGGCAGGCTTGGTGGTGCATGCCTATAATCCCAACTACTCGGGAGGCTGAGGCAGGAGAATCACTTGAACTCAGGAGGTAGAGGTTGCAGTGAGCCAAGATCATGCTACTGTACTCCAGCCTGGGGGACAGAGTCAAACTCCATCTCAAAAAAAAAAAAAAAAAAAAAAAATGAGATCATGTCCTTTGCAAACATGGATGGAGCTGTAGACCATCATTATTAGCAAACTAACACAGGAACAGAAAATCAAATACCAAATGTTCTCACTTACAAATGGAAGCTAAATGATGAGAATACATAGACACAAAGAGGGGAACAACAGACACTGGGACATGCCTGAGGGTGGAGGTTGGAAAGAGGAAGAAGATCAGAAAAAATAACTATTGGGTACCCGGCTTAGTACCTGGGAGATGAAATGATCTGTACGAGAAACCCCATGACACAGTTTTAACTATGTAACAAACCTATATGTGTACCCCTGAACCTAAAATAAAAGCTAAAAAGTAAATACAAATGAGTTTGTAGTTTTTTCTCTTCTCTTCCTGAGTACTAATTCAGCCTTAAAGCCATTAGGTGGGGCCAGGTAAAATAGGAGTAGGTATAGAGTGGAGCAGCCATGGGGAAAGAACAGGGTGTTAGAGTCCAAGCTCTGTGAGGAGGGCATCCACACAGGGGAGTGGCCTGATGTGAGGTGTCAGAGCCTGTGCAAGGTGAGGCATGTGTGGAGGGGGTTGTCAGAGGACAAGAATGGTAAAGAGGGTATTTGGTGGCAGGATATTGGAACAAAAGTGGGGTGAAGAGAGCATCTGCATGAGAGTACAGTTTGGAGCCCAAGCATCATGAGGAGGGCTTTTGTGTGGGGTGGGAGTTTGGTGCAGGATTTCAGAACCCAAGGGGTGAGGGAAGTACCCACAAAGGAGGGAAGCCTGGTGCAGGGTATCAGAGCCCTGAACCTCAGAGCAAGGTGAAAACAGCATTCCAGTGGAGCATGGCTAGGTCTAGGGTGTCCTCTGACACCCCAAGTAGAAAGAGAAGGACTTTTGGGGGAAGCACTCAGGGTTTGGTCCTCAAGTGAGGTAAGGAAGGCATCTCTGTGAGTAAAAGGTGATGGCAATGAAAGTTTGGTTAAATACATGGGACAGATCAAGTAAGTAAATATATCGAAGATAATGGAAGCCATGTTTCTCACTGTCAAAGGGATTACAAATATGGAAAGGGAGAAAATTAGAATGAACCCACTGGTGCTGGATTGGAATTAGAAGTATCCATGTGAACTCATAGATTTCAATAAATATATGGAAATAAATGTAGATATAAATGTATATATGTATCACATGCATATGTTTCTTAGCTCTTCCACTGAGAGGGCCTGGGAGCAGAGATGCCCTAATGGCAATGAACACACATACAGATCAGATTTTGGCCTCCAAACACCATTCTCCACTACAAAGAAGCTTGGAGGGCTCGTTGAAGGAATGGCTTATCCTAGATCCCTGGAAGAAAAAAAGAACAAGATGTACCTGGGACATCTTGTTATGCCAGAAAGTAGAAGTGTTCAAAAATGATGTGTCAGACTTGAAGGGAACTCCCATTTGCCAAATTTGGGGAAATTTGAACATCGTAATTAATAATGAGATTATAACCTATTAAAATAGGAAACTGAGTCCATACTGATATAAATAAATGATACAAATAGAAAATTTGATGAGAAACAATATTTACATAGGTTTTAAGCACCTGCTCCACACAAAATACTATATTATAAAGGGGAAAAGAGTAACTTTACAGTGGAGAAAGCTGGCAGACACCATCTCAATGAAAATTAAATATCACCAGTAATGGGACATATAAAAATCATGTGCCACCTGATTGGAAATAATGAGAATACAACATTACTTCTGTGACATTCCTACCAAAGATGCTCAATCTGAACCTAGTCACGAGGAAACATCAGATATAACTTTATTTTTTGAGACAGGGTCTCACTCTGTCACCTAGCCTGGAGTGCAGTGGCACGATCATAGCTCACTGCAGCCTTGACCTCCTGGGCTCAGGTAATCCTCCCACCTCAGCCTCCCAGGTAGCTGGGACTACAGATGCATACCACCATGCCTGGCTAATTCTTGTGTTTTTTTGTAGCGATAAGTTCTCCCTCTTTTCCCAGGCTGATCTCTAACTGCTGGGCTCAAGTGATCTGCCCACCTCAGTCTCCGGCCTCCCAAAGTGCTGGCATTATAGGTGTGAGCCAACATGCCCAGCCCAGATAACCCTAAATGAAGGACATTCTACAAAGTAGCTGACTATAATCTTCAAAAAGTGTCAAGATCATGAAGGTCAAGATACTGAGGATCTGTTGCTGATTCAATGAGACTTAAGAGACACAATTGAAGATAATGTGTGATTCTGAACTGGATTATTTTACTGTGAAGGATGCTATTTGGGGCAATGAGTGAAACTTGAATGGGGTTTGATGATAACCTGGTAGCGATGTAATCAATGTTAATTTCTTGATTTTGATGGTTTGATTGTGATTAGGAGGAAGTCCTTGTTTGCAGGAAAAACACTACTCAGGGTTGATGGGGCATCATGTCAACAACTACTCTCAAATGGCTGGAGAGAGAGATTTTGGACTGTACTTGCAACTTTTAAGTAAGTTTGAGATTGTTTAAAAATTAAATCAAAAATGTTAAAAATTAAAACCAGATACATAGCTATAATCACAAATAGACCAATGAACATGATACATGGCTAAATTGTTTATTTTTGCCTTAACATTTTTCTGTTTTTAAAGAGAGACTATTAAATAGGTGTCTTGGCTATAGAAAAGAAGAAACTGTGGGTCCTGGAAAGTGGTAAGACCTCTGGACACTCAAAGTAAAATATTCCAAAGTTCATCTTTGCTCTTTTCTATCCCTACTTTCATGAGGACCTAGATACCACTGAGAATTCTCATACCTCCCTAGAAGAATCCATTGGTAACCATGGCAGCTGCCTTATTTGATTACAACCTTTTAGAAATATATATTTATTTTAAAGCATTTCTGAGTTGCTTGATTTCTGAAATGTTATTTGCAGTCTTCTAGTACTAAAATTAACTCACTTATTTAGGTTATATGTGTGAGATATATGACAATAACATTTACTATTCTAGGTAAGGTTATTCCCTAAAATGTTTTTAGATCTTTATCATTTATCACATTCTGTCCATTTTTGCTAGAATTTTACCATTTCATTCTGGGAACTTTGTCTTAATTCTGAAATAATTCAGTTTGCTAAACACTTGCTCATTTGTTTATATAATTAGAAATACAATTTGTATTTTGATTGATAAATCCTCCTTTATCTATATTCCCTTCTTAATTAAGGATACCATCGTTCACCTGGTCATCTAAGCTAGAAATATGAGAATCACGTTAACTTTCTCCCCTGCCCCTCAACAGACAAGCACACACACCACCACCTCTGATGGGCCTTATATTATGCTGCTTTTCTCTGATCTTTTCTTGAAACATCTCTGCCTCAAGACATCTCTGAAAAGCTGTTATAATAGCATTGGTAACAGCAATAAATGAGTAATAGCAAGTAGTTTACATAATGGCTACTATGTGTCAGTCTCTATTTCAAGAGCTTTGCAGATATTAACATATTGGATCCTAAATTAGGCACTATAATTATCCCCATTTTATGGTAGAAGAAACAGGCTCAAAAACGCGAAGTTATATACTCAAAGTCACATAGCTAAGAAGAGCTGGAATTTGGACTCAGATAATCTGACATCAGAGTTGGGTTGTTAACCCTTCCTCAGTCTTATTCAACCTCACCCAAGTATATTTGGGCCATTTTCTATTCCCATAGTCACTTGTGCCTGTATCTTTATTTTATTATGTTATAGTTGTGTGTGTACATACTGGTGTTCCTAGAAGACTAAAGGGAACGTTATTATTTATATTTACTTAAGTAGAGAGAATAATGAATCCACATATACCGGTCTCTCTAATTCAACACTTATCAACATTTTACAACACCTGCTTCAATTATCTCTTTCTTGGTTTTCTTTCTGTTTTCCTAAAATATTTGAAAGCAACACCCAGATATCATGAAACTTCACCTGTAAATACTTTAGTATCTTTTAAACGGGCATATTTTTAGGCTACGATAATCACATTATCATACCTAATAAAATTAACATTAATTACTATCCTCTTGATCATGAGTCTCTTGAAGGCAGAAATGATTTCATCTCTGTGCTCCGAATCCTAGTGCACTCCTCAAATTATATTGACGTTTAACAAATGTTTGTTATGGTTGAAAAGTTTATATATGTATTTATTATTATTATTATTATTATTATTATTTTGAGATGGAGTCTTGCTCTGTCGCCCGGGCTGGAGTACAGTGGTGAAATCTTGGCTCACTGCAACCTCCTCCTCCCGGGTTCAAGTGATTCTCCTGCCTAAGCCTCCCCAGTAGCTGGGATTACAGACACGAACCACCACACCCAGCTAATTTTGTTGAGATGGAATTTCACTGTTGGCCAGGCTGGTCTTGAACTCCTGACCTCGTGTCCACCTACCTCAGCCTCCCAAAGTGCTGGGATTACAGGTATGAGCCACCATGCCCAGCCAGAAAGTTTGTTTTTTAAGTTGTTTAAAGCCATAATGTTTATCCTCCAGGAACAATGTTAAAAATAACTATCAGGTTCTTGGGTTAACTGACAACTACCATTTAATCTACAGCAATTAGATTATATAGCGCTAAAGTTTAGGCTACAGCCCTTTGGAGCCCTAAATCCTAAACCATTTTATATTTGAATATTGAGTCTGAGAAAAACCTGAGTCCAATTTAGCTCAGCCCTGAGTTTTCTTGTTCCCACTGTCAATGCAGGGAGGACATTAAGAACAAGGGCTCGACTGGATGAGAGTGTTCATTGGTAAAGATTTCTTAGAAGGAAATATGGCAGCATCCACTAAAAAGTAATATGCTCTTCAAAGAAATTTTTCCATGGAGATACTCCTGCATGTGTGCTAACATGTATGTAAAAGATGCTTATTGCCAAAATGGTATAGTAAAAAATTGGAGACAGCATATATTCCTCATTATCAGGGGTATAGATTGATAAATTATGGTTCATCCATTTATAGTTCCAAGCAGCTGTTGAAGGGAGAGGCAGAGCTATACGTTTGTGGTGTGTGTGTGTACATGTGCACACTATGGGAGAGTGGACCACATTACAGAACAGTACACATGTTTGACTCCATGTCGATAAAAATATATACATGTGTGCATCCTCCTATTTACATCAAAGTATTTTAAAAGACGGGCAGGAGAAATGCTAAGTTGTTAGTGGTGATAGCCAGTAAGCTGGGGAACTAAAATGGGGTAAAAGTGAAGAAGACTATCATATTTTACTCATGTACTGTGTTATAGGATGAATCTTTTTTTTAAAATTTATGTTTTTTTCTCTCACTACTTGGATCAGTATAGAATGAATCTTTTAAAAACAAAAATGCATTTGTCTTTTGGTTGGCTTCATATCAAATTTTTTAAATCAAGGGCTTGATATGTGCAAAACATTATACTGTAAATAATTTTAACTGATTTGAAAATGAAAGACATAATACTTTACTCTTTTGAGATTTGAGAAGAGCAAAGGCCAAAATGCTTTTTAATTGTTATAAAGTGAATCTACTCAATAAATTTATTTAACATTTCCTATGTGACAGTCACTGTGCTGGGTGCAGGGAGAGATAGAAGACTGTATGAAACAGACCTGCTCTCCTGAACGTAGTAATTACTGGGAAAGATCCTGTGTGTCTCTAGTAACAATGGCAGACAAGGGCCATAGAAACCACAGAGTACCAGATGCTGGAGAGGATGTGGAGAAATAGGAACACTTTTACACTGTTGGTGGAAGTGTAAATTAGTTCAACCATTGTGGAAGACAGTGTGGCCATTCCTCAAAGACCTAGAAATAGAAATTCCATTTGACCCAGCAATCCCATTACTGGGTATATATATCCAAAGGATTATAAATCGTTCTACTATAAGGACACATGCACACGAATGTTCATTGCAGCACTGTTTACAATAGCAAAGACCTGGAACCAACCCAAATGCCCATCGATGATAGACTGGAGGGAAAATGTGGCACATATACACTATGGAATATTATGCAGCCATCAAAAACGATGAGTTCGTGTCCTTTGTAGGGACCTGGATGAACCTGAAAACCATCATTCTCAGCAAACTGACACAAGAACAGAAAATCAAACACCGCATGTTCTCAGTCATAGGTGGGTGTTGAACAATGAGAACACATGGACACAGGGAGGGGAGCACTACACACTGGGGTCAGTTGGGGGGGAAATAGGGGGGAAATAGGGGAGGGACAGCGGGGGGTGGGGAGTTGGGGAGAGATAGCATGGGGAGAAATATAGGTGAAAGGGAGGAAGGCAGCAAATCACACAGCCACGTGTGTACCTATGCAACAAACTTGCATGTTCTTTACATGTATCCCAAAACCTAAAATGCAATTAAAAAAAAAAAGAAAAAATACTGTAAACAGTTAAAAAAAAAAAGAAAGAAAAAAGAAAAAGAAACCACAGAGTGCCACAAATATGAACTGTTCAACATGAGTCAAGATTTTTAGATTTTTTTTGTTTTTTTTCTTTGAGACAGAGTCTCACTCTGTCGCCAGGCTGGAGTGCAGTGGCGCAATCTCGGCTCGCTGCAACTTCTGCCTCCCAGATTCAAGGAATTCTCCTGCCTCAGCCTCCTGAGTAGCTGAGACTACAGGCACAGGCCATCATGCCCAGCTAATTTTTGTATTTTTAGTAGAGACAGGGTTTCACCATGTTGGCCTGGTTGGTCTCAATCTCTTGACCTCGTAATCTGCCCGCCTCAACCTCCCAGAGTGCTAGGATTACAGACATGAACCACCAAGCCTGGCCTTTTTTTTTTTTTTTTTTTTGAGAGAAGGCCTCTCTCTGTCACCCAGACTGGAGTGCACTGGCATGATCACAGCTCACTGCAGCCTCAACCTCCCATGTTTAACCAATCTCCCCACCTCAGCCTGCTGAGTAGCTGGGACCACAGGTTTGTGCTACCACGCCCGGCTAATTTTCAATTTTTGAAGAGACAAGTTCCCACTGTGTTCCCCAGGAAGGTCTTGAACTCCTGGGTTTAAGCAATTCTCCCACCTCGGCTTCTCAAAGTGCTGGGATTACAGGCATGAGACATGGCACCTAGCCTAAACTCGGATTTTTAAATAAATACACTATCTCAATTTTTATTACATTTTAGTTACGGAATGCCATATTGTCTTCTATTTTGTGGATTACCCTGGAGTGATAACATATGTAGTTCACAGAAAACTGGGATTACCTTACACAGTAAAAAACAATGGCAACCAATAGTTAAACCCTGTTCAAGTAAATTTAAATAATAAACAATAGTAGTACAGCATTTAAGTTACATGTCAGGTTTCGAATGTCACATCTTGGCTAATTCCATCTATCCATCCATTTAATTGACTTATTTAACATTTAACAAATTTTATTGAATGTCTACTTGGGCATTGTTCTAGGAATCACTGAAGGTATTGCAATAAAAAATAAAATATTTTAAAAACATTTTAACATCAAAAATACTGAAAGTCTGAAATCAGTGCAATTTCTAATCAAAAGTAAGGAAGGGGCAAGGTTCACTGGAGCTTTGCTTATTCCATTTCTTATTACACTCACAGCATAATAATTGTATGGCTGGCTTACAGAATTCTCTGCCAAAATACCTCAGATCTAGTACAATTTTCCTGATGTTAATGATTTAGATATTAATTGAAATACACAATTTAAAAATAAATTTTTGGCCGGGCGCGGTGGCTCAAGCCTGTAATCCCAGCACTTTGGGAGGCCGAGGCGGGTGGATCACGAGGTCAAGAGATCGAGACCATCCTGGTCAGCACGGTGAAACCCCGTCTCTACTAAAAAAAAAATACAAAACATTAGCTGGGCATGGTGGCGCGTGCCTGTAATCCCAGCTACTCAGGAGGCTGGGGCAGGAGAATTGCCTGAACCCAGGAGGCGGAGGTTGCGGTGAGCTGAGATCGCGCCGTTGCACTCCAGCCTGGACAACAAGAGCGAAACTCCGTCTCAAAAAAAAAAAAACATTTTTATCAAAAAAAGATTTATATGTTCATAAAACAAGACAAAATATAAACCTCTCCATTTTTACTTAATCTTATATTTATAGATATTTGAAATGTAGACTGTCCCTTTTATTCCTAAAATCTCTTCTCTTTGATGTCAATGTCAGACTTTTTTCTCATATCCAAGTAAGTGAAAGATACTGAGTATCATATGCAAAGTTTTCAGTTTTTTCCTTAATTGATTAGTACACTTTAATATTTAAACTATGAGATCATTGGTGAAGATGTTGCAGTGGCCATTAATTGGTAAAGTCAATAAAACAGGATTTGGAGACAGAAAATACAAGTCAAATCACTTCCACTTTGTGGTTAGTGACTTCTGGGTATTAAAACTGTGCTCTCAGTTTCTGTTTTTTCAGCTACAAAATAATAAAAGATTTGTGAGAAGATTAAACACAAATATGCTAAAATGCTGGAGAAGCTATAAAGCTCTGTAGATATTTTGTGTTTGTATTCATTATAACACTGTGCTAAATAAACAGCATTTATTAGAAACCAGCAGTAGATATTATTTTAATGGTGAAATACTGTTCTGAAGTCGGAATAAAACAAAGGTGTTTGCTCCTATCATCACTATTTTCTTTTCTTGTTGCCCAGGCTGGAGTGCAATGGTGTGATCTTGGCTCACTGCAACCTCCACCTCCTGGGTTCAAGCGATTCTCCTGCCTCAGCCTCCCGAGCATCGGACTACAGGCGTGTGCCACCACACTCAGCTAATTTTTTGTATTTTTAGTAGAGATGGGGTTTCACCATGTTGGCCAAGCTGGTCTCAAACTTCTAACCTCAGGTGATCCACCCCACCTTGGTGTCCCAAAGTGTTGGGATTATAGGCATTAGCCACCTCGCCCAGGCTATGATCATTATTTTCAATATTGTTCTATAATTCTAGACCAGCACTGTGCAGTAAGACTTCTTGCAGTTATGGAAGTGTTCTCTGTCTGTGCTATTTGATATGGAGCCACTAGCTGTGTGTGTCCATCCAAGTTTAAATTAAATTAAACTTAATTACATTTGAAATTCAGTTCCTCAGTTGCACTAACATTTCAAATGCTCATTAGCCACATGTAGCTAGTGGCTACCATATTAGATAGCTCAGATGAAGAACATTTTCAGCATCCCAGAAAACTCAATTGGTTTAAAAGTTCTAATAGTCCAGAATTACAGAACAATGTTGAATAAGAGAGATACTGAAAGCATCACATATTTATCCATCCATCAATCCATTTTATGTTTTGTGGTTTTTTTGTTTGTTTGTTTTTTGAGATACAATCTCACTCACTCTGTCACACAGGCTGGAATGCAGTGGTGCTATCATGGCTCACTGCAACCTCGCCTCCCCAGTTCAAGCTATTCTTGTGACTCAGCCTCCCAAGTAGCTAGGATTACAGGCATGACCAACACGCTCGGCTAATTTTTGTATTTTTAGTAGAGGCAGGGCTTTATCATATTGGCCAGGCTGGTCTCGAACTGACTTCAAGTGATCAGCCCACCTTGGCCTCCCAAAGTGCTGGAATTACAGGCGTGAGCCATCACACCTGGCCTACAACTTACTTTAAAATGTGTAAAACAAGGCTGGGCACCATTGTTCACGCCTATAATCTCAGCACTTTGGGAGGCCAAGGTGGGTGGATCACTTGAGGTCAGGAGTTCGAGACCAGCCTGGCCAACTTGGTGAGACCCCATCTCTACTAAAAAAAAATACAAAAATTAGCCAGGCATGGTGGTGCGGGTCTATGATCCAAGCTGCTAGGGAGGTTGAGGCAGGAGAATCACTCGAACCCAGGAGGCAGAGGCTGCAGTGAGCTGCGATCGCACCACTGCACTCCAGCCTGGGAGACAGAGCAAGATTCCGTCTCAATAAATAAATAAATAAATAAATAAAGTTGTAGACATCAATGTACTTCCCCCTTAAACTCTTTAGCATCCATAACATTGACTAGTTAAGTACTTATTATTTTATAGATAAAATTTTGCATACAGTGAACAAATTTTAGAGTACCAATCAATGAGTATTGGCAAATGCATACAGCTGTATAATCCAAATCCTGTCAAAACATAAAACATAACCATCACCCCAAAAAGTTTCCTCATTTTTCTTCCCATTTAGTTCCTACCATCACCCCCACCTTCTGAAGACAATGAAGAAACAAACAAAAATTTCACTTTGATAGAAAAATGGGCTGAGGGCATACACTGTCATTTCACAAAACAGGAAATATACATTGACCAATAAACCTGTAAAGAAATAAATGCCCAACCTTACTTCAATGTGAAACAAATTATTTTATATGTCAGATTGGCAATAATTTAAAATGTCTATAACAGGAAGTTTTGGCCAGGGTGTGGGGAAGGGCACTCTCACGACAACCCAAAATGCTCTTTAACTTATCCAGAGTATATTTCAATAATTATATACATTTTTTATTTTATGAATTCTACTTAGTTCTTTTAAAAATCTTCCCAGTCATTTGTGATAATTTCTTTTTCTTGTCCCTGTTGATGATTCTAACTCTTAGTTCTTTAAACTTTCATTTATTAGGTATTTTAAATTCTGTTGTTGTTAACTCCCATATCTGAATTTCTTCTAGACCTGTATTAGTTATGGTATAGACTTGACTGCTATAACATACAGACCCCAAATAAGAAGACAGACATTTATTCTTTGTCCAAGTAGGTAGTCCAGTACTGATATGGAAAGTCCAATCTACTATCCACGGGGCTCCAAGTCCTCTCTTTCATTACACTGCTATTCCCAACATTTCATCGGTTCCCGCCATCTTGTCCACAGTCCAGACAGTAGAAAAGAGAAAATGGGAGTCACCCCTACCTTTTGATAGCTGGGCCTGAAAGTGAGACACATTGCTTCTGCTCACATCTCATAGGTAAGAAGTCACATGACCACACCTATATGCTAGGCAGTCTGGGAAATGTCATTGTTAACCTTTACCTAAAAATCATATTGTGGCTGGTGCAGTGGCTCATGCCTATAATCCTAGCACTTTGGGAGGCCAAGGAGGGTTGGATCACTCGAGGTCAGGAGTTCAAGACCAGCTTGGCCAATATGGTGAAACCTCATCTCTACTAAAAATACAAAAGATTAACTGGGCATGGTGGCACCCACCTGTAATCCCAGTTACTCAGAAAGTTGAGGCAAAAGAATTGCTTGAACCCAGGAGGTGCAGGTTTCAGTGAACCAAGATCGTGCCATGGCACTCCAGCCTGGGCGACAGACTAAGACTCTATTTAAAAAAAAAAAAATTATATTGTTACTGAGGAAGGATAGAATGGATATTGGCAGACAACTAGCAGTTTCTGGAACAGGCTATAAATCTCATCGTTTCTGCTGGCTTTTCCTCGTGGGGTGACTGGCCTCACCTGCTTGATGATCTTTGATTATGAGCTTATATATGTGGAAATCTTGTGAATCCAAATTAGGAATGCTTTCCTCCAGACAAGGTTTGGTTTGCTTTTTCTAGGAACCAGGAGGAGGAGTCTTCAGCTCTCACCTACTACTAGTCTGAGGATTAGTATCTTGGTTGTTTTTTTTTTTTTTTTTCAAGGGGGAAATTTTTTTTTTTTTCCCAGGCTGGAGTGCAATGGTGCCATCTCAGCTCACCGCAACCTCTGCCTCCTGGGTTCAAGCAATTCTCCTGCCTCAGCCTCCCAAGTAGCTGGTATTACAGGCATGCACCACCATGCCCAGCTAATTTTGTATTTTTAGTAGAGACAGGGTTTCTCCATGTTGGTCAGGCTGGTCTTGAACTCCTGACATCAGGTGATCTGCCTGCCTCAGCCTCCCAAAGTGCTGGGATTACAGGTGTGAGCCACCAAACCCAGCTAATACCTTGATTTTTGATGCTAAAGATATTTACCCTTGGAGGTGACCCCATGTTTACCATTTGATTACTGATCACTGCTCCCAGTTCTGATTTCAGTGCTTGGGTACTGGTTTTGGTTTTTGTTTTGTTTGACGAACAAACAAATTTTCTCTTAAACTTGTTGGGATCTCAGCAATGCATTTAAAGGTATGTTTTATCTATCATCAAACTGTTTTGTAATAGAAGGGTGTTGCAAGGAATATGATCCAGCATATAGCCAGACCAAAAATGTCCCATTCACTCTTCAGTTTACTTTCGTCTGGCTTTTTCTCTACTTTCTAGACTTGCCAAAGCTGCCAATAACTTCTTTGTTAACAAACCTAGTGGATACATTTCTGTCTTCATGTTACTCAGCCTCTCAGTGACATTGACACAGTTGACCATCATTTATCATTTCACCTAATATAAACAAGCACTATTTTGTTTTGTTTTTGTTTTTTTGAGATGGTGTTTTTCTCCATCTCACCCAGGCTGGAGTACAATGGCATGATCTCAGCTCACTGCAACCTGAGCCTCCAGGATTCAAGCTATTCTCCTGCCTCAGGTTCCCCAGTAGGTGGGATTATAGGTGCATGCCACCACGCCCAGCTAATTTTTCTATTTTTAGTAGAGATGGGGTTTCATCATGTTGGCCTGGCTGGTCTTGAACTCCTGACTTCTAGTGACCCGCCCACATTGGTCTCCCGAAGTGCCGGAATTACAGGCGAAAGCTACCACTCCTAGCCCAAGCACTGTTTTGAATGCTAGGGCGTGAACAGAACACACAAAAAAAATCCTATAGAGAGGAAACAGACAATAAATGTATTAAATCTATATTTTGTAATATGGCCAAAGGTGGTTAAATGCTGTGGAATAGAAATGGGAGCAGGGCAAGGGACGTCAGGAGTGCTGGAAGAGAGATTGCAAATTAAAAGAGGAGAAATGTAGGCCTCATTGAGAAGATGATATTTGAGCAAATACTTGAAGTATATAAAGGGGTAAGCTGTGGGGAATCATAAGGGAGGAACATTACAGATGACAACAGCCAGTGTAAATGCCTTAAGGGAGGGTTGTGCCAGATATTTTCAGGAAGAGGAGGCAGAGTCCAGTGTGGCTAGAACAGAGCGAACATGGGAGGGAGAAATAGGAGGTGAGATCAAGTAGATAAGGAAGGCTGGCAGGTCATGTAGGGTACTGCAGGCCATTGTAAAGACTTTGACTTTTTTTGAGATGGGGAGTTGTTTTTTTTTTTTTTTTTTTTTTGAGACAGGGTCTTGCTCTGTTGCCTAGGCTGGAGTCCAGTGGTATAATTCACAGCAGCCTTGACCTCATGGGCTCAAGCGATCCTCCCACCTCAGCCTCCCAAATAGCTGGGACTATGGGTGCAGGCAACTATGACTGGCTAATTTTTTAATTGTTTTGTAGAGGTGGGGTCTCACTGTGTTGCCCAGGCTGATCTTGAACTCCTGGCCCCAAGCGATCCTCTGCCCCTGGCCACCCAAAATGCTGGGATTATAGGCATGAGCCACCATGCCCGGCCAGGAGCCATTTTTTGAGCAGAGTTGTGACATGAACTGACTTACATTTTTAAATGATCCCTCTGGCTGCTGTGTTCATAGAAAGCCATGAGGGGGTCCAGGGTGGAAGCAGGGGCCGCTAGAGATGCTATTGTAACCATTCTTTTCCTTGACCCTGTTCCCTCTGTTGACTATGTTCTTGTATCTCCAGATTTTTCTCCTGCCTTACAAGCTGCTCCTTTTCCAGTACCACTTCTGTCCCAATCTACAAATGTTGGAGCACCTTAGACTCAGTCCTGAGACCCTTCTTGTATCTAGCATCATTCCCTAATTTTTTTTATTTTTCAAGACAGGGTCTTATTCATTCATCCAGGCTGAAGTGCAGTGGCATGCACACAGTTCACTATAGCCTCCACCTTCTGGGCTCAAGGGATCCTCCTATCTCAGCCTCCCAAAGGTCTGGTATTACAGGCATGAGCCACTGCGCCCATCCACTGGATGATCTCATGCAAACCTATGGCTTCTAAAACCATCTCTTTGCTGGTGATACATAAACTTAGCACTGTAGCATTGAGCTTAAAGCAACTTGCTATCCAAACTGGAGCTGTTCATTTCTCCCCAAACATTTCATTCCCTAGCCCAGGCTTTCACATCCCAGTAAATGGTATTGTATTTGCTCAAGCCAAAAAAATAGTCATCTTTAATGCCTTCTTTTCCCTCACCTCCCTATCCAACCCATCAACAAGACATGTTCTTTAACCCCTGAATCAAAGCTATTTCCTCCAAAATACTATGTATAAAATAACCTCAAAAACCTCCGTGGAGCCAGTGTAATGGCTGGTGCCTGTGGTCACAGCTACTCAGGAAGCTGAGGCAGGAGGACTGCTTGACCCCCAGAGTTCAAGACCAGCCTAGACAACATAGTGAGACCCTATCTCTAAAACATAAAATAAATAAATAAATAATAAAAAAAGAAAAAACTTCAGTGGCTTAAACAATGAATATTTTTCTCACAAAACTGCTGGTCAGTTGATATTTGGCTGAGATTGACTGGGCTTGGCTGACTTGACTGCAGGATACGGGATGAGTTAGGATCTGATCCATGTGTGTTCATTCCGGGGCTCAGGCTGAAGGGCAGCAGCTGTCCCAGGGATGATCTCATAGTGAAGTCAAAAGCACAAGATGGGGCTGGGCACCTGTTATCCCAGCACCTTGGGAGGATGAGGCATCCAGATCACTTGAGGTCAGGAATTTGAGACCAGCCTGACCAACATAGTGAAACCCCATCTCTACTAAAAATACAAATTACATGCCTGAATCCCAGCACTTTGGGAGGCTGAGGCAGAAGGACCACTTGAGGTCAGGAATTTAAGACCAGCTTGACCAGTATGGTGAAACCCCATGTCTACTAAAAATAAAAAAATTAGTCAGGTGTAGTGACGTTCACCTGTAGTCCCAGCTACTCAGGAGGCTGAGGCAGGAGAATCACTTGAACCTGGCAGGTGGAGGTTGCAGTGAGCAGAGATTGCACCACTGCACTCTAGCCTGGGGGACAGAATAAGACTATGTCAATTAAAAAAAAAAAAAAAAAACGCAAGTGGGCACACCGAGCTTCTGCTCCCATCACTTCCCATTGGCCAGTCAAGCCTAAAATCAGGAGGTGGGAAGTACACTGTTTCCACCATGAAACCACAGCAAGGGGATGGTTATACATGATTTTATGGGGATTGAAGAATTGGGACCAAGTATTCAATTTTTCAATCTCCCATAACCTTCTAAAGAATTGCACTTCTCACCGGGCGTGGTGGCTCACGCCTGTAGTCCCAGCACTTTGGGAGGCCGAGGCGGGTGGATCACCAGGTCAAGAGATAGAGACCAACCTGGTCAATATGGTGAAACCCCATCTCCACAAAAAATACAAAACATTAGCCGGGCATGGTGGCGCGCGCCTGTAATCCCAGCTACTCAGGAGGCTGAGGCAGGAGAATTGCCTGAACCCAGGAGGCGGAGGTTGCGGTGAGCCGAGATCGTGCCATCGCACTCCAGCCTGGGTAACAAGAGTGAAACTCTGTCTCAAAAAAAAAAAAAAAAAAAGAATTGCAGTTCTCTCCAAACCTACCCTCTCTACTGTCAAATGATCATCATCTTTTGCCTCTAAACATGTGTGTTTTCACCAGTGTATCCCTCACACCTAGAACAATGCCTAGCAGGTAGTATAAGCTTAGTAAATAATGTGTTCAGTAAGTAACTCCAAACTGATCTCCCTGGTTACACTCACTTCTCTCTAATCCCTTTCCACAGAGCAGCCAGGGTAAGGTTTAAAAACATAAATTCTATTATATCAGTCCCAGCTTAAAACTCTACTCTGGCTTCTCTATGCACTGGAACTCCTTACCATGTCCTTTAAAGGCCATCCATTACCCAGCCTGTCCGTCCTGGCTCTCCAAATGCACCCGGTACCACCACCTCCTCAAATATTTCAAGTGGTTTTCTCCTTATTTTATTATTTTTTTTTCGAGATGGGGTTTCACCATGTTGGCCAGGCTGGTCTTGAACTCCTGACCTCAGGTGATCTGCCCACCTCAGCCTCCCAAAGTGCTGGGATTGCAGGTGTGAGCCACCACGCCCAGCCTATTATTATTATTATTATTATTATTTGAGATAGAGTCTCGCTTTGCCACCAGGCTGGACTGCAGTGGCACTATCTCAGCTCACTGCAACCTCCACCTCCCAGGTTCAAATGATTCTCCTGCCTCAGCCTCCCGAGTAGCTGGGACTACAGGCACCTGCCACCACACCCAGCTAATTTTTGAGTTTTTAGTAGAGACAGGGTTTTTCCATGTTGGCCAGAACAGTCTCAATCTCCTGACCTCATGATCCACAAGCTCCGGCCTCCCAAAGTGCTGGGATTACAGGTGTGAGCCACTGCACCCGGCTGCAAGTGCTTTTCAACTGCAAGACCTTTGTACTTGCTGTTCCCTCGGAGTGCAGTGCTTTTTTTCAGGCTCTTGGCATTCTAGCTCAGCTTCAGCGAAAATGCCACTTCCTCAGGCCCTCCTCCACCACTGACCACTGACCACCGTACTTAAAGTTACTCACTCCCGTTATGTTGCATCCCCGTCACCTTGTTCACTCCTTTCAGTGTATTTATCACACCATGGAATTACCATGTTTTGTTCATCACTGATCTCTAGCACCTATAATAATGTCTGGCACATATTAAGTGACCTATAAAAATTGTTGAGGCTAAGCATGGTGGCTCACACCTGTAATGCCACCACTTTGGGATCCCACTACTTTGGGAGGTTGAGGCGGGTGGATCACTTGAGGTCAGGAGTTCAAGATTAGCCTGGTCAACCTGGTGAAACCCATGTCACTACTAAAAATACAAAAATTAGCCAGGCATGGTGGTGCGCACCTGTAATGCCAGCTACTGGGGAGGCTGAAGCGGGAGAATTGCTTGAACCCAGGAGGTGGAGGCTGCAGTGAGCCAACATCATGCTACCACACTCCAGCCTGGGCAACAGAGTGAGATTCTGTCTCAAACAAACAAACAAATCTATTGGGGAGTATATGAGAAAAGCCTTCCCTCACATTTTTAGATGATTTTTACTGCCTTTAATTTTCATCTATTCATCCATATATAAAATGATATTATGTAAATCCAAAAAAAATAAATTTAAGCTGAATAAAAATACTGGAACATATTTGTTAATGAAGAAGTTGAGAACTGGAGTTGCTCCGGCGTGTGCTGTGGCATCCTTCTGCCTTGTGCCTCTGAGGCACTCATCTGTGGGGCTTAGGGGCTCAGTGAGGCCTACACTGACGTCTACTCTTCCACCTCCTGCACTGATTCATCTTACCTGGTTCACCTGTTTCCTTTTCCCATTCTTATCCTGGCCAACATACTAGATAATTTACCTAAAATTATTATTTGTTTCCTGTCTCCCACTCTGCACCACTGTGAGCCCTATGAAGGCAAGGATAGTATTTTGTTTTGTTTTGTTTTTTTCTGGCTCTGAGTAGGTGCTCAACCAATTGTGGAAGGAAATAATGAATGTCTCAAAGAAAGCAAGCTGGGAAGGTCCTGTATTCTCTCACTTCCTCCTAGTCGTCGCAGATTAAGATACCCCCCACCTTTGCACAATCAACATCTCAGCACTATGTACAAAATCTCCATGAGGTGTAAATGTTCACTGCTTTATTCATCCACAGAATGGTTTTACACGTATATTTATAAATCCGTGTGCCTGTTGATGTTTTGCATGTGAGATCCTTTATTTACCTGAGAGCTTTCATGAGGAAGAATTTAGCTCAATATTTGTGAGATCATGATAGGATAACAGCTGATGAAGATAAGTGCCACCCTATAGAGGCTGTTTCTGCTATGAGTGGAGACTGTTATTCCTCTTCCCTGAAGGAAAGTCTAGCAGTTGTTTAAATAATGAATAAAGCTAAGCACGTAAATTTATCTTCAGGAAGGTACTGGAAGAAGAGGAGGAGCAGAGTACAAGAACTACAAGTACTCCTTTTGTGGGAAATAGCCAGTTCAGAATCTTCCCAGTCATCAGCTATACTTTTCTTGGGATAATGAAATCAAAACATTCTGTACTTGGTTATTTTCACAAGCCTTTTCATCTTCAAATACTCCCTCCTTTGCCCATCCCTCAAAAGATCAACAGTGGGAAATTTTTCTTTAAAAGTAAACTATGTTCTTTTCTTTAAAATAACCATTATAGAGAAATTATTCTCTTTAAGTAGTCATGCTTCTAAATTGCTTGGAGGCGATTACATATGAACCTTCCTATAAACTTGTATCTCTCTCACTTAAAAGAAAAGAGAAAGGAAAGGAATTAGCCCATTAATTATTTAAAATACTTGGTGCAACTGTTCCTATGAATTAATCCAGGCACTTGGAAGAAAATTACACTCCGTGTTAATATCATTGCCAACCTTTTCCACTATGCTGCACTCCAAATACTATTGTGTTTTCAATGACAACATTCCCTATTACATATGCATATGAAAAACAGGCATTTTCATCAGAATTACCGTAATAGCATTAAGAGATTATTTTTTCCAATTTCCTTGGAAGAAAATTCACTTAAATTAGATTATTTATTACTTGACTGCTCTTGTATCTTGCCTGTATGTTTAGGTAACTGGAGCCCATGAAAGTATAAACTTCAGAATAAAAAGCATGATTTTATACATTAATGACTTCAAATAAAAGAGGAATGCCACATTTGTGCATCACTTCTTTCGAGAAAGTTAAGTCTGTGTTCTGCTTAGGAGAGATAACACTTTTTGTCCCAGTAGGTGGCCCCCCTGGTGTAGCCATTAGTTGCTAATTACTTGCAAACAAATAAACAATTAACTCCTTAAGCTTCTGGCTGGGCAAGTGTTCATTGACATGCTAAAACTTTCTAAGACAGGATTTTAATTAGTGACGTTCTAAATCCAGCCCCCTTGTCAGCGTAGCTGTAAGGTGAATTGCAGGAAGATCCCAGCCTTATACACGTGGGGCAGAGCCAGCAGAGGCCAGAGCTGTTGCTCTGCACAGACCACGAGAGGATGTCTCCCAGCCTTCAGGAAGGCGCTCAGCTCCGGGAAAGCAAACCCTCAACTTGCTCCTTTTCAATTGAGAGAATCTTAGGAATGGACCAGAAGACAGACTGTGTTCCATTAATGAAACCCCACAGGCCCTGGGCAGACACCTGCAGCTCCTCAGGTATGCCACAACTTAATTGTTTCAATTATTTGTTATTTCATTTACGGTGTTTATTTTTTTGCCCTTTATCTCATACTACATAGAGTCTAGGACTTTTATTTTATTCGATTCTATTTTTTTCTGAGACAGTTTTGCTCTTGTTGCCCAGGCTGGAGTGCAGTGGCACAATCTCAGCTCACTGCGACCCCCACCTTCCTGGTTCAAACGATTCTCCTGCCTCAGCCTCCTGAGTAGCTTGGATTACAGGCATGCATAACCACACCTGGCTAGTTTTTCTATTTTTAGTAGAAATGGGGTTTTACCGTGTTGGACAGGCTAGTCTCAAACTCCTGACCTCAGGTGATCTGGCTGCCTCGGGCTCCAAAGTGTTGGGATTACAGGTGAGCCCAGCCAGAGTCTAGAACTTTTAAAGCCTCCAGCTGAGTCCTGTGGGAAATGAAAAGAATATAACAGTTTTGGATCGAGCAAAGTGGATATAAAGTTCGATCACAGGAAATGCCAAGAACCTGCACTTACTTCAGAAGATCTCTCTCTGTGTTTGATACATCAGATATTTGAAATCTCTTTTCACTGAAAAATAAACAACATTTAGAGACCAAAGAGGCAGGATTACCAAGACAGGATCTTCATTTTTTATTGGTTTTCAGTTTTTGGTTGATGGGGGCTGATTCTCTTGTGAAACTCAGAAGAATTCCACTAGGAAATGAAAGGTGAGTCCCTGAAACTACCTCTTATAGAGCTTTGTGAAACATAAGACTGACCATCTAAAATGGGGTTTATTTTTCTGTTTTTAGGTAAAGATGGTAACTTATGTCTACATGTCCCAAATCCTCCCAGTGGGATTTCATTCCCTAGCATGGTGGATCACCCAATACCAGAAGAAAGAGCTTCAAAATATGAAAATTACTTTTCAGCCTCAGAAAGACTGTATTTGAAAAGAGAGTTGAGTTGGTATAGAGGCCGAAGACCAAGAACTGCTTTTACTCAAAACCAGGTGGGAAGTTTTTTCACCCAATAATGATAATAAAAGCTTTTAATTGACACCAAGTTGAGCAAAAGTCATTCACTTTGGTATCTCAGTTTAGAAGCCTTATTAATGAAACAATAGACTATCATATTTTAACAATTTCTAAGTAATCATTTTTAAAAAGGCATCCAGATTAATTGCCAATATTTAAATGCAGTCATTTTGCTCTAGAAATTAAAGCTCATTTTTGGTGACATACTGAATATCAACATTTTAAAGATTTATTTTCTTATTCTTAGATTGAAGTGTTAGAAAATGTCTTTAGAGTAAACTGCTATCCTGGCATTGATATTAGAGAAGACTTAGCTCGAAAATTGAATCTAGAGGAAGACAGAATCCAGGTAATTTTCAAATTTAGTTGTTATTCATGATGGTTGAAATGTTAAAAATAATAAAATAATCTTTCTGAGACCTATTTTATTTTTCCTTAATTTTAGATTTGGTTCCAAAATCGGCGTGCAAAACTGAAAAGGTCCCATAGAGAATCACAATTTCTAATGGCGAAAAAAAATTTCGACACAAATCTCCTGGAATAGATAGAAAATTAAACAAGTGAAATTATCTTCTAATTGCAGAGCATGAAGAATCAGTGGAAATATTAAGTGTTAAAATGTGATGTTTTCTTTACTGCATTTAATCTGCATATTGTCATTTTTTTCCAAAAATATATTGTAAATAATTACTATTATAGCATGGTACATATTATATTTGGGCACTTTTAGTTATAGTAAAGACCTTTCTTATATATTTTAATAATCATTTTCAGAAAAGATTGCTATTTTTTAAGTGAGCAAAATTAACCTAATAAATTAGTTTGTTAAAATCAATAGACTCATGACTAAGTGATTCCACAAGTTGGATTCTATTTGTAAAATATTTCAAGTGAAATCATCTGAAGAGCAAAGATGTGAGTTGTTTCCATTAGTTTCCTCAATGTACATTTGGAACATGATTATTCTTAACTATATTATAGGTTATGATTTATTGACAAATCTTGAACTTCTCTTGATTAATAGCATAAAGCAGTGAGAATTTCTCATCATCTATCAAAACAAATTCTTAAAGTGTTAGTTTCAAGTTTTTTCAAGCAAAGTCATTATGCCAAAGTAGAAATATACAAGCATCATCTATCATATTATATGCCATTGGTATTGAATTGCACAGAAGAATTAAGCAACAAACAAAAAATTAAGCTACCAAAAAAATGCAAAATTTTAGTGTTCTAGTTTAATTTTGTACTTTCATTCAATAAAGTGATAGTGATCATCTAGCTTATATTTATTTCCAGTTTAATGATTTCCAATCAACTGCAAAATTAGGTTGACTGAGAAGGCAGGATAACTGACCTACCTTTTGTAAGTGCTTTGACATAGTCACTGGAAATAATCAGGATGTTTTCTAAGTGACAAAAACTATGTGCCTTCATTTCTCATTTTCTCATTTTACCTGCCAATTCAAGATGGGACTAGAATAAGATATATAACAAGAAGGGAACCCTCTCCACTGGAAATGTAAGTATTTGTTTTCTAGTTAATGGAATACCTAAGTGGGTGTTTTTGTTCTCTCTTTTTTTGAAATGTCAGCTTAAGACGCTGACTTTGTCCACTGGAAGCCAAACTTCAGCTTTGTCCATTTGAATAGAATTCTCCCTTGCTTCTCTTTTCTTTCTATCCTCTGTCCTTTATGATGTCCCAGTGATGATCAGGTGTGAAGTTCTCATTGCGTTATTGAATCTATAACCACTATATATTTTTTTATATATGAAAGACTAGAGGGAATTTGTATATTATTTCTAAGGAAAAGCAGATTTGACTCAGATTTTAGAGCTTTTAAAAATTATTTACTGAGAGCACATTTGGGGTACAGAGCTGTGTCCCAACAATTGATCAGCATTAAGCAGCAATGTTCTACTGTTGCTGAGACAGAGAGGGAGGAGGAAAAGAAGGGCAACAGGGCAGTTAGGAAGAACAAAGGCATTACATGTTTTCCGAAAAAGACTGGGCCACTTTTTCCAATATAAAGAGCTGCTTCCATTCACATAAAAATTAGAAGTACTATTTATGAAATGTATTAGTTAAAATTTATCCACAAAGAGTTTTCTTTGTTCTCCATTAGGTTATTAGGAAATTATGTTAAATTGGAAGACTGGAAGTTACCAGGAGTAGACTCTCGGGGAGTGGGTTGGAGGGGAATGTGTCACATGATGAGTAAGCTTTTATTTTAATTCCAAATTTATTGTCATTCTAAATTCTGCAAACAATGTAAGCAGTATAGAAGTAGAGTAAAATCCCCCCCTTGAATCTTATCCTTAAGAGATAACCATCATTAAACATCTTTATAGACCTTTTTGTGTATCATAAAAGCATCTTTTTATATATAAACACACACACATATGTTTGTTTTTTTTTATTATTTTAAAAAATGTGATCATATTTGACATTCTGTTTTGCATCTCTCTGACATCCTGCCATGTCAGAATTATAGCTCTGTCTCCTGAATGTCTGCTTGGTTTAGGATAAGATTTCAAGTCTTATACACAATAATAAACAATTCCACAATATTAAGTATTTTTGAAGTAGTGCTTTTCATAAATTGAGATTATTCAGAGTAATCATAGCTTATCTAGAATTTCTACAATTAAACCTAATTCTCAAATCCCTGAGGAATGTGAAGATTGTGTGTAAAATTGTAGAATCTAGAGAAAAATGAAACACCATCACAGATAGCGATCAACAACCAATAATTCACTTAAGTTTTTTTTTAATTTTAAAAACTAGTCATAACTCTAAAACATCTGGTGAGGAGAGAAACATAGTAGTAACTCTAGACTATCATTATCTCAGTATTTTCCAATGACAATTTTATGTAACTGATTTATGTGGCCCTGAAATTCAATTTTATTTATAATTGAAATAAATTGTGTTTATAACTGGTTATATACTTATAACTGAAGCTACATATTTATAACTGAAATCATTTATAATAGAAATGATATATTTATAACAATATTTATAAGTCAGAAAAATTAAAACCAAAATTTATCATATTAAATAACTGTAAATATGTCTATTTTTATATTTTTTGATACTAATAACAAAATATAAGTTCTATTATAACTTTTGTGAAGCAAGTTCATAATATATAAGAATACTCAAGAAGCAGGATAATATAAAAGATTGCTAGTATATTTTCCCTAAAATCTTTGCTAAAAACCTAAAGATAAAGGCTGATCATGTTAAAAGAAATGAATCAGTAACATTTTTGGATTTACAATTGCAAGAAATTTGAAGAGAATATAATGATATTCGGGGGTGAAACTGGACTCAGGAAAAATCAAGCAAAATGAAAATGGAAAGGAAAACCCAAGATAGAATTTTCTTTCCCTTAAAACATGTAGGCTCTAATCCACAGCTTATTTCTGTTCCTGGTAATTCTAGGCCTTTGTCTCCATTAATGCTCAGGACAAGGTGAACAGTAGTAACAAATCAAACTAATGCAGTCAGGTTAATACCTGGAGCGCCTCTATTATCTCACAACTGCCTAAATAAGGTTATTTGGTCTCCTGTAATGGCATTTGTCTTTTGTGAAGCCAGCCAGCCAAAGCCCATCACTGAAGAGTGCTGCTGGAAACAATGGCTGTGTGTGCTGGTGGTCAACTTTTTTGTTAACCAGTGTTAAGAGCCGCTTACACCTCATGCATCTTATCACACATCACACAAATGGCATCAATCTCCCATTACCGAACCCAACACACAGCATCAGCCTGGGCCTTGTTCCTACCTCTTGTTCCTTCCAGCAGAGAGCTGGGAACTGCTCCATTTTCTCAAAATGGAACTGAAATCACAGTCTGACAAAGGGTGACTTGCTATCTTCATTTCGCTGACCTCCATAGGAATAAAACCACCTCCAAAGTTAGTCTTTGGCTACCTTTCATGCTCATTTTGACTGTCCTGACTCCTGTTGGAACATCAGTCCACAGCATGAGGCAGCTCCTGGTAGCTCTCAACACTCCACACTCCATTAGACTCACCTCTTCTGCCCATGGTTTAATCTTAGACTTCTCAGCCTCCAGAATTGTGAGAAATAAATTGCTGTTGTGTATAAGCCACCTAGTCTGTGGCATTTTTGTTAAAGAAGCCCAAACAGACTAAGCATCTACTATGAGCTATGCAATATGGTGCTTCACATGAATCATCCCATTTAATTTTCACAATAGCTCTGCAAAGTGAATACAGACAATTCACTTTACAAATAAGAAAACCTTGGATATTTTTATTATGATTTTTGTTTTTTGAGATGGAGTCTCACGCTGTCACCCAGGCTGAAGTACAGTGGCACAATCTCAGCGCACTGCAACATCTGCCTCCTGGGTTCAAGTGATTCTCTGCCTCAGCATCTGAGTATCTGGGACCACAGGTGTGTTCCACCATGCCTGGCTGATTTTTGTAGTTTTAGTAAAGACGGGGTTTCACCCTGTTGGCCAAGCTGGTCTCAAACTCCTGACCTCAAGAGATCTGCCTGCCTTGGCCTCCCAAAGTGCTGGGATTACAGTCGTGAGCCCCCAGGCCGGCCTTTATTATGATGATTATTATCCCATTTTATAGATGAGCTGATTGAAGGACACAGACTAAATGACTTGATCATGGCCACACAGCTGAAGCAGCTCAGCCAGAATTCAGACCAAGTTCTGCCTGGCTCCAGAGTTGCCTCTTCCTGTTAAGCCTTCCAGTAGATGGAATTACCGGCTGTGATGCTAATACCTAGAAAAATGTGCTACATTTTTCCTTTCTTCCTCCTTTTCTTCCTTTCTTCCACTTTTTTTTTTGGCAGAATTGGGTGGGAGTAGGGGAATGGCAATAAAAGTCTAAGGGTTTGATACCTAAAGTAATCAAATTCTCTTAAGTCCCAATAATTTTTTGGAAATATTTTCTCTAGATATAAATGGTATTTTGCCTAGATAATATGTACATACTTATCTGTATAAATATTAAACCTCATTAAGTTTTTTTTGTATTTTAAACCTTACTAAGATTTAATAGCAATCACTCGATTTAAGTCCTTTTTTCCCTGAAATTGCCATCAGAAATTTGTGGAGGCCAGGCATGGTGGCTCAGACTCGTAATCCCAGCACTTTGGGAGGCCAAGGCAGGATGATCACTGAGGCCAGAAATTCAAGATCAGCCTGGGCAACACAGTGAGATTTCATCTCTATAAAAAATTTAAAAATTAGCCAGCCTTGGTGGCTCACACCTGTAATCCCAGAACTTTGGGAGGCTGAGGCAGGCAGATCACTTGAGGTCAGGACTTTGAGACCAGCCTGGCCAACATGACGAAACACCGTTTCTACTAAAAATACAAAAATTAGCTGGGTGTGGTGGCAGGCACCTGTATTCCCAGCTACTTGGGAGGCTGAGGCAGGACAATCACTTGAACCCTGGAGGCAGAGGTTGCAGTGAGCCAAGATTGTGCCACTGCACTCCAGCCTGGGCAACAGAGTGAGACTCCATCTCAAAAAAAAAAAAAAATTAACTGGGCATGGTGATGTGCACTTGTGGTCCCAGCTACTCAGGAAGCTGAGGTAGGAGGATTGCTTGGACTCAGAAGATTGAGGGTGCAGTAAGCCATGATCACGCCACTGCACTCCAGCCTGGGTGACAGAGTAGTCTGTCAAAAAATAAGAAATTTAGTAAAGAAAGATCTCAAATCAGCAATCTAACCTTTTACCTTAAGGACCACAAAAAAGGAGAACATAATAAATTCAGAAAATTTTCTCTAGATATAAATGGTATTTTGAAAGAAGAAAGATAAAGATCAGAAAAGCCATGGGGAGAAGTCAATTAAACCAAAAACTGATTGTTTACAAATATTAATAAAGTTGATAAATCTTTAGCCAGACTAACAAAGAAAAAAAGGAAAAGGTATAAGTCACTCATGTCAGGAATGAAAGGGGCTATAACTAAGGACCACGTCAACATTAAAAGAAGAATAAGAGAATGCTATGAACAACTCTATACACACACATTTGATAGCTTAGAAGCAATAGATCAAATCTACAAACTACTAAAATCCACCCAAGAAGAAACAAATAACCATAATAGTTCTATACATTTTTTTTTTTTTTGAGATGGAATCTCGCTCTGTTGCCCAGGTTGGAGTGCAGTGGTATGATCTTGGCTCACTGCAACCTCTGCCTCCCAAGGTCAAGCAGTTTTTCTCCCTCAGCCTCCCAAGTAGCTGGGACTACGGGCACCCACCACCATGCCCGGTTAACTTTCGTATTTTTTTTTAGTAGAGGCAGGGTTTCACCATGTTGGCCAGGCTAGTCTTGAACTCCCAACCTCAGGTGATCCACCCACTTGGACCTCCCAAAGAACTAGGATTACAGGCATAAGCCACCATGCCCAGCTTCTATACTTATTAAATAAATGTGAAATAATTATTTTAAACCTCTGAAAAGGTAATCTCCATTTCACTGGCAAATTCTAACATTTAAAGAGGAAACAACATCAGTTCTACACAATCTCTTCCACAAGATACAAGAAGATCACTTCTCCACTCATTTTATGAGGCCAGTATTACCCTCATACTAAATTAAACAAAGACAGTAAAAGAAGAAAGAAAAACCCAAGTGCACTTCCCTCATTAACATAGATGCAGAAATCCTCAACAAAATATTAGTAAATAAAATCCAGCAATACAAAAAATAATAACACAGTATCACCAAGTGGGGCTTACTTAGGAGACTACAAGCCTACTTTAATATTTGAAAATTAATAATGTTATCCATCATATTAACAGACTAAAGATGATAAATAACATTATATCAACTGATAGTAAAAAGTATTCAATATCCATTGAAATGCAATAGCCATTTATGATAAAATTTTTAATCAAACTAGGAATCAGAAGGGAACTTCCTTAATATCTACAAAACATCTACAAAAACTATGAAGCTAACATGATTTGAATGGTGAAAGACTAAATTCTTTCCCCATAAGACTGGGAACAAGGCACTGTCCACCTCCTCACTCCTATCCAATGATGCATTTGTAGTTCTAGCCAGCGCAATAAGGAAAAAAAAAAAAAAAAAAAAAAAGCATAAAGATTGGAAAGAAAGAAATAAAACTATCCCCATTCACAGCAACATGATTATCTATGTAGAAAATCCCAAGGCAAGCTAGGCACAGTGGTTCATGCCTGTAATCCCAGCAAGACAGGCGGATCACCTGAGGTCAGGAGTTCCAGACCAGCCTGACCAATATGGTAAAACCCTGTCTCCACTACTAAAAATACAAAAATTAGTGGGGCATGGGGGCATATGCCTGTAATCCCAGCTACTTGGGAGGCTGAGAAAGGAGAATCGCTTGAACCTGGGAAGCGGAGGTTGCTGTGAGCAGAGATCAAAACATTGCATTCCAGCTTAGGCGACAGAGACAGAGTCTGTCTCAAAAAAAAAAAAAAAAAAAAAAAAAAAAAAAAAAAAAATCCCAAGGCATCTACAGAAAGTACCTAGATTTAGTAAGTTTTACCAGGTTGCAGGATGCAAGGTTCACATACAAGAGTTAATCATATTTCTATATACCAGCAACCAACAATTAAAAACTTGAATTAAAAAAAAATAGTTCCCTCCCCCACAACGAATACCTAAGTATAACTCCAACAAAGCATGTATGCTGAAAACCTCAAAAAGCTAATGAAAGAAGTCAGATAAGACCTAAATAAATAGACAGACATGCTGAATTTAGTGATTGTAAGACTCAATGTGGTTAAGATGTCAATCCTCCTCACAGTGATGTATAAATTCAACATAATTCTAATCAAAATCCCAGCAGGATTTTTTTTTTTTTTTCAAAAAAAGCATATGGAAAGACAAAAGAACTAGAATAGACAAAACACTTTTGAAAAAAATCACAGAAAATTTAGAGGAACCATACTACCTGGTTTTAAGATTTACTATAAAGCTACAGTAATCAAAATAGTATAGTATTAGTGACCAGATAGACATATATTAATACAACAGAAGATAGCTAGGCTTTTTAGTCTTTGCACATTGACATTTTTTGTCAAGGGGCTGTCCTGTTTAGCAGCATCCCTGGCCTCTATTCACTTGATAACAGTAGCACCCGCTTCCCACATTATGACAATCAAAACTGACCCCAGACCTTCCAAATGGCCCCAAGAGGGCAAAATCTGGAGTTGAGAAATACTGGCATAGAGGCTTCAGAAACAGACCCTCACACATATAGTCGACTGATTTTTGACAAAGGGGCACAAGAGAAAGAACATTTGTTCAACGGTGTTTGAACAATTGGACATCCATGTGCAAAATAATAATAATGATGAAGCTTGACTTAAACCTTACACCTTATATAAAAATTGCCTCAAAAGCATTCATAGATCTAAATATAAAGTGTAAAATTATAAAACGTATAAGAAAACATAGGAGAAGCCAGGTGCTGTGGCTTATGCCCGTAATCTCAGCACTTTGGGAGAGTGAGGTGGGCTGATCACCTGAGGTCAGGAGTTCAAGACCAGCCTGGCCAACATGGCGAAACCCTGTCTCTACTAAAAAATAGAAAAAGTAGCCAGACGTGCTGGCTTATGCCTGTAGTTACAGCTACTCAGGAGGCTAAGACAGGAGAATTGGTTGAACATTGGAAGCAGAGGTTGCAGTGAATGGAGATAGTGCCACTGCACTACAGTCTGGGTGACAGAGTGAGACTCCATCTCAAAAAAAAAAAAAAAAAAAATACACACACACACAAAACATACAAAAAAGAAAACATAGGAGAAAATCTTTGTGACCTTGCTTAAGCAGAATTCTTAGATATGACACCATAAGCATAATCCATAAAAGAAAAAAATTGATTTCACTAAAATAGGGAAGTTTTTGCTCTTTGAAAGATACTGTTAATAGAATGAAAAAACAAAATATAAACTAGAAAATATTTGCCAATGGTATATCTGACAAATGACTTGTATCCATAATATATACAGTGCAGAATACAATCACAGGCCAGTTACAGTGACTCATGGCTGTAATTCCAACATTTTGAGAGGCTGAGGAGAGCAGATCTCTTATACCAGGAGTTCAAGACCAGCCTGGGCAATAAAGTAAGATCCTGTCTTTACAAAAAACCTAAAAAGTAGCCAGGTGTGGTGGCATGCAGCTGTGGTCCCAAATATAAAGGAGGCTGAGGCAGGAGGATCACTTGAGCCCAGGAGGTAGAGGCTGCAGTGAGTTATGATTGCACCACTGCACTTCAGCCTTGGTAACAGAGCAAGACCTTGTCTCAAGCTGCCCCCTGCCCCCACACCGTCACACACACACACTTCATTCAGAAAGCAAACCAAATAAATTTGAACAAAATTTTGAGCAGACACCTTATTTAAAAAGATATACAGATAATGTTCATGAAAAGATGTTCAACATTATTAACTACTAGGGAAATGCAAATTAAATCACAATGAAATACCACCACATACCTCTGAGAATGGCTAGGGAGAGAGAGATCCGAGATGGCCGATTACTAGCAGCTCAGGATTGTAGCTCCCAGTGAAAGCACAGAGAACGAGAGGACGCCACACTTTCAGATGAATTTTTGTTGCCCATGGACCAGGAGATTCCCAGCGGAGGAGCCCCACAGGTCACCAGCACGACTCTTGTGGCCGGCGTGGTGGTTTTGCCGGCACCCTGGCGTGGTGGTTCTTGGTGCAGAGTAAACAGGACTGGGGCCCCTTTTGGTCGACGTTTGGAGCTCCGAGAAGGCAGAGTCGCCCATTCAGCTGATTGAAAAAGGGACTCAAGAAGGAAGCCAGACCGGAGATTCCCAGGCAGAAAAGCCCCACGAATCTTCACGCCGCTGTTTTGGCCGGCGCAGTGGGTTGCTCAGATTCCGGTGCTGGGAATCAACAAGTTGGACGTCCACTCAGAGACCTAATTTGAAAGTCGGTAATTACAAAGACGACAGGTGGATAAATTTACAATGATGGGAAGAAACCAGCGTAAAAAGGCTGAGAATACCCAAAATCAGAATGCCTCTCCCTCTACAGGGGATCACAGTTCCTCATCAACAAGGGAACAAGGCCTGATGGAGAACGAGTGCGTTCCATTGCAGATTTAGGCTTCAGAAGGTGGATAATAAGAAATTTCTGTGAGTTAAAAGAACATGTTCTAGCCCAATGTAAAGAAACTAAGAACCTTGAAAAAAGTTTTGATGAAATCCTAACGAGAATAGACAATCTAGAGAGGAATATAAGTGAATTAATGGAACTGAAGAATACAAGAACTCCGCGAAGTATGCACAGGTTTTAACAGTCGAATTGATCAAGGAGAAGAAAGGATATCAGAGGTCAAAGACCAACTTAATGAAATGAAACGAGAAGACAAGATTAGAGAAGAAAGAGTAAAAAGAAATGAGCAAAGTCTCCAAGAAATATGGGACTATGTGAAAAGACCTAATTTACGTTTGATAGGTGTACGTGAATGTCATGAAGAGAATGAATCCAAGCTGGAAAATATTCTTCAGGATATTATTCAGGAAAACTTTCCTAACCTAGTAAGGCAAGACAATATTCAACTCCAGGCAATGCCGAGAACACGACAAAGGTATTCTTCAAGTAGAGCAACCCCAAGACACATAATCGTTAGATTCACCAGGGTTGAAATAAAGGAGAAAATTCTAAGGGCAGCTAGAGAGAAAGGTCAGGTTACCCATAAAGGGAAGCCTATCAGACTCACAGCAGATCTCTCAGCAGAAACCCTACAAACTAGAAGAGAGTGGGGGTCAATATTCAATATCCTCAAAAAAAAAGAATTTTCAACCCAGGATCTCATATCCAGCCAAATTAAGCTTCATAAATGAAGGAAAAATAAAAATTTTTTGTGAACAAGCAAGCACTCAGAGATTTCATCACCACCAAGCCTGCTTTACAAGGGCTTCTGAAAGAAACACTATACACAGAAAGTAACAACCAGTTTCAGTCATCCCAAGAACTTACCAAAAGGTAAAGAGTATCTCCATATTGAAGAATCCATATCAACTAATTGACAAAATATAGCCAGCTAGCATTAAATGACAATATTAAACTCACAAATATCAATATTAATCCTAAATTTAAATGGATTAAATGCCCCAATCAAAGGCACTGACAGCCAAATTGAATAAAAAGTCAAAAACCATCGGTTCGCTGTATCCAGATCCATCTCATAAGCAAGGACACACAAAGACTCAAAACAAAGGGTTGGTGGAAGACTTACCAATTAAATGGAGAGCAAAAAAAAAAAAAAGAAAGAAAACAGGAGTTGTAACTTTCGTCTCTGACAAAATAGACTTTAATAGTAACAAAGACTAAAAGAAACAAAGAAGGACATTACATAATGGTAAAAGGATCAATGCAACAGCAGGAGTCAATGATCACAAATACATATGCACCCAATATAGGAACACCCAGATACGTAAGACAAGTTCTTAATGACTTATAAAGAGACTTGGACTCCCGCACAATAATAGCGGGAGACTTTGACACCACATTGTTAATACTCGACGGATCAATAAGATAGAAAATTAACAGGGACATCTATGATTTGAAGTCAGACCTGGAACAAGTAAACTCAGTGAATATTTATAGAATTCTTCACCCCAGGTCCACAGAACATACATTTTTCTTAGTATTATATTACACCTATTTTGAAAGTGACCACATAATTGGAAGTAAATCACTCTTCAGCATTTGCATAGTATTTTGCAGACTTAAATGAAATATTGGTTGGCTGTTATTTTCTTCCCTTATTCCTTTCTATCTCCGCTGTTAAGCACAATTATCGGCATAAAAGAGGTTTTTAATACCTATTTTTAGATTGCATTCCAGCCTGGGCAATAGAGCAAGACTCCTGTTCTCTCTCCCCCTTTCTCTTTCTCTTTCTTTCTTTCAAAAAAAAAAAAAAAATATATATATATATATATATATATAACTGAGGTTTTTTTTGTTTTGATTTTATTTCTAAATGTGGGGATAAAAAAAGTTCTTTTTATCTGCACATAAAGAAAAAAGTAAATTTCAACTCTTACACTTAAAAAGTCATATTGAAAGTCTGCCCTTAATCACTGAGAAAAATGTTGATAATTAATCTCTCCTAATTTGATAAAAATGTAACTCGGTTGACAATGAAAGTGGTTTTCTTAGGGTCATACATATAAGGGCAGTCTTTCCATTTGTTATCTTAATTTAATGTTATGTGTCTAATAGATCAAGAAGCTGCCCTTTCCAAGGACTCTCCAATATTCCCACATATGGCTACTCAAAGTATTCGGAGACAGAAAAAAAAAGAAACCCTTGAGAATATACAGATAAGTGTCCGACAAACACTGGGAGCTATTTGAATATTATTATAACACGTAATGTAATTACAGCAATTCAATCTTCTGGAAAATGCAATAACCAGTTAAAAAAAAAAAAAAAAGGGAGAGAATGGCTGGGGAGAAGGGAGTAAAAGCTGATAGTGGCAAGCATAGGCAAGAATGTGAAACAACCAGAACTCTCTTCTATTGCTGGCAGGAACGCAAAATGGCACAACCATTCTGGAAGACAGTTTGGCAATTTATTATACAGTTAAACATATGTTTACCATATGACTCAGTAATCCCACTGCTAGGTATTTACCTTCAAAACTCTACCCAGATGTTTATAATCAGTTCCATTCATAATCAGCAAAAACTGGAAACAATAGGTAAGTGCATTTAAAAACTGTCACACATCCAAATAATGAGACGCTACTCAGAAAAAAAAAAAAAAAAAAAAGGGGCAGGTACGGTGGCTCGAGTTTGTAATCTCAACACTTTGGAGGCCGAGGCAGGCAGATCACCTGAGGTCAGGAGTTCAAGACCAGCCGGGTCTATGTGGTGAAACCCACGTAGATTAGCTGGGCGTGGTGGTGGGCGCCTATAATCCCAGCTACTCAGGAGGCTGAGGCAGGACAATTGCTTGAGCCCAAGAGTCAGAGATTACAGTGAACCAAGATCCAGCCACTGCACTCCAGCCCAGGCGACAAAGCAAGAGTCCATCTCATAAAAAAGAAAAACTAGTGGTTCACATGACAACATGGATAAATGTCAAAGGTATGTTGAGTGAAAGAAGCAGGTCTCAAAAGGTTACATTCTACACAAGTCCAGACCTCCTACATGTATATGACACTGAACAAGTCCTAGCTATAGGGATGAAGAACAGATCTGTGTTGTGCAGGATTCATGAGTGGGGAGATGTGTGACTACAAAAACATCAGCATGAGGGAATTTTGGGGGAGGATGAAGTAGTTGTTCTGTGTCCTGACTGTGGTTACATTAATCTATACACATAAAATTCATGGAACTGTGCACCAAAAAATAGTTTGTTTATACATATACAGGGTTGTTTTTTTTTTTTTTAAGAATATGACTGTATTTATTTTCCTACAGGTAATTTTTCTATGGCTTTAACATTTTCTCTTCAAAATTAAAAGAAAAATATCCCTAAGTTTAGAACTGAATCACTTGGCCCTTTCTCTTCTTATCTCCTCCCAGTTCATCTCTTAACGGCCAGCATCCTCTTGGATCTGCAGTTAGGCTCAACACATTCCAGCCGGAGCACAATCTTCTTTGTGGTCTTAGCCTTCTTCCAGAAAAAAATTGGCTTTGTCTGCCCACCATAGCCACTCTGCTTCTGATCATAGTGCCTCTTTCCCTGGGCATACAAGGAATCCTTGCCCTTCTTATATTGTGTCACTTTGTGAGGCTGATGCTTGCCATACTTCTTACAGAAGGTTCTTTGGGTTTTAGGTATGTTGACCATCTTTGCAGCATGGCTGTTCTATCTATATGACGAAAACAATAAACGGTGTCTGAAACCCTTGCCTCTCACAGCTCTCGCCTAACAGAAAAGGGCTTTTTTTTTTTTTTTTTTTTTTTTTTTTTTTAAGATGGAGTCTTTCTCTGTTGCCCAGGCTGGAGTGCAATGGCACGGTCTCAGCTCACTGCAACCTCCGCCTTCCAGGTTCAAGTGATTCTCCTGCCTCAGCCTCCTGAGTAGCTGGGATTACAGATGCCTGCCACCACACCCAGCTAATTTTTGTATTTTTAGTAGAGACAGGGTTTCATCATGTTGGTCAGGCTGGTCTCGAACCCCTGACCTCAGGCTCAGGTGATCTGTCCTCCTCAGCCTTCCAACGTGCTGGGATTACAGGTGTGAGCCACCACATCTGGCCTATATACATTTTTTAAAAACTGCACTGAGATATCATTTCTTACCTGTCACATTAACAAAAATTTTAAAGTTTGACAAAGCAGTCAGCTGGCAAGTCTGTGGGAAAACAGACACTTTCATATGTTGCTGGTGCGCATGCAAATTGCTAGAAGTCATATGAAGGAAATCTCATAACATCTAACAAAACTACATATGTGTTTAACTTTTCATCTGGCATTACAACTTATCAGGATATACCCTAAAGAAATATTTCCAGAGGGCGTGGTGGCTCACGCCTGTAATCCCAGCACTTTGGAAGGCCAAAGGGGGTGGATCACCTGAGGTCAGGAGTTCAAGACCAGCCTGACCAGCATGGTGAAACACCATCTCTACTAAGAATACAAAAATTAGCTGGGTGTAGTGGCGGATGCCTGTAATCCCAATTACTCAGGAGGCTGAGGAAGGAGAATTAAAATGAGTAATGAAAAATGATGCAAACGCACTGAAGTAGGGCGGGGTGTGGGAGAACCAACCCAAGAGACTTTTGCATACTGTGTTTCTACTATATACGTTCAGACTAAAGATAAAGAACTATAAGCAAATATTGAATTCTAGTTAGTAGGCTTCCTTTATTTATTTATTTATTGAGACAAAGTCTCACTCTGTCGCCCAGGCTGGAGTGCGGTGGAGCCATCTTGGCTCACTGCAACCTCTGGACAACAGAAGGCTCATCTCTGGCCAATTTGGGAAGCCAGGAAGACAGGGAGCCTGCATCTGAGTCTGGCAAAGAAGTCCCAGGGAGGACTCTGATTGACGCAGCTTCTGGGGTTGGAGAATCACTCCTAATGAGGGTTGGCTGGTACAGGGACACCTTGATTGGCAGTCCCCTAGAACTACAGGGAGGGAGGAAGGGGTTCCTAAAAGAACTCACAGAGAGGAGAGGCTGAAAACAAAGTCATGGCTCTTTGCCGCTTGTCCTTGTCACGGCCTCTTTGTGAAGTTCTCATTTCTGCTTATCCTTACCACCTGCCTACCAGGTGGGAATAGAGAAGCTCCTCAAAAACAATAAACAGTCAAACGACTCAGTCTACTTTGCCCCATGACAAGCTCTGTTGAGGGGCTGTAAGCCCTCATCTGCAGTCTGGGCAGACCTGGGCACACTGTCTTGCTTCCCCCCACGCTCCCAGCATAGGAACTTGCCTGTAGTGTCAGCTCAGTGTTTGCTTGATGCTTCCAGCACCTTCCAATGGGGCATTTTAATTTGTCCCAGATAATTTGTTTGTCCTGTGTGAGCCTTCCAGGGTGACTAGCTCTCAGGCAGTCAATATCTGAATATATCTAAGTTCCCAAACCCCATCTTAAAGGAAGGTCTGATTTGTTATAGTTACTTTATGTTTAGCTTAGTAATAGATAAATCTTAGCAATAGAAAAATCTTCCTGATCCAGGCTTGGTGACCCATGCCTATAATCCTAACACTTTGGGAGACTGAGGCAGGTGGATTACTTGAGCCCAGAAGTTCAAGACCAGACTGGGCACATGACAAAGCCCAATCTGTACAGACAATACAAAAATTAGCTGGGCATGGTGGCATGCACCTGTAGTCGAGCTACTTGGGAGGCTGAGGTGGGAGGATTGCTTGAGGCTAGAATGTGGAGGCTGCAGTGAGCCGTGATTGTGCCACTGCACTCCAGCCTGGGTGACAGAACGATGAGAACTTGTCTCTATACACATTTAAAAGAAATAAAAATCTTCCTAGCTAAAATGTTGGCCATCCTGGCCTTTGTGGGGCACTTTGAGACCTGTAATACCATCCTTCTGTGAGCTGACATACCATACCCAGGTCCTTCTGGAGGAGCATCTTGGTCCAGGGGACTCACCTTGTCTCACAAAAGGCTGAGAGAGAATAGCTATACTCCAGGCATCTATCTATCAGATGTTGGTTCTTGAATGCCTTTCCCCTTAAACACTCATCCAAATCCAGGAGCTCTGGAATATGAGTGTGCGTGAGCATCATGTGAAATACATATTTAAAATGCAGGTTCCTGGAGACTCTGGAGGAGCGGGGCTGACCATGTGAGGAGCTGAGGGAAAAGCATAGGAAACAGCAAGGACAACGGCCCTGAGGCAGGAAGGTGTTCCAGGAATGATCAACAACGTGAGCAAAAGGAAAATGGGCAGGGGAAGGATCAAGGGCAAGAGGGGCTGGGTTTGAGTGGGATAAAGAGATTGGGTTTTTATCCATATGCAACTGGAAGTCACTGAAGCTCATACATGGACGGAACAATGAATCAGATTTTCATTTCATGTAAACACTCTGGCTGTTCTGTGGAGATGGATTATTGAGGAGCAAGAGCAGGCAGGAGGACCAGACAGGAGGTGTCTCTAGAGGTGCAGGCCAGAAGGGAGGGTGGCCTGGCAGGGGAACGGATTTGGAGTAGGACAATTGAGTCTATGAGAAGTTTGAGTGCTAACCTCAGCCCTGGCACATCTTATTTTTCCTGTTCTCATTTTTTTCTGTTCCAATTATTTCATCCCTTATTCCCTCCCCACATTTTTTGTTGTTCCAAAATGAAAATGTTCTTTTTATTATAAAAATAAAATATTCTCAATATTCAAAATTAAATAATACAGAAAAGTAAAAAGAAATTAATCACCAGCAATCCTACTACCTGGCGATACTTCCATTCTTCCAGACATTCTCTACATGAGGACAGATGTGTTTTGCACAAGTAGAATTTTTTCTTTGCTGTTTGTGCAAATTTCCTGAATCAAAAAGAGGCCTTCAAAAGGAATAGCTTTGAATCTGTGAGGTCAGGAAACACAAGTAATTTTCTTAAAAGGCAGGAGAGGGGATAGGGGATTTAAAAATTAAAATACCAGAAAATATACTCCAAATAGAGAAGCTAAAAAATGAGTGTGGTCATTTCCTCCTAGAAGGGAATGTGACACCTGGGCAAAATTCTGTTGTTTATTTTGCATGGTCTTAACCTGAGCGACACAAAAACAGAGAGCAGTGGCAGGAAGTGCCTTCCCACGTCAAGGCAGCATGGGGCTCCCCATGTGAGGCCTCTGGGTGTCTCAGGATTAGCCAAGAATCCTCAGAGCAACTTGCTCAAAACACTAATTGTATTTGTGTCTCTGTCTTTGATTAGCGGCTTAGTCAGCTTTCTGGCTCATTATCGTCTTAATCTTTTTTTTTTTAATGTAATAAGACTAAGACTCTAGTTTTATTTTTCCCTTTTCCCCAAGGAGAAAATAATTTAACTACAGACTTTTAAAGTATTTTATATACTTTTTATCTTTAGAAATGTATTTAATAACCTCAGTGTGGGAATGTTGCCTCCTCTCTGACCTCAGTCATCAAATGGTTGAAACAGAAAGCAAAGGCCAGGTCTTGGAGTACCTGAACTCTGTCCTCAGCCATCAGTTGTTTTCCTCACATGGAATAGCCTATAGCTCAGCAAAGACCAGAATCAAAGCAGACAATGTATATTGAGAGAAGTGGAGTTTTACATGTCAGTGATCGCATGTGAAAAAGCAGGAATAGTACAGTGTTAACTGTGGTGTGCAAGTGGTGGGTGTATGGTGTTCACTGCAATTTTAGATTCCAGATCATTGCTTTGCTTGCACTGCTTGGTTTTATTAGCAGACAACAAGCCTTAGTGGCAGGCAATTTTTAGAAAGGGATTCTCACATTTTATGGGGGTAGAGGGAGACTGTCATTTTTCAGAATTTTCTGTAGGTGGAAGATACTGATTATGAGTCTGCTTGCTTCTACAATAGATTGTAGTCACTTTTTCAAGGGTTTTGAGGTCTAATTAATGTAGTCTCTTTTGCTTATTGGTTTGTTTGTAATTATACAAATAATAATTACATTAGGATTGAAAAAATAAATACATTACACATAAAAGTTATTTTTCAGACTCTTCCTCCCAAACCCCCAGTCTCCTCCCGCCAACAGAACTGCCTTTTTCAGTTTGATACCTTTGATTCCAAAATCTTTTTCTTATGGATTTTTTTTTATTTTTTGAGACAGAGTCTCACTTTGTTGCCCAGGCTGGAGTGCAGTGGCACTATCTCGGCTCACTGCAACCTCCAGGTTCAAGGGATTCTCCTGCCTCAGCCTCCCGAGTAGCTGAAATTACAGGTGCATGGCATCACACCCAGCTAATTTGTGTATTTTTAGTAGAGATGGGGTTTCATCATGCTGGTCAGGCTAGTCTCGAACTCCTGACCTTGTGATCTGCCCACCTCGGCCTCCCAAAGTGCTGGGGTTACAGGTGTGAGCCATTCTTATGGATTTTTATACAAGGATATGTACCCACATAAAACATGTGGCATTGTTTTGTAGTTCTATTTATTTGTTGGTTTTTCATAAATGGCATTTTCGCATACTCATCATTCTATAATTAGCATTTTCCCTCCACTCAACAATATGTCTCAGTGCTTTTCCTAAGCTCCTCGTAGCTGTACTTTGTTAAAACAAACAAACCTATTGCATTGTATAGTGTGACAGGTTGGGTATTCCACAGTGTGTTTTTAGCCATTTATCTCTCTATAGACACTAAGGTTGTTTCTGTTGTTGTTTGTCTCGCCATTAAAAGTAGTGCTATTGCTGTGGGCTGAGTATTTCTCCCCCAAAAATCCAATGTTGAAATCCCAGTCCCAGTCTGGTATGGTGATTCACACCTGTAATCCCAGCATTTTGGGAGGCCGAGGTGGGCAGATCACCTGAGATCAGGAGTTCGAGACCAGCCTGACCAACATGGTGAAACCCCTTACCTACTAAAAATACAAAATTAGCCGGGCATGGTAGCATATGCCTGTAATCCCAGCTACTTGGGAGGCTGAGGCAGGAGAATTGCTTGAACCTGGGAGGCAGAGGTTGCAGTGAGCTGAGATCATGCCATGGCACTCCAGTCTGGGCGACGAGAGCAAAACTCCATTTCAATTAAAAAAAAAAAGAAAAAAGAAAAGAAAAGAAATTCCAGTTCCTCAGGTGATGGTATTAGGAGGTAAAGCCTTGGAGAAGTGATTGGATCACGAGAGTAGAGCCCTCATAAATCAGATCAGTGCCCTTATACAAGAGGCTTGAGAGTGCTCCCTTTCCCCTTCTGCCTTGTGAGGATGCAGCAAGAAGGCACCATCTATGAACCAGGAAATGGGTTCTCACTATGATGGCAGTGGCTGCTGACATCATGCTGGCTGCAACAGGGAAGCACCGCTCTGGCTGCACACTCCATGGAGCTGGTGGGAGCCCCTACCTTCTGAGTTCGGTCGAGTGCCACTGCAGCTGCCTAAACCCAGGTGCAGAACTGGGTGTCTCTGCAGCCTGCACCCTTCCTGCACCCCAGGAAGGACACTTCCTCCAAGTCCCTTCAGGCTTGGGGGTGTCAGCTCCTGCTGTCTGGCTTCTCTCCACTCCTGGTGCCTGCTCCAATCTTGGAGCAGGGTTTGGGCCGAGCAGGAGGCAGATTGATTCCTGGGTGGAAGTGGGTAGGTTCCCAGTAGGGCCCACCTTCAGGCCAGAGACGGCCTGAAGGCTGGGACCCAGGATCTTAGCCTCATGGACTGGAGTGGAGTCACATGGTGCCTCTTCTGGCCGGCCCATGGCCACTTGTGGACCAACCAACATGTGCTTCTACCCCTCTGAGGTCCATGAAAGTCCAGAGCTTAGCCAGAGCAGGGCAGAGAATGCCAGAGGACAAATAGGGCAGAAGGACAAGGGACAACCAACTGGAGAGAGGAGTTACCCTCTCTGCTGATAGTTGGAGATGACAAGACAACCAGCAGCAGAGGGGAGCTATCCTCTCTGCTGAGACTGGCAGAGATGACATGCCAGCAGAGAGGAGCCACCCTCTCCAGGGCCTCCTGTCTGCTGAGAGCTGTGGACATTGGGACAACCAGTTGCAGAGAGGAGCTACCATCCCCAGGGCCTCCTCTCTTCTGAGAACTGAACATTGAAGGATAACCTGCCTACAAAGAGGAGTTACCCACTGCGAGTCTCCTATGAGCTGTTGTAACACTCCATAGAGTTCATCCTCATCTTGTTAACCCTTCACTTGTCTGTGTATCTCATTCTTCTTGGATGCAGGACAAGAACTCAGGTGCCACGGCTACAGAGGTTTCCAGCCAGAAAATCAACACCCTGAAGATCCTGTAACAACTAGACACCAAATCTGCTGGCACTAAAATCCCTAACTTTCCAACCTCCAGAACTGTAAGCAATAAAATTCTGTTGTTATTCAGTCCATGGTATTTTGTTATAGCAGCCTTAATGGACTAAGATAGTTACTAAAAACAGCTTTATATATATCTGTGCACAGAAGTGAATTTTTTTATGAGGTTAAACATCAAGAAGTAGAATTGCTGTGCATTACAAATTAGAGATTATTCATGTTTTATTTTAATAGAAATGGCCAATTCTACGGTGTTCCAATATGACTTTCTGTGGTCAACTCCTATAAATATTTCTTACCTCCTTTGGGGTGGACACAGCCTGAGATCCCAACAAAGTAGGGAACAAGATATGTACATATATATACCCAAGGTCTAGCTTTTTAGACCCTTTTAAACGGGATCTAGCTCTGTTGCCCAGGCTGGAGTGAAGGGGCACACTCTTGGCTCACAGCAACCTCCGCTTCCCGGGTTCAAGAGATTCTCATGCCTCAGCCACCCAAGTGACTGGAATTACTGGCATGCGCCACGGCGCCTGGCTAATTTTGCATTTTTAGTAGAGACAGAGTTTCACCATGTTGGCTAGGCTGGTCTCAAACTCCTGACCTCAAGTGATCCACTTGCCTTGGACTTCCAGAGTGCTGGGATTACAGACTGAGTAGATCCTTTTCTGTAGCTCTGACTCTTAGAACCACAGTAATGCTTCACATACCCCCAAAATAAACAAATAAATAATTCAAATCAACCAGGATGAGAGGAGAACCCAAAATGGAACCCCAACACTAATGAACCTCAGTATATCCCAAACGAATAGTATAACTATATTGGAAGTAGTTAAGAAAAGACCTGACTTATATAGCTCTGGAAAGCAATGTTTTGACTGGTTACTATAAGACTAAAGACGGAAAAGAGCTGTACGCAAATATTATAGTTTTATTGGTAGATTTGTTTCTGTCTCTGGCTCTCACAGGGGAATGGGTTAGCAATTCTGAAACTATTCTTTGTGTGGACTCGTCTGGGTCCAGTCAGTAGACAAACTACATAGTAATTTGAACAAGCAAAGTTTAATATAAGGAATTATTAACAATAACAAAAGACTGGAGAAATGATGGATTCACTAGTAAGAAGTAGATAGAACACTAAATGTAGGAATAGCACGTAGAAGGAGCAGCCACCGCCTAGAGCTGAGAGAGACAGTGCAAGGAAGAGCCCTCTCCCCAGGTCAGAGATCAGACCCCATTGGAGAGGACACAGCTGTACCTCACTGAGTGGCAGAGAAGTTGCTGTGGGGATTCTGGGTCAGAATTTGTCACAAATCCACCCAGTATGGAGCCAGGGAAAGCTGTTTATGGGAAGGTATTTCTCTGGAGGCTTTGCTATGAAACTGTTCAAAAGGAGTGCCAGGGGAAGCTGCTGGCCACAGGCTTTTCTGGCTGCCGTGCACTGCAGGACCCAGCTGTTGTAAGAACCTGGTACTGGGGAAATTGTCTTTGTAGCAGGAGCTGAACACTGGAGAAACTGCCAGCAATGCAGGTGCTAGAAGAGCCACCAATGCTTCAGGAGTGGGTGCTGGAGAAGGACCCTGATGGAAGGAACACAGCAAACCAGGTTTTCCTCCTTCCTCCTACAGTGTCTCTCCATCACCCTCTACTGACAGAGTTTAGCTTAGTGCCAGCTGAGAAAGCAGAATAAATGGACCAGGACCATTTTTGCTGAGCACCAGATAATGAAGGGTGAATTTGGATCTGAGGGGCAATAAATTGATAACTGAGAGAGATGTCCCCTTTGACTATTCACCTTCCATATGCTCCCTTCTACACACATTTGAACGCTTATACGATGAATCACCTCTGTAATTCTAACAAGATAGAGCTATTCATCTTAGAAATGAAGATGTTCTCATGTTCTCCCCCAAATGAGAAGACACTCAGTCCCAACAATCATTACATCCAATCCTGGCTATATTAATTATTCCTTATATTCAGTCCCAGTCCCGTCAAATCTTCTGTTCCCTAAAGACTAAACTGTAGCATTAACTGCACCAACTTGTGTATAATATAAAAACGGCAAGAAGAGAAAGAAGGAGAAAATGATTTAGAGAGACAAATAAACACATGTAATAAGCAAATAGAATGTAGTTTCCTTAATTGGTCATAAGACACAATTGATATGTATAACTTCCTTCTCCCTCTACCCATTCAGCATTTCCCTAACCTCAGCCAGAACCTTAGCTAGTTGGGGTTCTTTACCTGATGGACTGACCCAAACCTTAGTCCCCTAGAACTCTGAGCACTCAATTGTCCTGCCTTTTCTGGTTGCTCTAGTTGTTCATTAACCCTTACTATAGGGCATGGAAGTACTAAGAGGTGCCCTGGAGAATCCCTGGGTTCCAAACATAGTCTTCCTTATCCCCATTGTGTAGCAATGATCAAAAAAACTTCCCCTTTGTAACAGGGATCAGTCACTCTAGCCAGTAGAGTAACACCTTTCAGTGGTATAAGGAGTTCAGTCCTATCTTTTGTGGGTACCACCCTGCAGGGGCACTGAGGAAGAACTGTCCAGAACCCAGGCACAATTAGTGCCTGAAGAATATCTTAGTTTGTAGTGTTACTACTCGGCTATTTCCTTTAAATAATCCTTTATATATAATCATATAGTAGTTTATAGAATTAGTGCCTGAAGTATAACTTACTGTTTACATATATCCAGCTTATATAATCATACTTAATACCTATATCTAGCATACTTAGTTCTATATAATCTTTCTATATAATCATCATATAGGTATTATAGTCAGAGCTGTACTGACACATTTAGTGCTAATTTATAAAATCTTTCCATATAACCATATAGTGGTTTGTAGTAGGAGGAATGCCTAGAGCAGTCACAGAACAGAAGCAGTACATGGGAAAACAGCTAGACCAGGACAAGAACCAAAGACCCAGGTGGTGGCGTCCCTGCCTGAAAGGGCATACGCTGTATGGCAGGCTTGGAGCAAGAGCCTCTGCTCCTGATAAAGAAGTTGTAGTACCTTGCATCCATTTCCTGTGGAAAGTAGGCCTCAGACCTGAAATCCTGGAAATAACCGAGGGAGAAGAACCCCTCTGGTGTGACCGGTCACGGTGGCTGTACACCCTGTCAGTCTTTTCTCACTTCTGTGCTAGCTCAAATCATTCTCCCATAAATATCTTAAGAGAAGAGCACAAGTCTGTCAGCTCCCACTGCATTGATCTTACATTATCCTCTTATTAGAAATCCTTTGAAGTCTCCAGCCCCCAGATAAGAAGTGTCGTGCACGACACCTGTTGCACACAACCCACCTCCTTGCCTCTGTGACCTAAAAGGGGTGGACCCGTTTTCTGTACACAACCCTCTACTACTGCACATGGCATGCCCCCTACTTTGCACAGCCCACCTCTCTGCCCAAGTGACATAATGGGGTGGCCCCCTTGCTTGTGACTCACGTGATTATGTATGCCCTATCACTAAGCCTATAGATGATGACCTCACTACGACCCTGCCCCCGAATTCTACCTAATAAATACAGATGCTTTGGGGCATTGGGGAGCCCTCCCCGATCTCTGCTCACAGGTGGTGTGGACCCCTCGAGTCCAAATGCTCTTCACCAGTTCTTCAGTGTCCTGTCTCTTCTCAGATCCTGCACCTCAGCACAGCATAAGGGACACCCCACGACCCTTTGGGGCCCCTACAGCCCTACATCTTTCAATTCAATAGCATCATTATTGGCTTCCCTTGGGGGATTAAGACCTCTGAACCAGCAGAGCTCCAAGTTGCAGGGAAGGGAAGCAAAAATTCTGCAAGAGGGTTAGTATGTAACAGTGAGAGAAGCCACTTCCACTTCTACCCCTTGCATCATGGAGCTATTCATTCTGGCGAAGAGGGAGACAGCACCATATAATGATCTCTGAGTGAAAATATATACTGCATCCTGTAAGACAGAATCCATCCTTTCAGGGCGTTGTTTCCCAAATGGCGCCATAATAAACTCTTCAGTAAATTCTGTCAACTTTTAATTAGGTCTGCTGCATCAGGGTAATTAGATATGTAATAAGACCCGTTAACTTTATGAGCATGAGCCCACTGTTACATTTCTTTGCTGTGATGTTTCACTTTTTATCAGATGCAATGATTTGGGGATGATGTTGGATAAGCTATTCTGCGAGTCAGCAGCAATATTGTGGTGCTGGCAGAAGCAAATAGGAGAATGTATTATGAATAAAGACAGCCAAATTTCTCACTGTGGAAGAAAGAAGTGACAAGGAAGGGAGAAGGCTGTATTGAACCTACAGTGCTGGATTATAACTGAATTTATCAGTGTGAACTCATGGCTTCATGTGTGTATCTATGTGTGTGTTAGTGTTCATATATTTCCTAGCTCAGTCTGCTGGGAGGGCCTAGGAGCAATGATAGCCCAGTAGCAATGAGCACACCTAGTGCCTAGATCTTGATTTCTAAATAGTATTCTCCAGTAAAAGAAACCAAAAACCCTTATAGAAATTATTAATTCCAGCTGGGCGCAGTGACTCACGCCCATAATCCCAGCACTTTGGGAGACTGAGGCGGGCAGATCACGAAGTCAGGAGATTGAGGCCATCCTGGCTAACACGGTGAAACCCTGTCTCTATTAAAAATACAAAAAAATTAGCCAGGCGTGGTGGCAGGTGTCTGTAGTCCCAGCTATTTAGGAGGCTGAGGCAGAAGAATTGCTTGAACCTGGGAGGCAGAGATTGCAGTGAGCCGAGATGACACCACTGCACTCCAGTCTGGGCACAGAGCGAGACTGTGTGAAAGAAAGAAAGAAAGAAGAAAAGAAGAAAAGAAAAGAAAAGAAAAGAAAGAAAGAAAGAAAGAAAGAAAGAAAGAGAGAGAGAGAGAGAGAGAGAGAAAGAAAGAAGGAAGGAAGGAAGGAAAGAAAGAAAGAAAGAAAGAAAGAAAGAAAGAAAGAAAGAAAGAAAGAAAGGAAGGAAGGAAGGAAGGAAGGAAGGAAGGAAGGAGAAAGAAAGAAAGAAAGAAAGAAAGAAGAAAGAAAGAAAGAAAGAAAGAAAGGAAAAGAAAGAAGGAAAGAAAGAAAGAGAGAGAGAGAGAGAAGGAAGGAAGGAAAGAAAGATAGAAGGAAAGAAAGAAAGAAGAAAGAAAGGAGGAAAGAAGAAGGAAAGAAGGAAAGAAGGAAGGAAGGAAGGAAGGAAGAAAAAGAAAGAAAGAAAGAAAGAAAGAAAGAAAGAAAGAAAGAAAGAAAGAAAGAAAGAAAGAAAGAAAAAGAAAGAAAGAAAGAAAAAGAAAAAGGGAGAAAAGAAATTGTTGATTCCACACATCTGTAATCGCAGCATTTTGGGAGACCAAGGTGGGTGGATCCCCTAAGGTCAGGAGTTTGAGATGAGCCTGGGCAGCATGGTGAAACCCCGTCTCTGCCAAAAAATAGCCAGTCGTGGTGGTGTGCACCTGTAATCCCAGCTACTCAGGAGGCTGAGGCAGGAGAATCACTTGAACCCAGAAGGTGGAGGTTACAGTGAGCCGAGATTTCACCACTGCACTCCAGCCTGAGTGACAGTGAGACTCCATCTCAAAAAAAAAAAAAAAAAGAAATTGTTGATTCCAGTACTAGGACATGGAAAATACAACATGACCCTGCGATATTTTTCTATACGAGGCAGTAAGGGCATAATAATAATTTAAAAAGATAGGGCGTACAGAAAGGACACAGGACCACCCTGAAGGTGCTCTCAACAGCCAAAGTTGAAAGAATGTGAACATCAAATTAAATTATGACAGTTCAGGAATAAAACCTAACAAATAAAATATTCGTGAGTCCATACTTATATAAATAATTGAATAAATAAATTAATGGTAGAAAAGAGACAGGAGCCTTTTCCTCCTTACAGAATTCCAATTAATAAATGAAGAGGGTAGAAGGGAAATTTAAAAATCACTATGAGAACACTGAAGTAATAACTTTTGCATGCCAGATCCACTCATGGATGCTAAAATCAACAACAAAAGTTTGAAGAGTAACAGGATATTTCTACCATCTAAAAGTATCTCCACCAAGACATTAATTAATTACAAGGAGACAGAAATTTTACAGTGGAGAAACCTAATAGAAACTATTTTAACAAGAAGTAATAGAGGACATGCTAAATCATGTACCCTTGATACATAATATCATTTCTCTGGCATTCTTACCAAAATTTTATAATTTCATTCCAAACATGAAAAAACACCAGATGAATCCAAATTGAGGGACACTTTTGAGTAGTCTTTAAAAGTGTCAGCCAGGACTGGTGGCTCATGCCTGTAATCCCCGCACTTTGGGAGGCCAAGGCAGGTGGATCATTTGAGGTCAGGAGTTTGAGACCAGCCTGACCAACAGGGTGAAATTTTGTCTCTTCTATAAAAATACAAAATTAGCCAGGCATGGTGGCACATGTCTGTAATCCCAGCTACTTGGGAGGCTGTGGTAGGAAAATCGCTTGAACCCGGGAGGCAGAGGTTGTAGTGAGCTGAGATTGCATCACTGTACTCCAGCATGGGCAACAAACTCTATCTCAAAAAAAAAGTGTCAAGGTGATAAAAGATAAGCTAGGGAACTTTCACAATGCCGTCCCTTGGCCCTGGGTCGGCAGCCATATCTTATCTCAAATTGTAATCCTCATGTATCTGAGGAGGGGCCTGGTGGGAGGTGATTGAATCACCGGGGAGGACTTTCCTCTTGCTGTTCTTGTGGTAGTGAGTAAGTTCTCACAATATTTGGTTGTTTAAAAGTGTGTAGCACCTCCCCCTTTGCTTTCTCTCCTGCCGCCATGTAAGATATGCTTTGCTTCCCTTCCTCCAAGATTTTAAGTTTCCTGAGGGCCTCCCAGTCATGCTTCCTGTTAGGCTTGAGAAACTGTGAGTCCATTAAACATCGTTTTATAAATTACCCAGTCTCGGGTAGTTAGTCTTTTTTTGTTTTGTTTTGTTTTTTTTCGAGATAGGGTTTCACTCTTGTTGCCCAGGCTGGAGCACAATGGCACCATCTTGGCTCACCACAACCTCTACCTCCACGGTTCAAGAGATTCTCCTGCCTCAGCCTCCCTAGTACTGGGATTACAGGCACCTACCACCACACCCTGCTAATTTTTTATATATTTGATAGAGACGGGGTTTCACTATTTTGGCCAGGCTGGTCTTGAATTCCTGACCTCAGGCAATCCACCTGCTTCACCCTCCCAAAGTGCTGGGATTACAGGGGTGAGCCACCTCGCCTGGGAGGTAGCTCTTTATAGCAGCGTGAGAACGGATTAATACACACAGATTAAACTAGGCCATTCTGTAACTGGGTTTTTTTTCTCGGATGTTGTGTGTTCTTGGCCTCCAGCCTCTTAAAGAATAAGCCGTGGGGCTGCTTCAGCTGCATCATATGGTAGCAAAGTGAATATCAGACCCAAAAAGTGTTGCAGAAAGGTGATTTTATTTAGGTAGAGAACAGAGAAGGAAAGGGGTAGAGGAGAAAGGCTTCCACGAAGAGTGTAGAAGGGGGTTCCAGAGGGGAAGTCCCGCGGGGAGCCACCACCGTGCGGGAGGGGGGTTCCAGAGGGGAAGTCCCGCGGGGAGCC
>NW_022436963.1:8436240-8551056 GCF_009761245.1 Sapajus apella | reverse complement strand
GGGGAAGTCCCGCGGGGAGCCGCCACCGTGGGGGAGGGGGTTCCAGAAAGCTGGAAAATCCAGCAGGTGAGGGAGCACGAACTTATATCCTGCCAGAAACCCCCGCCTTCTCGAAGACCCTGGGCCAATGAAAGGAGTTCCTTAGAACTTCCGTTGGAGTGATTGACTTAGTTTCCTCCGCAGCCTCGAAATTCAAACATAAACCCTTGAATCTCAGGGCTGGAGAGAGATGGGAGGGGGCATGGCGCCAGGGAAAATCTTGCCCTTAAAGCTACGCCCCCTCATGGACCTGGAAAGAGAACACATTCCCTCAATAAGGCATAACAACAAAGTGCAATTAGTGTTATGTCTAGGATTCTGAATTGTATTCTGGACCAGAAAAGGGATATCAGTGGACCATTGATAAGCTGTGATGAAAATGGCACTTTACCTGCATTACCTTGTCTCAAAAATCCATAACCTTGAACTAGGCATGGTGGTGCAACTGTAGCCCTAGCTACTAGGGAGGCAGAGGTGGGAAGATCACTTTAACCCAGCAGTTCAAGGCCACAGTCTGCTATGATTGTGTCTGTGAATAGCCACTGAATTCCAGCCTGGGCAACGTAATGAGAACCTATCTCTAAACAAAAATAAATCCGCAAGCCTAGTCTACCTATGAGAAAAACACCAGACAATTACAATTGAAAAGTAGCCTACAAAATATCTGACTAGTACTCCTCAAAACTGTCAAGATCATGAAAAAACAAGGAAAATCTGGGAAAGTATTACAGCCAAGGGGAGCCTAAGGAGACATGATGATTAGATTTTACGTAGTGTCTTGGATGGGATCCTGAAACATCACATTAAAAACTAAAGAAATCAGGATCAAGTATAAATCTTAGTTAATAATAAGGTATTAATATTGGTAAATTAATGGGGCAAATATATCATACTAATGTAAGATGTTAATAGTAGGGAAAACTTGTTGCAAAGTGTATGGAAATCCTGTACTTTTCAATTTTTCTGTAAATCTAAACATTCTAAAAATTTTTTTTTTTTTTTTTTTGAGATGGAGTTTCACTCATGTTACCCAGGCTGGAGTGCAATGGCGCGATCTCGGCTCCCCGCAACCTCCGCCTCCTGGGTTCAGGCAATTCTCCTGCCTCAGCCTCCTGAGTAGCTGGGATTACAGGCACGCACCACCATGCCCAGCTAATTTTTTGTATTTTTAGTAGAGACGGGGTTTCACCATGTTGACCAGGATGGTCTCGATCTCTTGACCTCGTGATCCACCCGCCTCGGCCTCCCAAAGTGCTGGGATTACAGGCTTGAGCCACCGCGCCCGGCGTAAACATTCTAAAATTTAAAAAACTGTTTTTAAAAATGAGACATTAGAGCTGGGTGTGGTGGCTCATGCCTGTAATTCCAGCAACTCAGAAGGCTGAGGTGGGAGGACTGCTTGAGGCCAGGAGTTCAAACCAGGCTGAAAAACCTAATGAGACTCCTGTCTCAGAAAAAAATTTTTTTTAATTAGCTGGGCATAGTGACACACTGCTGTAGTCCTAACTACTTGGGAGGTTGAAGCCGGAGGATTGCGTAAGCCCAGGAGTTTGAGGCTGCAGTGAACTACAACAGTGCCATTACACTTCATACAGGGTAACAGAATGAGAGTGTCCGTCTCTTAAAAAAAAAAAATGAAGCCAGGCCCGGTGGCTCACGCCTGTAATCCTAACACTTTGGGAGGCTGAGGTGGGTGGATCACCTGAGGTCAGGAGTTCAAGACCAGCCTGGCCATTATGGTGAAAACCCGTCTTAAAAAACAAAACAAAACAAAACAAAAATCAGTGGGAAGACTGGTGAAATTCCAGTAAGGTCTGTAGGTTACTCAGTAGTATTTTAATGTTAAATTTCTGGTTTTGATTATTGTGCTTTGATTATTTGATTATTGTGCTTTATTATTTGATTATTATTATGGTTATACTATAAAAGGTTAACATCAGAGGAAGTTAGGTGGAGAACATGTGGGTACTCTGAGCTACTTTTGCAACATTTCCATAAGTTTAAAATTATTTCAAAAACTTTTGAAAAAATTAGCCTGAAATGTTGCCAGTTTTTTAAAAAAGGAACCCAATCTATGGCCTTGCATACCATTCTCAACCTTGGCCTCATGATGATATATGCATACTTTAAAGGTATAAAATATGTTGAGAGTAGCCAATGTACATATGGCTCAGTTTTATGGAGAGCAGCTTGGAAGTCATGAACAAAGCTGGAAGAGCACCCAAAGCAGTAAATGAGACCACCTGGAGGGTCCCTGGGAAACATTGTGAGACATTACATAATGGCAGCCAGTGGCAATGGAAGAATTTATTTTAGGTTTCCGATTTTAATGTATATCTTTAGTTGAGCTGAGAAAGGCCAATGGAAATCATAATCTGACCTCTCCAGTGAAAGAAAGAGAGAATCACTTTCCTTCACACTCCCACCCATGCCTTTGCCAACTGCAGGGGTTTCCAGGCAAGGATGCAGAGCTGCTGTCCCACCCGAATCTTCGGGTGGCTCCTGTGGGAGGAGGAAGCAGCCTGGCAGGGAGGTGGATTTCATTGCTGGCATGGCCTGACTTTTGCTCATGAATTTGGCTCAATGTTTTGCTCTGCTGCTGTTTTTGAGATCTGTAATCCTTGCTCCACCTCTAGCAAAATTTAGCTTACATTCAGAAATTTAGAATTTCTTTTCTTTTCTTTTTTTGAGATGGAGTCTCGTTCTGTCACCCAGGCTAGAGTGCAGTGGTGTGATCTCAGCTCACTGCAACCTCCGCCTCCCAGGTTCAAGCGATTCTTGTCCCCCAGCCTCCTGAGGCTGAGACCACAAGGATGCGCCACCATGTGCAGCTAATTTTTTTATTTTTAGTAGAGACAGGGTTTCACCATGTTGCCCAGGCTGGTCTTCAACTCCTGATTTCAAGTGACCTGTCTGCCTCAGCCTCCTAAAGTGCTGGCATTACAGGCGTGAGCTACCGTGCCTGGCCAGAAATTTAGAATTTCTTGCAGTTTCTTGCAATGGCATTGGGCTGGGAGAGGGACCAGAGTCACAGCTCACTGCATATTTTCACAACAGAGGGATGCTGGTTGGCCTTCCTCCTGCAGTGGAGAGGACACCCTAGAAGTCTCTGACTCACCCAGTTGCCAGCCGCTGCTTCTATGGGGAGGCTAGGGCCTGGGCAAACACTTAAAAACTCTTTCTCCCCTTGGTTTCCTCTTGGTTCTCCTGTCTCTCTGAACTCTCCTTTGGGGTTCATTTTCTCTGTCTTCTCTTTATACCCCAGCCTTTGAAACAAGGAACATGGGAGAGGAAGATTTGGGTTAATGATGCAACACAGTTTCCAAGTAGCCGCATGTCATTAGGCAAACCAGGGAACCTCCTGGAGCCTCAGATCCTTCACATCTGTTAAATGGAACTGCAAGTGGCTGCCCCTCAGGCTCATCGCACTCTGCTAAGTGTAAGGGACTGCCCTGGGGAGTCAGTTCCTGGAGGGCAAGGCCATCATGACCTTGATCATGTTCTTTTTCAGTGTTTTGCACAGTGCCTGGCATACACTAGACACTCAATAAATGCTTGCTAGATTAACAGTTGAATATAAGAAATGCTATTTATTATGATTATGCATTCATTTATATCACAAGCCATATTATTTAGATTCGTGATGGTATCAGAGAAAACAAAAAACAATTCATCTAGGTGAAAGGACAGCTAAACCTTATAGGTGTGATAATTCACAAAGTGAAATAGCTAAGATTTGGCATGGCCACTCCAGGTTATTAACCACATCTCATTTGAGTGGTTCACTGGAACCTCTTCCCTCTTGATTTATGTGACCTGTCTTGGATTTTTGTTTGTGGATGTCGATTACCCAGATTAAGTCCTAACCTGCTAACATAGTCTCTGTATTTTCCACTTTTAGAGGAACCATGAAAAGTTGATTCTGTTTTAAAATTTCAAACAAACAGAAAAAAAGATATTTGGAGGAAACAGAAGAACGCTTCAATAAAACTATCTCCTCAGAGAGATAAGAGAAAGAATTACTCCTTTTAAGCAAGAACAAGATGCTCAGCAAAAGGGACAACAACTAAATAGGAAAGGGTGTCTCTTGAATATTAAAAACTATAGGCCAGGCACAGTGGCTCAAGCCTGTAATCCCAACACTTTGGGAGGCAGAGGCAGGAGGATCGCTTGAGCTCAGGAGTTCTAGATCAGCCTGGGTATCATGGAAAAGCCCTGTCTCTATGAAATTTTGTTTTAAATTAGCCTGGCATGGGACTTACGATCAGGGAAATGCAAATCAAAATCACAATGTGATACCATCTTACTCCTGCAAGAATGGCCATAATAAAAAAAAATAATAATTGTTGACATGGATGTGGTGAAAGGGAATACTTCTACACTGTTGTTGGGAATGTAAGCTAGTACAACCACTAAGGAGATTCCTTAAAGAACTAAAAGTAGAACTACCATTTATTTGATCCAGCAATCCCACTACTGCGTATCTACCCAGAGGAAAAGAAGTCATTATACAAAAAAGACACTTATACACACATGTTTAAAGCAACACAATTTGCAATTGAAAAAATCTGGAACCAGCCCAAATGTCCATCAATCAAAAAGTGGATAAAGAAATTGTGGGGTGTGTGTGTGTGTGTGTGTGTGTGTGTATAATGGAATACTACTCAGCCATAAAAAGGAATGAATTAGGCTGGACACGGTGGCTCATGCCTGTAATTCCAGCACTTTGGGAGGCCAAGATGGGTTGATCACCTGAGGCCAGGAGTTCGAGACCAGCCTGGCCAACATGGTGAAACCATGTCTCTACTAAAAATACAAAAAAATTAGCTGGGCCTGGTGGCAGGTGGGTGCCTGTAGTCCCAGCTACTTGGCAGGCTGAGGCAGGAGAATCACTTGAACCTGGGAGGTGGAGGTTGCAGTGAGACGAGATCACACCATTGCACTTCAGCCTGGGTGACAAGAGCAAGACTCCATCTCCAAAAAAAAAAAAAAAAAAAACCTGTTAGGGTCACCAAATACAATGGAAATGGAAGTCTGAAAAACTGTCATAGACAAGAGGAGCCTGAGACATGACAATTAACTCTTATGTGATACCCTGGCTGGGATCCTGGATAGAATAAGGACATTAAGTAAAAACTAAGGAAATATGAATACAGTTTGGACTTTAATGATACTATATCAGCCTTGGCTTATTAATTGTGCCCAACTCATGTAATATGTTAACAATGAAAGAAACTAGGGGTAGGGTATATGAGAACTCCTGTACTGTCTTCTCAGTTTTTCTGTAAATCTATAATTGTTCTTTTAAAAGTCTATTACAAATAAGACAGAACTTTACAAAATAAAAATAACCTCAAAAGATGACAAAAAATGTTTCTGTACTTTGCTTTATTTCATTCACATTATTTGGAGCTTTGGTAGGGTTGTATGTTTTTCCTAGGATTTTTTTTTTTTTTTTTTTTTTGAGACGGAGTTTTACTCATGTTACCCAGGCTGGAGTGCAATGGCGTGATCTCGGCTCACCGCAACCTCCGCCTCCTGGGTTCAGGCAATTCTCCTGCCTCAGCCTCCTGAGTAGCTGGGATTACAGGCACGCACCACCATGCCCAGCTAATTTTTTGTATTTTTGGTAGAGACGGGGTTTCACCATGTTGACCAGGATGGTCTCGATCTCTTGACCTCGTGATCCACCCGCCTCGGCCTCCCAAAGTGCTGGGATTACAGGCTTGAGCCACCGCGCCCGGCCTTTCCTAGGATTTTTAATGAGTCTCATTCAAGACATGAAAACTCAGAATTTCAGTAAAGCTCCTGATCATTCATTCATTCAACAAATATGTATCAAATCCTTGCTAAATGCCAGGAAGTACCCTGTGCTCAGCACTTGGAATACAGTAATCTTTTCAAAATACAGCTCCACTTCTGCCCTTAAAGTAATCCTAAGAAGCTGCTGGCTACTTTTGGGTTCAAACCAGGACATAAAGTACTACCTGGCTGCCCCTACAGGCCTCTCCAGCTCACCTTGAAGCATTCCCCCACACCTGACTGCTCTCCAACCACATTAGTCACTTTCTGCTCCTTAAAGTTTTCATGTTCCTTATTGCCCCAGGGCTTTTGTGCATGTTATTCCTTCTGCCCAGAACAGTCTTCCTCTGTCTGCTCCCCTCCCCTTTGCCCAGGTAACTCTTGTACTTGCGATCTCAGCTCAGGGATCCCTTCTTCAAAAACAACTCATCTACTAGTAATTCCCCCCAGTCATGGGGCTATTTGAGTAACACCAGTGTCTTCCATGAAATGTTTGTTTGTAGGTTAATGACAACTATGACAGTGTCCTGTTGTTCACACTGATCCCCACTGCTGGCATAATGCCTGATATGGTGCAGAGATTCCATCGGTACTTATTGAATGAATTAATGAATGAATGTAAAACAGGATATGGCCCTTAGCCTTCCAAACCAGGGTGTTATCTCCTGAAGATTAGATGTGGCCATTTCCCTAGGTCTTATCTGGGTTGCAGATAAGAGCTGGCCCTGGCTGCATCACCTCCTGTCACCTCCTGGTTCACCACCTGCAGTAACATTCACACACGCTCTTAGTCATTTGCTTACTTCAGATTCCAAGAAAAAAGAAAAAAAGCACCCGAGGTCTGCATCCACATCATTCCCGTGTTGCCACGTGAGAAAACTGACATCCAGAGAGGCTGAGTTGCCCAAAGCCACATGGTTACTGAAAGGCCCAATTTGTTCCTGTTTTCTTACGACCTACTCGGACCTGCCCTGGGGGACTTTGGTCTGGAATGACTTGTTTGTGCAGTTCAGGGTCCTTTAGGGATCTCCAACCTGGACTACGCACGCCCCCTCGCGGTTACCGTGGAGACTAGATGTCTGCGATTCTTTTCCTCCGGGAAAAGAAATGGGAAGTGGCCATGAATTCTGTGTAGTGGCCAAGGCATGCACCGCCTCAGAACTATGGGGTGGGTGTCCTAGGATGCCTGGGCGCAGGGTTGGGTCCGCGGCTGATTGAAAAAGGGACTCAAGAAGGAAGCCAGACCAGAGATTCCCAGGCAGAAAAGCACCACAAATCTTAACGCCGCTGTTTTGGCCGGCGCAGTGGGTTGCTCAGATTCCGGCGCTGAGAATCAAGAAGTTGGACGTCCACTCAGAGACCTAATTTGAAAGTCAGTAATTACAAAGACGACAGGTGGATAAATTTACAATGATGGGAAGATACCAGCGTAAAAAGGCTGAGAATACCCGAAATCAGAATGCCTCTCCCTCTACAGGGGATCACAGTTCCTCATCAACAAGGGAACAAGGCCTGATGGAGAACGAGTGCGTTCCATTAACAGATTTAGGCTTCAGAAGGTGGATAATAAGAAATTTCTGTGAGTTAAAAGAACATGTTCTAGCCCAATGTAAAGAAACTAAGAACCTTGAAAAAAGTTTTGATGAAATCCTAACGAGAATAGACAATCTAGAGAGGAATATAAGTGAATTAATGGAACTGAAGAATACAAGAAGTCCTCAAAGTATGCACAGGTTTTAACAGTCGAATTGATCAAGGAGAAGAAAGGATATCAGAGGTCAAAGACCAACTTAATGAAATGAAACGAGAAGACAAGATTAGAGAAGAAAGAGCAAAAAGGAGTGAGCGAAGTCTCCAAGAAATATGGGACTATGTGAAAAGACCTAATTTACCTCTGATAGGTGTACCTGAATGTCATAAAGAGAATGAATCCAAGCTGGAAAACATTCTTCAGGATATTATTCAGGAAAACTTTCCTAACCTAGTGAGGCAGGAAAATACCCAACTTCAGGTAATACAGAGAACACCACAAAGATATTCCTCAAGTAGAGCAACCCCAAGACACATAATCTAGGCAGTCTTATGGAGCTCAGGGACTACGGGCTCGCAGGTAGGGCACCACTTCTCCACATAGTGCTCCCTCTAAAGCCTGGGAAACCTTGCACCCTCAAGCACTCTGGGAGACTGGGGTCAAGGGTGCAGTGACATTCTTTACCTTTAATGTCTTTATTGTACAGAAAACAGATACTGGTTTATCACAATACCAAAATAAATTGGAATTTCTGCCGACTGCTTCTAACACTGTTTATTAAAAGAGTAGTTATTCCCTACTCAAAATGATTGATAACACAAATTATTTCCACCATCACTTTATCTTTTTTAATGTTTCATGGGATAATTTAACCCCTAACAAAATCCAATCCTTGCATTAAGGATTTTTCTTATCTGGCTAGGTTATAGTTAGATTGGGAAAATATATTTGTATTTCATCAACAGCTTTATTCTTTATTTTTTTCTCAAGACAAGAGTCTTGCTCTGTTGCCCAAGCTGGAGTGCAATGGCACGATCTTGGCTCACTGCAACCTCCATCTCCTGGGTTCAAGCAATTCTCCTGCCTCAGCCTCCCCAGTAGCTGGGATCATAGGCGCACACCACCACGCCCGGTTAATTTTTTGTATTTTTAGTAGAGATGGGGTCTCAAACTCCTGAACTCATGATCCGCCCGCCTCAGCTTCCCAAAGTGCTGGGATTACAGTTGTGAGCCACCACGCCTGGCCTTTCAACAGCTTATTTTAAGGTGATTTTATCTGTTTAATCCTCAGCTTTGTTCCAAAGAGGGGAAGGTGGTGATAGTTTCTTGCCCACTGATGTGTGCCAGACAGAGTGCCCGGCACGGGTGCAGAGGTGAATCAGATGACAGCTCCCTCTCACCATGTGGGGTGGCTGAAAATGTGACTGGACTATAGGCAATCCTGGCCTTGGCAGGTGAGACCAGGTGTTGTACTGAGGGAGGCCTTCCCTAGCTCATCTTCTGGTCACCTCCACAGGTGAGCTCTACTGTGGCCTGGAGGAAACTGTGATCCATAGAGGGCATGTGGGGCCTGGTCCCCTCATTTTAGCTCAGCTTCTAGGACAGAGAGACCCACTCCCTGCAGCTTCACAGCTATTCTGAAGGGTTGGGATAAAAAGAGAAGATGGACGCCAGGCGTGGTGGCTTATGCCTGTAATCCCAGCACTTTGGGAGGCTGAGGTGGGTTGATCACCTGAGGTCAGGAGTTCGAGACCAGCCTGGCCAACATGGTGAAACCTCGTTTCTACTAAAAATACAAAAAATTAGCCACATGTGGTGGCAGGCATCTGTAATCCCAGCTGCTCGGGAGGCTGGGGCAAGATAATTGCTTGAACCTGGGAGGCAGAGGTTGCAGTGAGCTGAGACCACACCATTGCATTCCAGCCTGGGCAACAAGAGTGAAACTCCATCTCAAAAAAAAAAAAAGAGGAGATGGGAGAAAGAATCAATGGGAAAGACCGGAATGTGGAGAATGTTGCCAAATGCCAATTTACTACCTTAATTTCCTGACCAGATTTGACCGTTTGATGTCTGTAGCTCTCCTCCCACTCACACACGTGCTGGTGGCCTTCCTAGAAGGGAAATAGGAGGGCCTCGAGGTCCCTGGTCCTAAGGGATGTCATTCTAAGCATGTTTTAGACTGGAAGGTTAATCTTTTTCCTTCTTGTGCCCTCCACACCCCTTCAGAAAAGTTTGCGCTCTCTCTGAACCCTGCAGCATGTTTTCAGAGGCTGTTAGTTGCCAGATTCTGCGGTGAGCTGTGGATGGGAGGGAATTCAATAGTGGGTGGGTGTGGAGATAGAAAGGGAGCAGGAGTGTGACTCTGCCTTCCCTGTTGTACAATCATATAGTGATGTGATAAAACCAAGGGAGAAACAGTTCCTCTCACCCATGCTCTCCTTGAGGCTCTCCCTCTGATGTAAGCTCTAAGTACTGCTCCTTTTACTGGAGTTCAATTCCTGACTAAAGAAAGTGTACTTATGGGCTGGGCGTGGTGGCTTATGCCTGTACACCTAGCACTTTGGGAGGCCGAGGCAGGCAGATTACCTGAGGTTGGAAGTTCAAGACCAGCTTGGCCAACATGGTGAAACCCCATCTCTACTAAAAATACAAAAAATTAGCCAGGCACGATGGCTCATGCCTGTAATCCCAGCACTTTGGGAGGCTGAGACAGGTGGATCACCTGAGATCAGGAGTTTGAGACCAGCCTGGCCAACATAGTGAAACTCCTTCTCTACAAAAAATACAAAAAATTAGCTGGCTATGGTGGCAGGCGCCTGTAATCCCAGCTACTAGGGAGGCTGAGGCAGGAGAATCACTTGAACCCGGGAGGCAAAGTTTGCGGAGAGCTGAGATCATGCCATTGCACTCCAGCCTGGGCAACAAGAGCAAAACTCCATCTTAAAAATTATATATACAAAAAATTAGCCGGGTGCCTAGATCTTGATTTCTAAATTGTATTCTCCAATAAAAGAAACCAAAAACCCTTATAGCTACTCTGGAAGCTGAGGCAGGAGGCGGAGGTTGCGGCGAGCCAAGATCTCACCACTACACTCCAGCCTAGGCTATAGAGCGAGACTTCCTCTCAAAAAAAAAAAAAAAAAAAAAAGAAAGAAAGAAAGAAAGAAAAGAAAGAGTACAAATGGCCAACAAATGCATGGGAACACGGTCTACCTCATTTGAAACCAGAGAAGCCAATTAAGATGGCAATAATACAATAATGAGCAGGTTTAGACAATTTTAAATGTGCATAATCAGCAATTCTGATTCTAGAAATGTATAAAAAATCATTGAATCAATGTGTCAAGATAAATGTGTTAGGGTATTTTTGAATCACTGATTCGAACAGACGTTTATTAGCATGGGGTTGCTTAATAAGTTATAAAGTATATATAGGCTGAAATGTTTGCCTCTTTGTTTCCTCCCTGTTTCACCAAAACCCACGTGGTCTTGGCCTCATCACAGCCTCTGGCACCCCCGACTATCATGGCCAAACGCTGGACATCCCTGTTGTGGGGGCTGCAAACAACCCAGGAACGGGTACCAAGAATGTGGGGGAGGGTGGGGAGGCACTGAACCAGCAGCTTCCCAAAAGGAGTGATGTGCTTCCCGAGGTCTATTCATAGAAGGCTACTCCAGAACAGTCTTCTGTGGATCCTGGCTGTTCTGGTGTCTGAAGAGGGTATGGTACACCTCACTGGGTCTGGCTGAATTCCTGAATTACAGGCAATGAGGTTGAAAAAAGAAAAAAGAAAAAAAGGGAAAAAAATTCTGCCCAGCATCTGAGATGGACGCTGCTGTTTGGGGAAGCCAGCACCCATTCTCCCTTTCCCTGGCAATAATGTCAGTGTTCCTTTGGACAAGCACTGTTTCACACTTCCAGCCCCTGAAGTTCAGGTGAGGCTGGCGCTACTCCTTTGTCCTAGACGTCACTACTTCCAAGTCAATCCCTGGGACTTCTGCTAGCATTACCAAGACTTTCTCCACTTAAGCCCTCCAAGGAGATGTGGGCAGGGTACAAGCGAAAGTGCAGGAATCCTGTGTTAGCAGTGGCTGAACTTAGGCCAGGTCAGGCAAGGAGAGGGAAGGGATTCTGGGCCCTGGAAGGAGAGTCATATAGAGGAGCCTACCCTGTTGAATGGATGGAGATGACAATTTCCAAGGTTTCTTGAGGCAAAAAGACCAAGATAAGGCTGGGACTGAGGGGAGATCCATGCAGCAGGAGCCAGGTGGTAAAGACAGAGGGACAGAGAAGGCTAGTACGGATTTTATTCTAAATGGCCTGTACATAAAAGCCACCACAGAATAGTTTTATTTATTTATTTTATTTTTATTAATCTTCCTCTGAACACAGAACACATACTTTTACTGTTTTTTGTTGTTAATGGTGGTTTTTTTTTTTTTTTTTTTTTATCTCTTTAGAGACAGGGTCTTACTCTGTCACTCAGGCTTCAGTGCAGTGGCAGGATCATAGCTCACTGCTGCCTCTAACTCCTGGACTCAAGCAATCCTCTAGGCATGGGCCAGCACATCCAGCCTAGAGTTTTGTTTGTTTCTTTGTTTTCTAAGTTTAAGTTATTTATTTAAGCCATCTCCTGCCACAAGCAAAGCGATGGAAGATCAGCATGCCAGTCATCATTTGACACAGGTAAAGAAGGTGAGCCTAAGGTCCCGTATTTTTTTCTGGTCCGTGTGCTGAGTAATGGTCCAAACCAGTGCTGTGGTCCCTGGTGCCTGGGTAGCGGTCCAGATTCTCTTCATCTTCACAGCCAGTTGGAAGTGGATTCACATGAGGGCTGTGAAATAGAGTATGGCTACTATCTCCCCAGGGATACGGTTTGGTCCTGATGTGGAGATGGGGGTAGGGGCTGAACTTGGGTTTCTTGTGTTCTCCATGGTGTGACTTCAGGAACACATTCAACATGCTGACTGCCACCCCGGGGAGCGTGAGGAAGAAGGTGAGGGCCTTCCACATGCTAGCCTTTCCCTGTCTGCCATGGGCGCCACTGGACATAAACCACCCCAGCTGTGGGCGAGACCGACCCAGCAGCCGAGAAATCCATGATGCAGCAGCTACCACCATTTTCGCCCTGGACCCCAGCCTAGAGTTTTAATTAGAAGAAGTCAGTAGTCTGATTTGTGTTTTTGGAGGATCACTTTGGATCCAGGGTGGAGAAATGTATTGGATATGGGGACAAAGTCAGAAGTAGAAAAAGCCCTTAGGAAGAGGAGATAGTGTTCTTGAGGAAGGGGGTAGTGGAGAGGGACAAAGTGGCAAGAGTTAGGTGCTAAGATACAAGACAAAGGGCCAGGAGGAGTGCGGTGAAAAGCTGGATAGCTTGGGCTACTGAGCTTCTCTGAGCCTCAGTATCCTCTTCCATAAAAATAATATCCACTTCATGAGGGTAGGTTAGACAACGGTAGTAGCTGAGAGCGTTGTTTTTAGTCAGATCTGGATTTGGATCTCGGGTCTGGCAGGTGACAGCTGTGTGACCTTATGAGAGACTGTTAATGATAGCCTTTGTTATGTTTGAACCAACAGAACTCTCCCCACACTAGGATACTTATTCTAGCTTCCTTGGGGGTGGGGGGAAGGTACCGTGGAGAGAGCAAGGCTTTTGTCCAAAGTCCTACTAGTAAATGTGGAGCCAGGATTTCTCTGTCGCGTTCCCCTAACTTTTCTGCGTCTAAAACTGGGATAACAATAATACTGACGCTTACCTGTGTGGTTGGTAGTACACAGAAAGGGGTCTGGCACATAGCAGGTACTTATTAAATTATTAAAATTATTATTATTATATTCTTTGTGTTTTCCTGAATTTTTACATGGAGTGAGCATTATTTGGACAAATCCTTTGGATTAAAAAAATACTAAGAGGGGGAAAAAACTGCGGCTGCCAGTCTCAGCAGGGGCTTGGGGCGTGACCAGGGGGCGTGGTCTACGGGGGCAGGGCCACGACTGGAGGGATTGGCTGTGGGGGCGGGGCCAGGGCAAGAGACTTGAGGATTGGGGCGGGGCCCGGGTTGGTGACGCATGCCCAGTGAGGTCCTCTTGGCTGCCGCCGCCGCCGGGGCCACCGCCCACTCGGGGCTGGCCAGCTGCGGGCGGCCGGGGCACAGAGAAGGGCCCGGCTGGGCGAGCGCACGGCCATGGCCCCGTGGCTGCAGCTCTGCTCCGTCTTCTTCACAGTCAACGCCTGCCTCAACGGCTCGCAACTGGCTGTGGCCGCTGGCGGGTCGGGCCGCGCGCGGGGCGCCGACACCTGTGGCTGGAGGGTAAGGCGAGGGCGGCGGGTATCTTGCTGTCGCCAACTCGCGGGGGACGCAGCGCGCACAGGTGCTCGCGGGGAGGCGAGCCCGCGCCAGCCTGTCTGCTCTCGGTGGCTTTCGCTGCCGGCCGGGGTCCCGCTCCTCCCGCGCATCTTCCTGCTTTGCTTTCCCTCCCGGGGCGCGCGTCCTCTGGCCCTCGCCGGGATGAAAGCGTCTGCCGGACCCCGGCTTTGTGTTGCTAATGAGGTGCGGCCGCCGGCCGGGGTCCCTTTCTGAGGGCAGGCGTGAGGGGCGGCGGGGGCTGGGCAGGGCGCCCCACCCTTTGTTCTTCGCCCGGGACCTTCTTAGCCCCTGGGCTGCGTGTCCCGGGCTGGCATCCCCCGAGCCATCCGGACGGGGGAGCGCGCTTTGGAGAGGGAAGGGGGTCTTCTCCCAGACTTCCAGTCCACAGCTCTGCCAAGGCCCGGGCGGCGGGAGAAGGGACCTGGAGCGCCGGGAAGGGATGCGCCGCGCTCTTCTGGTAGCTTTGTTCCTCCTAGCCTGGGGCCGTCACCCCACTCCTAGCCCTCCTCAGACTCCGGGACCTCCTGAGAAACTTTGCCTCCCGGTTCAGTCCTTCGTCTTGTGAAGGTCTCGCGGCTGTTGCCTTCCTTCCCCTCTTCGAGTTGCGGATATTTTTCCGCCAAAGGGCCGTGTGAGTGTCACCTGGGTCAGGTGCCCAAGGCGAGACTGGAGAGGTGCCCAAACTTTGGCCGTGTGCGTGGAGCCGTCTCTCTGGAACCAAGCGCTCCTTCGACACTGTCTCGGCCGTGTGCGCGGGTCACTGCCATCCCCTTCCCGGCTCCTTACCTGGGCTTCTGGGGATTACATCCGTCTGCCCCGAGCTTCCCACAGAGGCAGCATGGGCCTCTCGGGGTACTCACGGCCTTAAGCCTTGTGAAGAAAACGCAGGCTTTGCACTCAGGCAGCAGTGACATGATCTTGGCTCTGCTCCTGGGGAGCCTTGAGCCTCAATTTCTTCATGTGAAAAACGGGATGAAATGAGAATTTCCTTAGTATTGCTGGGCTGAAGGATAGGTATGGAGTGGTTTGCTTAGGCCAACGTTGACTCACCCCTCTTCTGGGTGGCTCCAAACAGCCTCAGCACGGCCAAAACCTAGGACATAACAACGCGCTTAGGGACCGGATTGGTGCCTCCAAGCTCACTTGCACCACAGTCCGAGAAATGTGGTGCAGAAAACCAGGTGTGAGCCAGGCAGCTGGGCTGTCTTCAGACTGAATAGCTAAGCTATGGAGACAGCTACGACGCCCGTCCTCCCTGCCTCACATCCCACGCCCTTGGACTCTATATTTCCTTCCCAGTTGAGTAAAGCATCACATTTTCTTACTCTTCCATTTTAGTAAAACATCACTGCTCTTGTTTTATTGTTTCAAAACAGTTTTAGTAGCTAGCAAGTTTCCTCAAAGCTGTCTCGTGTTGACTTACAGATCCTACCAGAATTTTGGATTTAGACTTTTGCTGGCTTTTGAGTGACTACAGTAGCATCATAGGCGTTTTATTCTGAGTGTTCGTGTGATGGCATAGGTAAAGCAGTCCGATTTGCTGTTTTCCTGCAGTTGCCAAGGTGGCTTCATATGCCAGTGTACAAAACTGGTGAAGTTTTAATGCTGTGGGGTATGATAGTGCCCCGACAGAGCCAGGCTGATGATTTTATTCTAACTGTGGGAGTGTGTTCTCCTCTCCCAAACCTGCACCCTCACAGAATGATGGGTCTGTCCCAGTCACCTAACACTCATGCTGACCTTTTCCCCACCACAACCCCTAGATTGGGGGTAACTTTCTCAACTGCTCCTGCCTTGGCCCCACCAATCCTTTCCTTGGGTCATCTTTATTCCCTTCCTGTATGATCGTAGAGGCCCCTGGGCCATGTCCCAGATTCCAGGCTCATCCAGGCTGTTACATGGTTCCTTCTCCTGGATTTGTTGCTTGGTGCATTTCACGGACCCAGTTTACCCACATGCTTTGCATTCCCATCCTTTTCAGCCTCACTCTTTGCCCCTTGTACCCTGCTCCTAACTCAGGATGGATGCCCTCTGTGCTTTGAAGGCATGCTTTTCCCACCTCCTAGGATGCCTTTTCATCCCTGAGAATTCCTTGCCTAGCTTAAGACTCAGTTCAGGTGGTGCCCCTCAGGGCACTACTGATTGCCATGCCCTTTGCTTTGCCTTCTCATGCAGGTCCTTGCACTTTGGCCTCATCAGACCACATTTTCAGTATTTGTTCACTTCTGTGTCTTCAGACTAGTTTCTTTAGCCAGGTACTGAACCTCATCTTGGTGGTCTCAGAGCCCTGTAAATCCTGGCTGAACCAAATTAGACCTTGCTGCCTTCCTGCTAAATGCTGTATTTCCTGATAGATTTTAAGAAGTAGGGGCAAAGATCAGAGCCTCAAGTTCCATTGTCTTTGCAGCAGGCCTTTGCACGTGCTGTTCCTGCCTAGTTCCTTCACTTTACACCTCCGCAACTTCCCTAGCATCACTTCTGCAGAAAACTCTCCCTGTTCACACCTCCCTGGGTCATGTCTTCCAGAAGCTGCTCTGTCAAGGAGTCAGCCAAAAAGTACTGGTACACAGTGACTAGAGTATTTGATTCATGTTTGAGTCGCCTACCAAATGATAGGTACGCAATCCATAGAGGTTGGCTTCAACTCTAAGGTTGCTTACAGTTGGGCTATAGGAACATAGAAGAATAAGGGTCGACTATATGTGATGCAAATCAGAGGAGGCTTCCTGTGGATCTGGGCCGTACTCAGAACCTAAGAGGAGGCAGCAAGGTGCAGTACCAAGCCCTGAGAGACTGGATTTGGGTACTGGAGCAGAGCTGAGCAAAAGATCCCCTTGATCTCCAGGGAACATTTGTTCCAGGAACCCTTGCCCCTGCAGGAATGTGTATTTTCACAGGACTTGCAAGGTGACTGCAGCCAGCCAACCCTCTGCAGCCCTGTTAACAGACCCTTCGGGGGCTGCTCCCAGAGGAGCCAGGAGCTGGTCTGGTTTAAGTGGTCAGGTTTCACAACCTCCCTATTATTAGTTGGGCAATTAAGAGGCTGATACCATCTTGAACACAGGTCAGTGTTCGTGGGCACACTTCCTCAACTACTTAAAAAAAATTCTTTTAGGGTCTTTGCCAGATAAGATTGCTGCTTGAGTTATAAATACTGTGTTCCCAGAGAAGCAATAACTTGTAAAACCTCCAGAGGGACCCGTATCTTCATTTACACTGGCTCTTGTCTTAGAGAGTGGAATGGTTTTGTTAGTGGAAACAAGTTTTGTTCGTAACTTTAATTGTGTCAGTCACTTGTACTGAAGTTTTGCCGCCCCTCGTCTTGCTGGTCTAGAAGCTAATTTATGGAACAAGAAGTTAGGAATCTACTCCCACAGGTTTTTATTTAGTGTCTTCTCCTGCAGTAGGGGCGGAGGGAACATTTCTTGCCGCCTCACCTAAATGGAGTACACCTTGTCTGGCCTGTTATCCCTGAAACACAATTCCTACTGCCCCTGCAAAAAAACCCTACTCCTTCAGGAATTTGGGAAGCCAGGATGCCAGCATCCTGGCTTCTTTACAATGAAATACAAGTTTCCCATTTAAGGCAAATACTTCATCTCAAAAGGTAGGAAGGAATAGGGTGGTACTTGGAAAAGAGAAGTTCCAGCTGGTTAAAATTTAGGTTCCTGATAAAAGTCCAATCCAAGAATTATCCTTGGCTGTGGGCCCAGGCATGTTTATTTGATTCTGAATTGGATGCATTTTCATTCACTTGCAGCTCATGGCTCCCAAGCCCACATCTGGTCTGCCTATCCTATGGCCATGTCATCCATGTTACAGATGCTCTTGTGTCTGTTACAGAATTCTTGGTTAAAAAATTACTCAGTCCTGGTTGATACATTTTTTAGAGAGACGTTTTTATAAGCAGTGCAAAGCTTTCTTCCAGCCTCTTTTGCCTAGTTAATTGGGAACTCTCCTGGCCCATGTCCATCTTTCTTAAGCAGCCCTCTCTTCTCTCCCCACCCCAACCCATCCGCCCAGCCCCAAGCCCCTGCAGTGCCTGGGGCATTCTGCTGGTTATTAACTTGGACGTACAGCTCGGTGACCAGAAGACCAGAAGCTACTTTCTCTCCAAGACACCCAGGGCCTTCTAGTATCAGAATTGCCTTAGGACTTTGTTAAAATGCAGATTGAAAGCTAATGGGATCAGAGTGGGAGTGTGGAGCCCAGGAATTGGCATTTTAACAAGTTCCTCTGAAGATACTTATGCTATAACAAGGATGAGAGACCTATTGTTTTAGGGGACAGGGCTTGCACAGTCTGGAGAAGGGAGAAGACACATTCTAAACATTTAAAATCAGAGTTTGGCTTTAAATTATGTCCCTGGATTGAGAGAGGAATGTGGAGACTTTCTCAGAGCCCTGACCAATGAAAGGGGTCAGGCTTGCTGGGTAGTGTGAGGACAGGGGGGTGAGGAGGAGCTGGTTTGGGTGGGTGCCTCTGGCCTGGGGCTGATGAGGAGGCCTGGAGTTGACTTGACACTTCCACTGGGTTCCTCCCTAGAACTGCTGGGTTTGTCTGAAAACAGTCTGAGGAAGGAGTAGCATAGGATCCAAATCAGATTCTCGCAGTTCAAATCTTACAACTTCCCGACAAAGAAAAGAACTGCTAATGCTTTTAAGTATTTTTCATGCTTCATTTGGCCTAAAACATGTTTTTTTTTCTTTTTTCCTTTTTCCTTCTTTAAAGGTTTCAAGGCTTTTTCCTCCTCTGTCCCTGAACTTTTTATATTGTATGCCCCAGCAGATGTCTGCTCCTGCTGGGGCTACCCCATCAACAATTTTATTGTCCTTCTTCATTCCCCACTGCCTTTTTTTCTTTCTTTCTTTCTTTTGAGACAGAGTTTAGCTCTGGCGCCCAGGCTAGAGTGTAGTGGTGCGGTCTCAGCTCACTGCACTCTCCGCCTCCTGGGTTCAAGTAATTCTCCTGCCTCAGCCTCCTGAGTAGTTGGGATTACAGGTATCCACCACACATGCCCAGCTAATTTTTGTATTTTTAGTAGAGACAGGATTTCACCATGTTGGCCAGGTTGGTCTTGAACTCCTGATCTCAGATGATCTGCCCACTTTGGCCTCCCAAAGTGCTGGGATTACAGGTGTGAGCCACCGTGCTTGGCCCCCAACTCCCTCTTGAGCCTGCTTATGATGGGTGGGTTTTTAGGCTTCTAGAAACTTGAGCCTCCACCCTGGATTTGTAAGAATGTGGGGTGAGAGGGGGCTCAGGTATCTCCAGGAGCTTGACAGGTTGAGAGGTGCAGTGGCCTTAGAGCAGACCTCTCTCTTGCCACCCTGCCCTTTTCCATTTCCCGTCTGCAGCCAGACCTTTTCCATTTCCCATCTACCCCCTAAATTTGGAGAGCTCCTGCCCTCAGTAAGCTGGGGGGCTGTCTGTGCTGGAGCCACAGGCCCCATCTCCAGCCAGCCAGACTTGCCCAGCCAGTGGGAGGCATTGTCCTCCTGGGCAGTGTTTGTCTTGGCTGCTTGGATGTTCTGAATGGGCCTGACACATGATTAGGTGACTGATGGCCCCTGAAACACATTGTCTCCTCCGGGGCCCACAGCCTTTGAAGCTCTTCCCGGTGGGAAGTAAAGAGACTATTTGCTCTATTAAAATGCCTTGGTATTTCCTCTGTTTAACCACAGGCCACTTCCCCTCTGCCACTCTAAACCCGGCAGGGCCACCGGCTGATTGAAAAGACACAAGCCCTCAAGTGATCACATCCTATTGAAACAGATAGTCTTACTGCAGATTAAAGCTAGGGGCCAGTCTTGAAGAAACAAATCCAAGGGAGATGTTTGAGATGGCTCCTTATCTTGCTCAGGATTTAGTCTGTTGAACAGAATTTACACTCAAAGTCCTGAATGCATATATGTAAATATGTCCTTTTTTTTTAAAAAAAGAAGAGATACCTACATTGTAAATTAAGTCAGCGTGTGTTTAATCTACATATGGCAGGTTAAAGCAATCGAATCAACAATTTCTCATTGTGTGAGTTGGAAACCTTTTGGTGTCTCAGAAGGGCATGATGTCTGTTCATAGAAAACCACACTCAGCTTTTTTCTCTATTTGCAGATTCTGTCTGTTCAGTCATGTGCTGACCTAGTAAGAAAGAAGTCTGTAGCTTAAATAATACCAAGAATATCTCTGGGGAGACTCCTTCATCCTTTCCCAGACAATATATTAAAAGAAGGAATAATTAATAACAAACGCCAGGTAGGAAACTAAAAATTGAACAATTAGAAATACTACCTATATAACAAAGACTCCATCTGTACCCTGTTTTTGTGAAGTGGCCTAAAAAAGGAATAACTATTTTCTAATAGAGACTGTTACATTAATGTTGACAACTCCATTGTTCAAAGTATCTGAGATAAAAATGGATTCCCTTTTCTTTGGTTCCTTGTTTGGAAATGTTGGGGGAAGGTGGATGTAGCTAATTAAGGCTACAACATTTAAAGGGGGGACTTAATAGGTACCAGCTGTCCTCAGCAAATCACTGGGTGGATGACAAAATAAAGAAGTGATGTGAACACACATGTAATTCTCTTCTGAAACGGAAGTGGGCCCATAAATTTTCTGATTTAATAGTGTAAATGAAAACTACCTCTACTGTGCTTATTTAAGAAGCATTCGTTTTATAGTAAAATGAATGCTAAAGTGTCTTATTTGCATATGGCTGGTACCTTAAGACTTGAAAGGCCAGTAGATGGCAAGTATTATTGGAAGCTTAGTAAATTGTAATTTTATTGTACCGTTCTTCATTCCAAACCTGATCTAATAGACATTAATCATGAGGCTTTTCATTAAAACTACTGCATGGTAGGGAAGCGTGCTTGCACGTACCAGAAAAGCCATATAAAATTCAAGTATCAACTTTGAAAAGGGAATGGAAATTGGTAGTATTAATTAAAATGTTTGGATGGATATTTACATTTCACACATTAAATGAATACTTCATATGAATCCCTTTGAAATCATGAGGGATTAGGCCTTAAATCCAACTTTTTTTTCAGATGTAAAAAGTACTTCATTCCCTTCAAAACTAGGAGTTTTTCCAAGTGTTCTGTTTTGTCAGTTTTGTAGATCTTTTCCCCCCATTGAATAGTAACCCTTTAAAAAATGCTGGCAGTGTCCCCAGACTTCTGTGCTGGGATGGACTGTTTTACTTGAGAGTGGGAGCGTTAATGGGATACAGGGCGGGCTTCCTTGGAATGAAGAGGTGTGTTTTCCTGAGATAGGCCATATGGTTTAGAAACCATTTCCCTGTGATTTTATTCTGTCCAGGTGATTTCTGGTTTCTCCTCTCCCGAAACGGCCCCCTTTCATCTGAGGAAAATGCAGTGCAGTGCAGACCAAATGTAGCAGCAGTCTGCCTGAACGTGGTCCCTCCTTAGTGACAGTTTATGGCCCCTTCCTCTGGAGTGTGCTCATTTGCTCTGGGTGGAGCACAGGCACTCACACGGTTAGGATTTATTGTAACTGCTCAGTATCTGAAGCTCAAAAAGATTTATTTAGAGTGAGGAGGCAGGAGACAATTTTTTTTTTTTTTTTTTTTTTTTGAGTAGCTACACTGTGTTAAGTTGTGGGACCAGGCCTCCATCCACAGTAGCTGCCCATCTGGGCCAGGAGCAAGACAAAGGAGTAGGGGCCTGGACAACGGGGAAATTCAGGAAGGATTCCGGGCCACAGTACCAAGCACTACCCATCCTCTTTCCATACTTCCCTACTCATTCCAGAGAAACTTGAACCAGCTTCTCCGCTCTTCATCCTGGAACTGCCCTGTGAAAAGCAGTTTGTTGACAAGCAAGTGCCTGAGGCCCTCCTTGAGGGCCAGCTTAGAACTCTGGCTTTGTAGCCCATGTCTCATTTGGTTCCCAGTAACTCAGGCTTCTTGCTCTGCCTCAGTTTCCCCGGCTTTGGAGGAGGCTCCCTTTTCTCTGTGAGGCTTCTCCCTACCACTCTCTAGCTTTCCCATGTGCCACATAGCCTGCCTCATTCCATCATCCCTCCAGATTTTGTGAGAATGCATCTAGCCATGTTTGCAGTGATGTGGAGAACAAATTTGATGTGTTTATAAAGAAGAAATTGAATTTGAGTGGTCCATGGGAGCTTAGGTGAAGAAGACAGGTCTTACCAAAGGGACTTTGAACAGGGCCTGACCAATGAGTGGACCTGAGTGCTAAGGGGACAGTTTAGGTAGAAAATAAGATGTGGGCAAAGCTGGAGGAGGGGGCTCATTGGTTGGGGGGACAGTAACGTGGAAGACGTAGGTACTAGATAACAGGGCACCTTAAAGTTTGCCTGTGTGTGTTCTGTCAGGAGTGGTGAAGCGTGGAAGATTTCTCCAGTAGGTGAACGGTTTGATAAGAGGGACACTCAATGGCCATTCATTCACTGACTGTATATTGGTGCATTCTGTGTGTTAGGTCTGATTTCTAGAGCTTAGATTTTATTTTATTTCCAGAAACAGGGTCTCTGTCACCCAGGCTGGAGTGCAGCAGTGGCATGATCATAGCTTATTGCAGTCTTGAACTCCTCGGCTCAGGCAATTCTCCTACCTTAGCCTCCCGAGTAGCTGGGACCACAGGCATGTGCCACCAAGCCTGGCTAATTTTTTAGAGATGAGGTCTCATTGTGTTGCCCAGGCTGGTCTTGAGTTCCTGGCCTCAAGTGATCTGCCCACCTGGGATTACAGGCATGAGCCAACATGCCTGGCCAAAGCTTAGATCTTAGTAGGGGAGACAAATAGGATAATGAAATATCAGACCTGACCATGTTGTTTAAAATAGCAGCTTGCTGCTCACTCTGTCCTCTTTTCTTCACTTTTTCTCTGCAGATCTTTTCACCATGGGACATATATAGTATTTTCTCTCTCCATCCTTCTTCCCCAATGCAGTGTCAGCTCCATGCAGGCAGGACCTTTACCTGTTTTGTTCCCTTCTGCGTCAGGAGAACAGTGCCTGGCACATAGTAGGTTCTCCATCATGTTTCTTAAATGACTAAGCGCTCTATGGGAAATTAAAATGAGATGATAAGAGCAATGGGTATTTGCAAGTAGATGCTCTCCAATGGCCCCTCTGAGGAGATGACATGTCAGTCTAGCAATTGTAATAAAAATTTCCTCTGGGCAGGGAGTGGTGGCTCACGTCTGTAATCCCAGCAGTTTGGGAGGCCAAGGCATGCAGTTCTCCTGAGGTCAGGAGTTTGAGACCAGCCTGGCCAACATGGCAAAACCTCGTCTCTGCTAAAAGTACAAAAATTAGCCAGGTGTGGTGATGCACATCTGTAATCCTAGCTACTCAGGAGGCTGAGGTAGGAGCATCACTCGAACCCAGGAGGCAGAGGTTGCAGTGAGCCAAGATTGCACGATTGCACTCCAGCCTGGGAGACACAGCAAGACTCCATCTCAAAAAAAAAAAAAAAAAAAAAAAAATTTCCTCTGAAATTGTTTTCTTAACATTGGCTAATCATGTGGTGGTTAGTGCTGAAAGTAGCATTAAAAAAAATATGCTTGATGTATTCATTCACACCACAGTTATTGGCACTCCTGCCAGGGGCCACATACTGATTAGAGGCTGGGCTTTGAGCTATGTTCCCACTCATGACAGAGGAAGAGTGTGGGCTGGTGTTGTGTGCGAGCCACACCTGGCTGAGTGTCTGTTGCTTGAGGGGGTTGTTTGGACCGTCCACGTTTGCCCTGCACTGTGGATGAGAAAAATGTAAAAAGTTACTGCTAAGCATTAACTAAGCATCCTGGTTTTGGACTTTCCAAAACGATGTGAACGAAACAAAGCTCACTCCCTGGCAGCGGCTCTCAGTTTGTATGAAACTTTTGTCTTTTTAACAGAGGTGCAGGTCTCGTTTTTGTTTGCCCCGTTCCCCTCTAGTGGTGAATGCATTTCATTTTCTGAAGCCACTTGAAGATCTGTCCATAATCAGAGGTGCTCTTTGCCTTCTTTCCGGGGCTGTGGATTTGCCAGCCAGCTGTGGAAATGAGTTTTTGCCTGGCTTTGATTTTCATGCCTTGCCTCCCTGTGGGAGGAACTAGATATTTCTGATCTTACCTCTGCTCATATTCAGATCCAGCCAAGCAATCAGTGACTTCCCGGGCTTTTTTGTGGGAGACTGTGGGAAAAGTCCTGGTTGGCTGGCTATGAATTAATGAAATCCTTAGAAGGCCTCACTAAAGATAGCTCCTGTGGCTTACAAAAAAAAAAAAAAAAAAAAAAAATGGCATTGCCTTTTTAATTTGAGAAGGAGGTCATGGAGTTTTACCAAAATTAAGCAGAAAAAATGTAACATGTGGTTGTGTTGGTGGAAGATTGCTTCAGGGCCTCTGGAGCTATGAGTTCCCAGTGCTGGCTTGCCCACGGTGGCTGTCACTGGCCCCAATAGTGCTGCTCCGGACAGGCTGCCTCTCATTGTTCTCTTCCCTGGGTTTTGAAGTCATTGAGAGACAAATTCTACCTCCCACATCTTTTCAATTGAGCACATTTCCCATCTACTGAGCTTTGTTCCTTTTACTTAAAGGGTTGCACATTTTAAAAAGTACAGTTTTCGAGTCGGTCAAGGCTAGTGTAATCATTGCTTTTATCTCATTAAAAAAGGATAGGAGTTGATAATGGGGGAGAATTTGGGCAGCCGGCCAGTGGATTTTAAAGAGTTCTAAAAAGTTTTTAAATTAGTAGGAATCTGGTTAGTGGAGAGACTGATAAATTGCTGGAGAAGAGTTTTAGGGAAAGGCATACAGGAGATTTTTTTTGTTTTTCAGACAGTCTTGCTCTGTTGCCAGGCTGGAGTGCAGTGGTGCGATCTCGGCTCACTGCAACCTCCGCCTCCCAGGTTCAAGCGATTCTCATGCCTCAGCATACCGAGTGGCTGGGACTCCAGGCGCCTGCCACCACACCTGGCTAATTTTTGTATTTTTAGTAGAGATGGGGTTTCACTGTGTTGGCCAAGATGATCTCGATCTCGTGACCTCGTGATCCACCTGCCTTGGCCTCCCAAAGTGCTGGGATTACAGGCGTGAGCTACCACACCTGGCTGGCATGCAGGAGATTTTAAATGAATCTATGACATATATATATATATATATACTTTTTTTTTTTTTTTTGAGACAGGGTCTCTGTGACCCAGGCTGGAGTGCAGTCATGTAATTATAGCTCATTGCAGCCTTGAACTCCTAGGCTCCAGCAAGCTTCCTGCCTCAGTTTCCTGAGTAGTTGGGACCACAGGCGTGTGCCACCAAGTCTGGCTATTTTTTAACATTTTCGTTAAGACAGAGCCTCACTGTGTTGCTTAGGCTAGTCTAGAACTCTTGGCCTCAAGCAATCCTCCTGCCTTGGTCTTCCAAAGTGCTGGAATTACAGACATGAGCCACCACACCCTGCCTAGGGCATACATTTTCTGAAACTGTACGGGAAGTTGTTGCCATCCCAACCGCCCCAAGCAGGCAGCCAGTCACCTGTACAAAATGCAGGTATATATAATGTATAAAATGTATATATAAACGTATATAGTGTATAACATGTACATATATAATGTATAATAAACAGTCACCAGGGCCAGGCGTGGTGGCTCACGCCTATAATCCCACCACTTTCGGAGGCTGAGGAGGGCAGATCACCTGAGGTCAGGAGTTCGAGACCAGCCTGACCTACATGGAGAAACCCTGTCTCTACTAAAAATACAAAAGCATGGTGGCGCATGCGTGTAATCCCAGCTACTTGGGAGGCTGAGGCAGGAGAATTGCTTAAACCTGGGAGATGGAAGTTTCTGTGAGCCATGATCGCGCCATGGCACTCCAGCCTGGGCAACAAGAGCTAAACTCTGTCTCAAAAAAGAAAAGAAAAAAAATAAAAACAGTCGCCTGTATATTAGAGTCCCTTACAGCCCCAGGTGGGTCTTCCCCATTACTGTGCTCTTTCTCCCGTCCTCTGTATTCTGAAAATTTTCAAACCTGTAGAATAATTGAAATAACAGTAAAGGGAACACCCATTTCCCCTTTGTTTAGAGTTACCAGTTTGTAACATTTTGCTACACTTACCTCAGTTGTCCTTTTAATGTCATTCATAATTTCTTTCTGTGTCACATTCTATGGAGCAGACGAGTCACTCATTGCTTTTTGATGTCCTGTCTCTTTAGCCTCCTTTAATACAGAACAGTTTCTCCACCTATTTTTTGGTCCTTTATAGCCTACACCTTCTGAAGAGTCAAGGCCACTTGTGTACACAATTTGAATTTTTGATTGTTTCCTCATGAATAGGGTCAAATGAAATATTTGGCAGGATCCCTCTAAAGTTGATACTGTGACTTAGTTGGACTTTAGATATCAACTGGCAACAAATGTGGATGCAGTTTTAACAATAGGAAAAATTTGGTTTTTCTATGTGAAATTGTTCTGTTTAGAGATCTGTGCTAATGGTAGTACCCAGTTTGGCCTTGTGTTGCTTGTCTTTTTGAAAATGCAGTGTTTTACATTAAGGCTTCCGTTTTACTTTATTGAGAGTCTAAGGAAAGGGCAGGGTTTGTGCTATCCTGTAATGAACTCTTTCCTTAAAGACTGTTTGAAATCAACCACGCTCTCTCAAAATTAGGAGTGCTGTTTCTCAAGAATGCTCAAGGCTTTTGCTATTCACATGGGCTTGTTGCAGTTGTAGATGTCTCCCTCAGAGACTGGGAGTGGGTTCCTATTGAAGACCCCTATTTGGCCGGGGCAGGTTTACGGTTGACTGCTTCTTCACACCAAAATTCAGCCATTTCTTTTCTTTGTGCTAAGAAAACATTGAACTTTATTTCTAGTAAAGGCTACGTCACTCAAAACATATCCTCCAAGTCAGTTTCTAGCCTTTTAGTTCTGTGATTCAGTGTTACCTAAATTATTTTATTAGAGTCCCTTACAGACAGTTTCATTAGTTTAACTTGAATTATTATCTTCTACCTAATTACATGGCTTTTCTTTTTTCCGTTTTACTCCACTCCAGATTTAAGGGCCAAGACATGTAAAGTTAATATTGGTCATTTTTCAAAGTTAAGTTAAAATGTCAAAAAGCGACAAGTTGTTATTCTTACAGGGTACCAGGGAAACAACAGAGACAAAACCTCCATCTTTTATTCATAAGTCCAGAGAGACTACGAGGGTGCAGGCAGGCCTGTGTGCGCGGCGTTTGTTCAGCTTTCAGGACTGGGCCTCCTCCCCTGCTGGCCATGAAATGTCGTGCCGAGATGTAATAGTGGGACATTCAGCATCCAGAGAATGGTCTGCAGAGGTTCAGCTTTGCTTTTCATTTTCTTTTCTGGCATCGAGTCCATAGTCCCCTCTGTGGCCTGACAGTAAAAGCCCAGAAAGCAGCGATTTAGATGCTGGCAGGAATGGTGGGCAGCCTCTGCCCAGTGGGCCGGAGCTCCTGGGCTGGAATGCACGCTGGACACAAAGGTCGGGTGAGGGTATGCTTTGGTTGGGGGCAGAGGGGCAGGAGGGCAGCTTGCCTTTGCTTGGTCACATTTGCTCTGGTCACGGCCAAGAGAGTTCTCGTTTCTATGGCTATGCTACCTTGAGTTTTGTAGAAGAGGGAATGCAAGGTGCTTTTGATTTCAGAAATCACTCAGGATTAACCATTTTTGTGTAGAGGGAGGCACTGGGGGCAGAGTGCTGAGGCTGCGCAGTCCCAGGCTCTGACATTTCCTTTGGATGTAGAAAACGTAGGCAGCATTTGCTAAACAAGCCTAGACTTTCATTTAGAGCAGTGGTTTTTGATTGGGGGTAATTTGGGAAATTTCTTTTTTTTTTTTTTTTTTCTTTTGGAGACAGGGTCTCTTATCACCCAGGCTGGAGTGAAGTGGTATGATCACAGTTTACTGTAGCCTCAACCTTGACTTGGGGAATTTCTGGAGACATTTTTGGTTGTCACAATGGGAGTAGGTTGCTACTGGCATTCAATGGGAAGGGCTCAGGGATGCTGCTAAACATCTTGAAATGCACAAGTCAGCTCTCCACGACGAAGAATGACCTGGCCCAAAATGTAAATAGCGCTGAGATTGAGAAACCCTGATTTGGGTTCCCATCTTAGTATTTTGATTTCTCAGCCCTCTTAGCCATATAACACTTTTCAACTTCCTTTCTGTTTAACAGAAGCTGCTGGTTCTATAAATCTGTACTCAGGATGAATTTCCATGAAACTCTCCAAGACATGTGATTAAACTATTGTGGTGCTCCTTGAAGATATGCCCTGAATGCAACTACTATTTTAAATGCAAAAGACAATTTTTTTTTTTTTTTTGCCATAGTTTGATCAAAGTAGCATAACTTGTGCCTCTGTTTTTGTTACTCACTGATGGTCTGTGGATAACATTACATTTTTTCAGCATGAAACCCAACACTTCAAATCCCTAAAGCAGTCTCAAATTTATGGTTAATAAAAGCATTTATTGTACTGGATGTCATCTGTTATATCACTCTGGGGCTAGAAACTGGCAAGCAGCGGACAGGAAATATTTTCATTTCAAATCGCTTCAGTCTTATGGTCTAGGGGCAAAAGTGTCTGATTTCAGGAAAGCCGCAGTGAATAGCATGGTAATGAATGCATTTTTAGTTGATTAAGCGAGCATTCTCTCCCTTTCAAACAATCTTCCCTCTTTGGCTTGGAGGGGCTAAATAAACATGTGATATTAAATGATAGCATTTCTTGTGTTGGCCGTGCCTTTTCTTTGATCATCTTAAACTTTTCAAAGTGTTTTCCAGGAATCCTCAGCAGAGCAGGAGCTAGCCAGAGGAGAATGACTAAACTCAAGTTTTGGCCCCCTTCATAATTGTTTACTTTCTGAGCAGAGGGAAGGTTTTCGGAGAAGATGCTGACTCTTCTGAATTCCCCCTTAAAAACGGAATTTGGTACCTCACCCTTGGGATCATGAATTTAGGAGGAAAAATATTTTGAGTTTTTGTTTGTTTTTAAAAAGTCTGCAATTTTATTGTAATTTGAGTCGCAATGTCCCACATCCATCAAGTAAATAGGGTGAGGAGAGTTCCAACCAGAGGAAATCTGGTGTTGCGATGACATATCCAGGACAGTGTACCTTTCGTCCTGGCTGCCCAGTGCCTTTCAATGTGTTATCTAAGTCATCACTTCCCAGCAAGCCTCGGAGGTAGACAATTATTTCTGATGTGGTTCCCTTTTTTTCCAGATGAGGATTCCATGGCACAAAGAGCAAGGAAGGGATTAAGATGAGAGTCCATGTTGGCTCCGAGAGGCCTCTCCCCACCAGAAACCGGAGCTGCAGAGTTGTTACCCTGCCTGTGCCCCCAGCAGTTGGGCTTGCCCTGCCTTCCAAGCACCCTGTCTCAGATGAATGGCTGCCGTGTGCAACAAAGCAACTAATGGGGGGTGGAAAGACAATGAGACCAGACAGCACTTTGCAGATAATTAAATTAAACTCAGATTAGGCAATTACCCCAAAGATTCCCAAACCTGGCTGAATACCAGAATCACCTGAGGAGCATTCTTGGAGTGGTGGGGGGAGATTCCGGGCCTCACCCTAGACCTGCTTAAGTGGGATTTCCAGGGGAAGGCCAGGAATCTGAGTTTTTAAAAAAGCTGCCAGATTAGAGATTGCCAGGGTTTTTGGAGGGATGAAGGGAGGGCTTGACTACAAAGGGGCAATACAAGGGAATTTTTAGGGATGATGGGGCTGTTCTGTATGCTGATTATAGCGGTGGATACATACACATATATATGCATATAACGTATGGACCCGTACACCAAAAACTGTCAGTTTTACTATGTGTAAATAATTTTTTTTAAAATGCTGCCTAGGTGAAACCGAGTTATCTAGGTGTCAGTTGAGGTGGCCTGTGGTGCCTGGTGACAGTTGGGAAGAGCTGCCCAGCTGTGTGAGAGTGTCACCTGTTATTGTAGAGACAGGCATGGGCAAATGCTGAACTCTTTGGCCCAGTGCTATACAACAGAACTTTCTGTGACAATAAATGTTCTTCCCAGCACTGTTCAATTCAGCAACCATCAACCACTTTTGGCTACCGAGTACCTGAAAGTGGCTAGCAGAATTAAGGAACTGAATTTTTAATTTTACTTAAACTTAATTTAAATTTAAATTGCCACACATGGCTAGAGGCTATTGTCCTGTTGGACAGCTCACCCTCAAAGACAGACATGGTGATATCATGGAGCTTTGGCTCTGTGCAGAATGCATACCATGGTACTTTATGCTTGAGGGACAATAGTAAGTCATTCCAAACATAGGGCAAAATAGAAACATGGGCAGGTCTTAACAACATGGGTGGGTAAGTACTGAGAAGAAGGAACCTTGGAATGAAGACTGACCTGAGATCTGCCCAAGCAGAGAACAATCCTGCCAAGTGATGGAATCTGCCCTTTTTTTTTTTTTTTTTGAGATGGAGTTTCGCTCTTGTCCCCCAGGCTAGAGTGCAATGGCACAATCTCAGCTCACTACAACCTCCCAGGTTCAAGCAATTCTCCTGCCTCAGCCTCCCAAGTAGCTGGGATTACAGACATGTACCACCATGCCTGGCTAATTTAAAAAATTTTTTTTGAGATGGAGTCTCACTCTGTCACCCAGGCTGGAGTGCAGTATCACAATCTCGGCTCACTGCAACCTCTGCCCCCCAGGTTCAAGCAATTCTCTTGCCTCAGCCTCCCAAGTAGTTGGGATTACAGGTGCCCACCACCATGCCCAGTTAGTTTTTGTATTTTTAGTAGAGACAGGGTTTCGCCATGTTGGTCAGGCTGGTCTTAAACTCCTGACCTCAGATGATCCACCTGCGTTGGCCTCCCAAGTGCTAGGACAACAGGTGTGAGCCACTGCGCCTGACCAGGAATCTGCTTTTTCTTCTCCAAAGATAGCACCATCTTTGGCTCACTTCTTTCCCCAACTTTCCAACCTAGTTCATTTTAAAAGGCGCAGAGGTTAGTTGAGATGCTCTTGAATTATGCTCCCATTCCTCTGCAGTGATAGGATATACAGGAAACCATCGGAGGGGCCAGGTGAGCCCAGAGGAGAGAGGTGAGGATGTGTCTGGGCTTCACTGGGCCCACCTGCCTTCCTAGACAGAGGGTGATGAAGAACCTGTGTGGGCATATTATATTCCTTTTTGGGGAAGGAGAGCATATAAAAAAGGCAATTAGGCATAAACTTCCTGCTTTATGCTTTGAGCACATGACCTCCACCTTGGCTTGTGTTCAGGTGCTCTTAAACCCACCTCCTCTACCTCCATTGATTTATGTTACTTAGTGTTACTTTTCCAAATGTGTCATAAAAGAATGAGATTCAGGGAGTGTGGACTTTTATTAGTACAAACCAAATGGTGGCAGAAAGAATGTTCCAATTTGTAAACATATGTGTTCTTAAATAAATTTGCTAAATGAATAACACAAGATTTCATGAGCTAGGTTTTGTTAATCTGATTTTAAAACAGGACTCACTTGAAAGCCTAAGAGGTGGGGAGGTGGCTTTAAAATTAGTGGGTCTTCTTTTCTTTTTTCTTTCTTTCTTTTATTTTTTTGAGTTTTACTCCGTCGCCCAGGCTGGAGTGCAGTGGTGCAATCTTGGCTTACTGCAACCTCCGCCTCCCGGATTCAAGCGATTCTCCTGCCTCAGTCTCCAGAGTAGCTGAGATTACTGGTGGCACTGCCACCACACCTGGTTAATTTTTGTATTTTTAGTAGAGACAGGGTTTTTCCATGTTGGTTACACTGGTCTCAAACTCCTGACATTGTGGTCCACCTGCCTCGGCCTCCCAAAGTGCTGGGATTACAGGTGTGAGCCATTGCCCTCAGCCTTTTTTATTTTTTATATGAAAACTTGACTTCTAGGCCAGGTGTGGTGGCTCATGCCTGTAATCCCAGCACTTTGGGAGGCCAAGGCAGGCAGATCACCAGGTCAGAAGTTTGAGACCAGCTTGGCCAACATGGTGAAACCCTGTTTCTAGTAAAAAAATACAAAAATTAGCTGGGTGTGGTGGTACATGCCTGTAATCTTAGCTACTTGGGAGGCTGAGGCAGGAGAATCACTTGAACCTGGGAGGCAGAGGTTGCAGTGAACCACTGTCACGCCACTGTATTCTAGCCTGGGCGACACAGCGAGACTCTGTCTCAAATTAAAAAAAAAAAGGAAAAGAAAGAAAACAACTTCTTTAGATCAGGAAGAGGACATTCTGGATCATAGCATCTCTAAGGAGAGTTTCCTTGTGTTGCCTTTACAAATTGGTTACTTCAACCTTATAAGAAAAATGAAGCTTACTAAATATTAAGCTCCCATTACCTACTGATTCTTCCACCCTTGAACACACAAACAGATCTTGTTGCACAGCTGCTTTAATCACTGTATTTATTTATGGTTATTTTTAACTTAATGTTTGTTTTCCAAAGGTATTTTCATGTATTGATGTAGTGCACAGACATGTCACTTGTAGTGGCCATATGATATTTTCATGTTGTAAGCTCCCCTCCCCTTTTTGCCAGTCCTCATCCCACATTGGATGAGGCATTTGGGCTGTTTCCAAGTTATTACCGTTACGGAGCTGCTATGATGAATATCTTCACACGGATGGGTTTCCTGCCCATCTCCCTTGCTGTTTTGGTTTGTTTCCTTGCCATGTATTCCCCAAAGTGGAATTACTGGGTCAAAGGATTTGTGGCTCTCGTTACATTACATACATGTTTATCAGCTTTCCCTGTGTAACGACTGAACCAGTTTACTGAGATGAATTGTGTTTTGAGAAAAGGACAGGTTTGTTTCACAAATCCCAGTTCCACCATTTGCTACCATTTATTTAGACCTTGGGCAAATTTTTCTCTGAGGCTATTTCTTCATCTGTAAAATGTGTTATTAATAGTTCATCTCCCTGGGTTGTTGGTTGTTTTAAGATGTAAGCAAGATACTGTTTTTGCAACATCCAGCTCTGTGCCTGGCCGCATGGTAACTGCTTAGTGACTGACTGTAGTCTTTTTATGGCAGTATACATGTACTCATTCTTCTCCATCCTAAAAATATTGACATTTATTGGCCAGGTGCAGTGGGTCACACCTGTGATCTCAGCACTTTGGGAGGCTGACATGGGCGAATCACCTGAGGTCAGGAGTTTGAGACCAGCCTGGCCAACATAGTGAAACCCTGTCTGTACTAAAAATACAAAAAAAATTAGCCGGCCGTGGTTTGCAGGCACCTGTAATCCCAGTTGCTCAGGAAGCTGAGACAGGAGAATCGCTCGAACCCAGGAGACAGAGGTTGCGGTGAGCCAAGATTGCACCATTGCACTCCAGCCTCAAACACACACACACATACACACACACACACACACACACACACACACACATGCACACATATTGACGTTTATAATTTTTCTTTACCTTTGTTATTTGTCTGGTAGCTTACACTTGTTTGATTTTGGATTTATTAGAGAAGGACTAACTAAATCTTTCACCTGGTGATTTACCTTCTGAGTATGTTTTAGTGCTTTTAAGTCTAGTAATATTAAAGTTAGGTGTGGGTGAAATATTGCTTAGTAGAGAGTGTTAGGGAAGATGTTTAAGTGAATAAATAAGGTTTTAAGAATTTAAAATAAGAATTATTGATCAGTGAGTCTAAATATGAATTATTGATTAGTGAGTCTTCCTGACTTGCCAGCATATTATGAAAATAATTGAATCTGGATATTATCATGGAAATTCTATTTGTACTGCCAATTTGGCCAGCAAACCTTCATTCCTTTTTGTGTATGTGTGTGCATGTGTGAGAAAGAGTGTGTGTGTGTGTGTGTGTGTGTGTGTATAATTAATATACATTAATTGTGTTTTACGGGAGTTTTTAAAAATCCAGATCTTGGGCTAGAAGCCACCCTGTTAGGCTGTCTCTTTGAGGTCACTGCGAGCATCTCAGGCTGATTGCTTGTGACTGTGGACAGGGCAGGTGACCCATCTGGCTGTCAGTTTCCTCTACCTGTAAAATGGGACAGTTAGATTAGAATTATTCTTAAGATTTTAACTCTTATTTTTATTGAGGTGATTTGAAGCTTTAATTCAGAGGGTGTAATTGTCCTGTCCTATCACACCATGTCCTTATTGAATTGTCCACTTTTTTTGCCACCTAGACTCTTGCCCCTTGCACCTGGGTGTCTGTTTTTCATCTCACTTGGGAAAGAACACCTAGCCTGTAGCCATTGTTGCAGATATTTCTCTAATACAAGGAAAGCATTTGTCCTCCATATAGTTTTTATTTTTTAAATTGAATCATAGCTTTATTTTTGCAATGTGTGGTCCATGGGCTCTGCTGGTCATTTTTGATGTGCCTGTATTGCTTGTGTACATGGAGGTGCCCACGTTTCCACCTGGCCCCATCCTTCACAATTCATATGTGCTCACTCAGCTCCTCCACATGGCCAAAGACCCCATGCATCTCCCAGTTTTTAACATCAACACTATTGTTAATGATGGATTACAACCCGTTTAGTCTTCTGAGCCAGGAGCTTTTAGGGCCCAATCAATCACTGAATCCATAAACAAGGGAACCTCGCCTCAGACTCCCTGGGAGCTCTGAATCACACTGGGGTGTTGACAGTCCCAGAGACCTTTCTGTCAGCCACCGTCTGGGTTGGAGAGGATTTTGGTACTGTGCTAGATGGTAGCGAGGGCAGGGGAAAGGCAGCCACAGGTATAGAAATAGTCTGACAGTTAATCTGCGTATGGGTAATTGCAGAACTGAGTCGTTGATTTTTTTTATACCTTTTTACTCCCATTTACACCAAGGTGTCTTGTTGTTGGGAACGCTGGAGGTCAGAATAGTGATGCACACATACACACACACCTACACTTTCCTTACCTGTTTTTTGTTTTTTTTTTTTTGAGATGGAGTCTTACACTGTCGCCCAGGCTGGAGTGCAATGGCGCAATCTTGGCTCACTGCAACCTCCACCTCCCAAGTAGGTTGGATTACAGGCACTTGCCATCATGCCCGGCTAACTTTTGTATTTTTGTAGAGACAGGGTTTCATCGTGTTGGCCAGGCTGGTCTTGAACTACTGACCTCAGGTGATCCGCCTGCCTTAGCCTCCTAAAGTGCTGGAATTATAGGCGTGAGCCACCGCACCCGGCCACCTTACCTGTTTTTAAAAATGACTCCATCCTGGAAACCCCAACATAAAACAGATAAGAGTGCAGCAGCTCTGGTTGAAGACAGTGGGGAGAAGGACCCTGGCTGAGCCCTGTGCCACCCACAGGTCCTTGCCTTGCCCCTCACGCTGGCATTGCTATTCTGTGGGTTTCCTTCTCAGTCTGAGAACACTGATCCTGAGTGATTATCCACCTGCCCTGGTTGAAGTGGCATTGCTTTAGCAGGTCCTCTGAGAAGGACCCTGGATATGATAAGAACATTTCTGGAAGAGTCCTGTAAAAGCAATTCCTTCCCCTCAACAAGGGTCAGCTAGAACTACCCTTAATACACCAGTGAAGATCCTGGACTTATAGTACATGGGTGGATGGACTTAAAGGAACCAGGGAGACAGATAATATAAAAGCAGAGATGAGCTTTAAGAAGGTAAAGTGATGACTTGCACTGTCATCCAGTCATGGGCAGAAGAGGAACCAAGAATGCCTGATAGGCTGTCAGGAAGATGGACACCTCCAGAGGGTCTGTGACACAAGCCAGAGGAGGAAAAGATGGTGAGTGGCTAGGGAAGAGGTCACTCAGAGACCAAAAGGGCAACTGTGTGTGATAACAGAGCATGAGGGCACCAACAAGGCTGACTTGATGAAATACCTTATCTCCAGGGGTCATACCCTCTGGAAGCACACTGAGCTTAGACAGGAGTGATGACAAGTTGTTGTGGGAAGGGACCGTGGTTTAAACCAGTACCTCCACCTGCAGCAATGGCAGAGCAAAGGATATCTTAATCCTCTGCAGAAAGGACTGAAATGTGCATGGTATGTGCAGCTCATACCTCTGAATATCCTTACCTCAAAGCTTGCTTGTGAACACCTTCTACGAGCCTTTATCCAACACCCTGTGATTTGACAGTCCTTCTTCTGTGGCTTATACTTCGTGGCCCTCTGCCAGCAGAAAGCTGGGCCCGCTGGCCAGTCCTTTATGCTTGCAGGAGCCTTTGAGGTTCTCCCCAATGCTGGTCACTCATTGCATGAATGTTCATATCCTTATTTGGGGGGGCCACACTGTTGCTGTGAGGACAGAAGGGAAGGAAGGGAAGAAGAGGGGATCTCTTCCTTGGAGTCCACTCATTACTAGGAGCTCTTTGCCCTTATTCTGCCCTGGGCTGACTGAAGCTTCAGCCACCTTTGCAGAAAGCTCTTGACTCCAGGTGAGAACATCTTGAAATGGGCCTAATATCTGTGGAAATTGAAAAAGGAGCCCAAGGGCGTGGACTGTTTCCACGATTCTGATGTGCCTCTTGCCCCTGTAGGTACAGAAATATTTAACTTCAAATAATTCACTCAGGTTTTAATGCTGTGTTCTAATTTGGAATTGTGAAGCTGGCCACTTCCAGAAGGTGCCCCTTCGCCTGGTCTTCTTCACTCAGAAAACCCAGGTATGTCTCTTCTACCTGAATGGCACTGCCCTAGGCACATGACCCTCATCTTTCCTAAGGCCTGGCTCTAGACTCTGCACATCCTGGGAGCCTATGAAGAAGGGCAGGATTATCCTGTTGAGTGCAGATATCCATCTTATAAATGGTGGGGGCTTTGGGTTAAAGTGGTTTATGTGGGGCCAGCATTTTTAGGAGCATGTGAAGCCTAGGGACTTGTGACTTGGCAGATTTATGTGTAAGCACAGCTCCCTAGCCTCCTGCCTACTTCTGATAGGAGTACTGGCAGCCTTTAGGAACTGAGGCTGTAGACCATGGAGATGTTCCTCTCTAGGGAGGCAGTAGCAGGGCACCTTCAGGGCTGGCTCCTCTGAGGGAGTCACCAATTTTACCCTCGCTGATGAGGGTGATGTAGCCTTTGTTGAGATTGTCCAGGTAGAGTGGAGACAGGTTTCTCCAGCACTGAGACACTTTTGTGCCTGTGCAAATAAAGCACTTCAAAAAAGATACTGCCCCTGCCTCCATCCTGGTGTAAGGTGGCAGAAGGAAGCAGTGGCTGACAGCAGAGTTAAACACACTTTAAGGTAGGTCAAATTTTTGACATACCATTTTCCTCTGCCGTACCAGCAGCTGCTCTCTACTTTGAAAGGGAGCTTAACTGCTCATATAAACTTTGGTTTGTGATAATGTAAACTATTATTAGGATTATCTTTTTATTCATAATATATGCCTGATTCTCTGTCTACTTTATTTATGCTCCGTTTGAAACACTCATTTACCTTCGATACTCAGAGCCAGCATCAACCCCTCTGAAAATGAAGGGAAACTTTATAACAGACTATTTAAATCTCTCTGTAGTTAAAAAGGACTTTGGGAATGAAATCATTGGGTTGAGGAAGCTTCAAAACTCAGCAAAGCTTCCAGGTTAAAACTGGGATGTGATGTTGACAAAACATTCCAGTTAAAAAAAATTTTTTTTTAAATGAAGGTTTATCCCCAGGGTGATTGTTTTCATAAAGAAATGCTTGATTCTCAGTTGAGAATTTTTGGCCTTCAAAGCCTCCTCTTCTCTCCCCCTCACTGCCCCCCCCCCCCGCCAACTTTTCATCACCACCTGGTGGAACCATTTGCCACCAAGGATGTTCTGGAAGTTAGAGAAGTTCCTGAGGCTCAGGTTGGCGACACCAACACTGGTCAGCCAGGCCCTGCCTCCCTGCCAGGAGGCCAGAGCAGGGGAGGTCAGAGGGGTTGGTCAGAGGGGGAGAGATGCCACGAGCTTCTGCCTCAGGTGCTCCCATGTTGTTTGTCAATGGAGAGCAGGTTAGTGGGTGAGCCAAGAAAAACCAATAACTGTTTCAATTTTTAATAAAAATGTCTCTCCTAGCCTTTGTTTTCCCCTCCACTCCTCCCCAAAAGAAAGAACAGAGTAAATTTTTAAGCACATCTGGACACTGTTTTTGTAAAACTTTTACCCTGAATTCCCAGAAGGAACGTATTGGCTCCCATTTTTCCAAGCAAAAACTGAAATGATTCCTTTGTTTGTAAGTACTATGCTTGCATATTTTAATAAAACAGTAAAATCTGATTTGAAAATCTTTAGCTAGGCCAAAGCGGTGTCCTTTATGCCTCCCTTGAAGTCTTCGAGAGGTGCTAAAAGTTTACGGTTGGTTATTTTTGGTGTCAGTGGGAAAGGGAGAGTTGGGAAGGCTCCATGTGCCCCTTTTTGAATTTTTTTTTTCCCCCTGTGGCCGTAAGAGTGTTCAGGCCATGGGAGAGGGGCTGCTTTTGGTCCTTGTCCCCCTGCTCTGCTTCCTCTACCATGCAGTGCCCACGTGGCGAAAACCGTGCAGGTACAATTGGATAACAGTGTTCCAGGTCCTGGAGCCCAAGGCCTGAGGTGGAAGACAGAATCCATCTTTCCCTTATCAGATAGTGTTGTTTTTCTCTCAGGTGATTCTTCTATAAGCCTATTGTTGCCAAGAACACGAGGTTGATTTTTCATTAATACCAGTCTTATTAGGATGTTGGCATGGTGTTCTAGTATGCAGAGAATTGCAAAAGAAACTTAGAGTGTCAAGCTTCTTTTTCCCCAGAAATGTTTATTATAACAAATATTAAGTAATAACATTTAGCAGTTTTTGTATACAGATAATATACAAAACATAGATCTTCAAAAATTTCTAATCTGAAGGGGCAAGTAGCATTTAATAATCACGAGTTGTTCTGCTCAGGGTTATGTTCAATTGTGTACAGTATTTTTAATTCAAATAATACATTAGAGAAGAGTATTTTAATATTTATTCCCATTCCTCAGAAATGAAACCTGCTAATATTACAAAAACATAGCTATGTATTCCCTGAAAAATAAGTCCTGAGTGTCAAGCTTTTAAAGATTAAATACAAAGGCATTTGCTATTTGGGGGAACTTGTAAGATGACATGGTTCTGTTCAGACTGGTAGTTACAGAAGTTCTTTTTTATGCCCTCAAAAATTATGTTTGTGAATTAAAGTTATATTGTCAGGAAAACATCAGTATAGTGTGGTTAAGTTATAAGAGTCGGTTGAATGCGGTGGCTCACATCTGTAATCCCAGCACTGGAAGGCTGAGGCAGGAGGATTGCTTGAGCCCAGGAGTTTCAGACCAGCTGGGGCAACATAGCAAGACCCGATTTCCACAAAGAGTGAAATTTAAAAAATTAGCCAGGCATGGTGATACATGCCTGTAGTTCTCCCAGCTACTTGGAAGGCTGAGGCTGAGGATCGTTTGGGCCCAGGAGATCCAGGCTGCAGTGAGCCATGTTTGTGCCACTGTACTCCAGCCTGGGCAACAGATCGAGACCCTGTCTCCAATTAAAAAAAAAGTTATGAAGGTCAGTCACAGCTCTGCTACTGTATAAATGTTCATAGTGATCAGCATTGAACCAGTGTAACAGTTACTGTTTCCTAGAATATTACTTTCTCTAGATCTGTTCTGGGTGTCTGGAAATAAACTCTAGAAGTATAATATTCCTGTAGTAGACCTCATCTCAGAGATCAACCAAATTTCAGAGATGATCACACCTCAGCTTTTTCACCGTACTTTTGAGAAAGAAAGTTGTTAGCCATGGTGCCAAAACTGACCGTTAAACCTTTCAGGGTTATGGATGTACATCTGTCAAATGATAGCAAATGTTGAATAATGTCCAAAATAGGATGGTCTGAAAATTAACACTTATATTAGTGTCCTCATTCAAACATTCACCATTTTTGTGAGCTTTGAACAAAAAGGGTTTGCCTGAATTGAAATCTTATTTAATAACTTTAAGTCCTGCTGATACCATTCTAGCTAATCTGTTGAACTTTTATTTCTCTTTAAGTTCTGGGAAATTGCCAGTTACTTTAAATGCTAGCTCTTAGACCAGTTGGTTAGGAGTATCTGGTTAAAAAAATGACTCGATTTAGAACTCATAGTTCAGTGTTGGTTATCTCTACATTTTCCAGGTAGCATTGTTTCAAAAACTGCAAAAAGGTATTATTTTACAGGGGTTCAAACTGAAGTGCTGAGCAGATCTTGGGGAACATAATGATGTGGGCTCTCTGTGTTCTTCTCCATAATGTGGGAGATTAGAGGGCTGTCCTGGCAGAATCATGAGCTCTCAGCACAGCCTTGCGTCCAAGGTGCCTGTCTCGATATCTGTACACAGAAGCCTGACAGTGAACTAGCAGTCTTTTCAGTATCTTTTTCCAGTGCCAGTGGCAATTTTTTTTTTTAAGTTTCAAACGTATGAAAACAGTTTATATAAATGGGCCTAATAATATGTTTTCTATTTTTTCTGTAAAACCAGGAGTTGAATCTGAATAACAACAGAAAACTTAGGAGTTAATATGGAGGAGCTGGCCGGTCACGGTGGCTCACGCCTGTAATCCCAGCACTTTGGGAGGCCAAGGCAGGTGGATTACGAGGTTAAGAGACCGAGACCATCTTGGCCAACATGGTGAAACCCTGTCTCTACTAAAAAACAAACAAACAAACAAAAAAATTAGCTGGGTGTGGTGGCGTTCGCCTGTAGTCCCAGCTACTCAGGAGGCTGAGGCCGGAGAATCACTTGAATCTGGGAGGCGGAGGTTGCAGTGAGTTGAGATCGTGCCACTGCACTCCATGCCCTCCAGCCTGGGCGACAGAGGGAGACTCTGTCTTAAAAAAAAAAAAAAAAAAAAAAGGAGGTGGAGCTATTTTAAATGATCTAGCAGTGTAATTATTTTCTCAGAGATTTATATAATCAAAAAGGAGGTTTTCAGCCAGGCGAGGTGGCTCTCGCCTATAATCCTCACACTTTGAGGGAGGCTGAGGTGGGTGAATCACCTGAGGTCAGGAGTTCGAGGACAGCCTAGCCAACATGGTGACACCTTATCGCTACTAAAAATACAAAAATTAGCCAGGGTTGGTGACGTGCACCTGTAATCCCAGCTACTCAGGAGGCTAAGGCAGGAGAATTACTGGAACCCAGGAGGCAGAGGCTGCAATGAGCTGAGATCACACCACTGCCCTCCAACCTGGGAGACAGAGTGAGACTCTGTCTCAAAAAAAAAAAAAAAAGGAAGTTTTCATCTAATGTACCCCATAAAATAATATATACTTATGTGTATACGTAATACACACATAGTTCAAAATTACACAAAAATTCAAAATAAAAAAATTAAAGGAAAAATGTTAAAAACATTAAAAAAGATGGTTTTCATGCTGAAAACATCCATCTTGACATTCTTTTACTGTAGCCTGTTTAATATTCTTTAATTATATTTCATTCTCCTGCCTTGCCAACCTCAGTTTTTCAATCTTTTTCCTCCATATGTGCCCTATGGGTAGTTTGACAAAGCCCAGTTCCAGTTTTTTTGTTATTTTTTATAGTTTCTGTTAATTTTTTGTACCTCTTATGAATTAGCCTGCCTGTCCTTAAGGTTCTGTGGCACAACTTCATGCATGACTTCCTGCCTTTTAATCCTACATCCCTGTCTTCCCCCGAAAATATATGATATTGTAAAAAGATAGTAGGTACCTCACTTTCACTGTTTTTCTGTGTCCTACTTTTTCATAAAAAACCGTCTTTCTCCAGTGTTCTCTTTATTGCCTTAAAATCACTGTCTTCTCACTTCCTCAAGTAAGAGCCTGCAAGTTACCTTTGAATATTTCATCATCACCTCTGTATTGCATTTGTTACCAAGTCCTGCTATATTTTCTTTAAAAATGCCTCTCAGGCCTGGTGTGGTGGCTCACACCTGTAATCCCAGCACTTTGGGAGGCCAAGGTGGGCGGATCACCCAAGGTCAGGAGTTTGAGACCAGCCTGGCTAACATGGTGAAACTCTGTTTCTACTAAAAATGCAAAAAATTAGCCAAACATGGTGGCGTGTGCCTGTAACCCCAGGTACTTGGGAGGCTGAGGCAGGAGAATTGCTGAAACCTGAGAGACAGATGTTGCAGTAAGCTGAGATCGTGCCATTGCACTCCAGCTTGGGCAACAAGAATGAAACTCCTTCTCAAAAAAAGAATGAAAAAGCCTCTCAGACCTTTCCTTTGATTCTCATCTGTACATTGCCATCCCTGTTATGTTACATGTGGGCTGCTGCAGTGGTTTCTGGCTATCTGGTCTACCTCACTCCAGTCTTCCACCCTCTAGTCTCTAAGTTCTTCCTGTGTATGTGGCCCTAACACTGTTTTGTTATCATTCCTTTCCTACTTCAGTTTATTTTTCTTTTCTTTTTTTCTTTATTGTGTTGAAATATACATAACAAAAAATTTACCATTTTAACTATTTTAAGTGTACAATTAAAAGATTTTAAGTACATTCACAATGTTATACAACCATCACCACCATCCATCTGTGGAAATTTTTCACATTCCTAAATGGAAATTCCATACCCATTAAACAATAACTTCCCATTCTCCTTTCCCCACAGCCCCTGGCTGTCTCTATTCATGTCTCTATGAATTTGACTGCTTTAAATATCTCATATAAATGTAGTCATACAGTATTGTCCTTTCTGTCCTTTTGTGCCAGTGTCAATTTTTTCTTTTTTTTTTTTTTTTTTTTTTTTTGAGACAGAGTCTCACTCTGTCGCCCAAGCTGGAGTGCAGTGGCGCAATCTCAGCTCACTGCAACCTCTGCCTCCTGAGTTTAAGCAATTCTTGGCCTCAGCCTCCTGAGTAGCTGGGATTGCAGGCGTGTGCCACTATACTTGGCTAATTTTTGTATTTTTAGTAAGGACGGGGTTTCACCGTCTTGCCTGGGCTGGCTTTGAGTTCCTGACCTTGTGATCCACCCACCTTGGCCTCCCAGAGTGCCGAGATTACAGGTATAGCCACCATGCCCAGCTGCCAATGTCAAATTTTTAAAGATTGTATTTAGTGATTTTGATCTGTAGGGAAGTTGATGAAGATTTGGTAAAAGCTAAGAAAGGGCCTTTGCTTTTGTGTCTTCTTATCTCTTTAGTATTTAGTGAGCTCTGTCTGGAAGCATGACACTGGTTTACTTTGAGTGCAGACAGGAAAGTCCTGTGGGAGAAATGGGAAGCTTAGAGACTCCCAACTTAGGCCTCTGTGGACTAACCTAATACCAAAAGTTAGTAACAATTTTTGTCATGTAGGGAAGAGGTGAAAATTGGAAGTGGTTGATGACCAGGACTCACCTTCCTCCTTCTTTTTTTTCAGACAGAGTCTCACTCTGTTGCCCAGGCTGGAGTCCAGTGGTACAATCTCGGCTCACTGCAACTTCCGCCTCTGGATTCAAGTGATTCTCCTGCCTCAGCTTCCTAAGTAGCTGGGATTACAGGCATCCACCACCATACCTGGCAAATTTTTTATTTTTAGTAGAGAAGTGGTTTCACCATGTTGGTCAGGCTGGTCTTGAACTCTTGACTTTGTGATCTGCCTGCCTCCGTCTCCCAAAGTGCTGGGATTACAGATGTGAGCCACTGTGCTTGGCCACCTTCTTCCTTCTTAAATACCTTCCATCTATATTAGGGGCAGGGAGTCAGTTTCCATCTAGAAATGGATGTGTGTTTTGAGACTGCAGCTCCAGTCTTTGTTTGATAAGTGGCACTTCTGCTCTCCAGGCCCTGGGGTTTAACTCATCCCCTTGGTTCAATTCCTGGATTCTTTGGATTCATCCTTTGAAGCTGCTGTTTCGTTGCCTCTTTCTTCTTCCTTCCCCATCTCCCCACCTACCCCATTGCCACCTTGGCCTGTATCAGAGACCTTTTCCCTGTGCTTCTGCCTGCCAAATCTAGGCTTATGCTCACATCTCTAAGGACCACTGTATTTGGACTTTGCCTGTCTCCAAGACATACCACATGCAAAGCTGAACCCACTTGGCCATTTCAGCCCTGTGGTGCCCATCTTTTCAGGCCATTTAGGGGTGTCTAACACAGAAGCAGTGAGGGTGTGTTGGTCACTTTCTGGAATGTGAGAAGTGTTTATTCTGGATGACCAAGAAGGTTCTGTGTCATCCCTGAGAAATGGCAGCCATTTCCTGAATGCTTACCATGTGCTGGGCACCAGGTGGTATAGTTGGTAGCATAAGCTCCTCAGTCTGTGTTTGCTTGAAAGAATCTTCCTTCCCCTCCCCAACCCCAAAGCTTGACATGCCTCCTCTGAAGACACTTCCCTGGCTAGCCTTCATCTGTTCAACTACCTCTTCACTGAAATCTTATTACACATGGAGCTCAGTGGTGTAACTTAACCCATTTATTCTAGACAGTGTAACCTTATCTACTGTAGTTTTGTGTTTTTTAGCTTTGTTTTCCAAAACTAATTATGAACTAGAGGCAGGGGTCTCGTTTAGCCTTATTCTCACTCAAAATGGCTTTCCCAAGTGCAAAAGCATATTTTAAGCTCCTGAGACATCTGGTTGATAAATCCTGGGGCATTTGCAGAGGTTTTGCATGAATAAATGAGGAGGTGCAGTTAAATATTGCTTTTAGATCAGGCTAAGGTTTTCTTTTATCTTTTTTTTGGCGGGGGGGGGGGACAGAGCTTTACTCTGTTGCCCAGGCTGGAGTGCAGTGAGAGAATCACTGCATCCTCAACCTCCTGGGCTCACGAGATCCTCCTCAGTAGCTGGGACTACAGGTGTGCACTACCACACCTGGCTAATTATTCTTATTTTTCATAGAGATGGGGTCTATGAGATGGGGTCCAGGCTGGTCTTGAACTCCTAGTTTCAAGCATTCCTGATGCCTTGGGCTCCCAAAATGTTGGGATTACAGGTGGGAGCCACCATGCTGTTTTTGAGGCACCTGGCCAGGCTGCTTTTGAGGCAGAGCTCATTCTTTCCTCTTCAACACCTGGGCTACATGTGATTCTAATCACAAAATGGGATTTACCATTTTTACCAGTGAGTGGTTTTATCACCTTAGCTTGGTCTGTAGAATCAGGCTGCCCTGACTCTCTAGAAAGAGTTGGAGCTCTTAGGTTTCCACAGGGCTGTAATGTGATTACTGTGCTGGAGAAAGGAAGACATTGTCATCTGCTTCCTGGATTTGTCAGTTTCCCTTTTAATTTTACACAGTTCTGTTATTTACTGGAGACCAGTCATCTAATCATAAAATCCCCTATATTTATGTCATTTTAGAGAAACATACAGGATAAATTATAATAATTTGGTTCCCCTACAGAACAGCATTTAGGATACCTATATCAATAGGCCACCTACCAACATATCAACATGTGTGTACTGTACAAGTAGCCTTATCAGTACATGGATCCTCTTGCCTTTTCCATGTACACAGCTGGCTCTGGAGCAAGTGACAGGGCCTGCTGTACAGTAGTACACCTACTAATGGTGTTTTCCCCTTGTAGAAAATGATGGTTGTTGAGAGTTGCCAAGACCCTTAGAAAGAATTTTGCCCAGTGGTCCTAACTCACTTTGTTAGGCTCTTTTTGTTATTTCCCCCATAGATCCTACATATTTCACCCAAAGGGAACTGCATTAACTGTTAGTTGGTGGAAATTTATCAGAGCAAATGTTATGATATTAGGATTAACTTATGTCCAGTCACAGTCCATGCGATGCAGGCAGTAAGACCATCTGGAAGAGTCTTTTTCAAAATGATGGTGTGGGAGAAGTTTCATATTCTTCTTTGTACCTAATTTTCTTTTACCTTGAACTTGTTATCTTTACAAAAATAATAAAGCCCTCTTCAAAAGAAAAGCCTGCAGTTCTAGAAACTTGAAAACCCACTCTCAGGGAATCTTTGTTGGGGGATCACTGGGTATCCCACCACTTCGCAGGCAGTTGGGGAAGTGGCAGACAGGAAGTGGCACATCTGGCCTGGTCTTCTGCCTCCTCCAAGCCTCCTGCCCTGCCTTGCCCTGAATCCACTGGGCCTTTGGGGCTTTACTTCCTCAGTGCTTCAGGAAATGCCTGAATCTGTGTCCCCAGAAACAGTGCTGCTCACCTGACATCTTGGCCTCACGTTGACCCAGCTCTCCATTCTTTGTTTGTTGTTGTTGTTGGTTTGTTTGTTTTGGTTACATTTGGTTTGGTTTTTTTGAAACAAGATCTTGCTGTTGCCCAGGGTGGAAGTGCAGTGGTGTAATCATGGCTCACTGCTACCTCCATCTCCTGAGCTCAAGCCACCCTTCCACCTTAGCCTCCCAAATAGCTGGGACTACAGGTGCACACTACCACGCCTGCCTAATTTTTGTGCTTTTGTTGGTAGAGATGGGGTTTCACCATGCTTCCCAGGCTGGTCTGAAACTCCTGGGCTCAAGAATCCACCCGTCTGAAAGTGCTGGAATTACAGGTTTGAGCCACCTCACCCAGCCCCCATTCTTTTTTTTTTTTTTTTTTTTTTTTTTTTTTTTTGTGACAGGCTGGAGTGCAGTAGCGCAACCTCGGCTCACTGCAACCTCTGCCTCCGGGGTTCAAGTGATTCTCTTGCCTCAGCCTCCGGAGTAGCTGGGATTACAGGTGCTTTCCACCATGACTGGCTAATTTTTATATTTTTGGTAGAGACAAGGTTTCACCATGTTGGTCAGGCTGGTCTTAAACTTCTGACCTTGTGATCTGCCCACCTCAGCCTTCCAAAGTGCTGGAATTACAGGTGTGAGCAACCGCACCTGGTCCCCATCCTTTGTTTGTTTGTTTATTTATGGTAGATAAAGGCTTGTTTTATTTTAATGGTTGACCTGTGTAATCACTAAGGCCAGTATGTACAAAGGGGGAGCTTTCACTTCTTGGTCTCTTCCTCCTTAGACAAAGTCTTGATGATCTACTTCTTGGCCTAGATGTGCTCTTCACAGTGATTGTGTGCCTCCTTGGTCTTAGACCTTCGTGCTGTAGCCTCATCAGCCAGTAACTTCTTGTGGGCCTCGTCTGCCTTCAGCTTGTGGATGCATTCCATGAGAATCCATTTGTTTTTGAACACATTCCCCTTCACCTTCAGGTACAGGCTATGATATGTGTGGTGATCAATCTTAGATTCATGGTATCAGCAGCTGGCACAGAATCCTCATTCTCCTCATCCAAGTTACCTTCTCTGGCATTCAGCCTGTACCCTTTCACTTACCTATGCCCATGTGCCTGCCATTCCAGCAGGCCAAGGTGTTTTTCTGGTGTTAAGTCTGGGAATGGACAGTCACAGGCTTGCAGATGATCAGCCCGTCTTTGATCAGCTTCCGGATCTGCAGAAATGAGTTGGCATTGGTGATTTCATTGGTCTCATTGGGGTCCAACCAGACTTTCTTCTTGCCACAGCAGAGGACACTAGAGGCGAGCCTCTTCTGAAATCTGAGCATACTCATGGCTGCAGCCACAGCAGCAAAAGGAAAGAGCTTCCCCATTCTTAGTTTAAAATCAGTTTGGCCAAAACCTTTGGACCTTCCTTTAAAAAAAAAATTAAACACTGCTTCTAATCTTTTCTGGTGAGCCTCTGTTTCATGCTAACTTCATGACAAAATGTTAGGTTTCTAATTTAATTTCACCATATTACTTTGATTTTGTAAACATTTCACTATGGGAAGCCTTAATGAAGGGGCAAGATAAACTGATTTCTTCTTGTCGACAGGTGAAGGGACCAGGTTGTGTTTGCTGTTTGCTTGCTGCAGCCCTATAGGAGAGGAATGGGAACTCACCACCATGTTTCCACCCATGATGGGCCACTTCCTTAGGGGTGAAAATATGCTCCTATCTGCTGTTCCATTTGCTGTGTCTGCCTCACAGTGGCTTTACTTAATAATTGACGTCTCTGTACCACTCCTTGCCAGAAATCCTTGGAGAGGAAGTGCAGGGAGCCCTTAATTCCTGGGAACACTCCGCTGCCTTCTTCACCCACAAAAAACCCCATTTACCTAAATGTAAAATTGACCAAGACATCAATACTTCATTTTTATATTATTCTTTGCCTTCCTTCTCCGAATGACATTTTAGCCATTCAAGAAAATTGAAACAAAGTTGTATACTCCTTGGCAAATGTAATTATTTCCTGGGCTAAATGTCACACAGTGATTTAATTGGTGTGTCATTGTGTGTGTGTGTGTGTGTGTGTTTGCATGTGTGTGTGTGCTTTAATGGAAATCCCATGTGTTATCTTTGGGAAATTAAGAAAGAGGGTCTTCTAGATTTATTGCTTATAGTTTAAGGACAGACTGCTGGCTTCCATCCAAATAGTGGAGAGATGTAAAGTTACAGGGATCATTAGTGTTTGAATATGTCCTCCCGATTGCTTCCTATTTTAAAATTAGTTTGGCAAAAGGTAAAAGTCAGAACTGACAGTGAGTTTTTTTCCCTTTGAAACTTATAACATTCATCAAAATAAACTTGTGGGGAACTTGGCATCATGTAAGTGATGGTGTCCTTTGCTTATTAATTTTGAAGCAGAATGAGTTTTGCTGTGACTGGCGTAGGAGTCAGAGGTGTAGATTATTCATTTTGGAAAGCTGGAATTTTAGATTATCCTCCATAGTGGCTCATACACAGATATTTTAAAATATATCCAAAACCTAACTCAGTTTTGTGCGTTGACCACAAATACCATACTCTGCAAAGGCATTTGAGCAGGAGTGGGAAAATCAGCTGTTTTCTTCATCTGGTGGATACTGTGAGTATTTTCCTCCACACTCAATGATGAAAAAAAAAAAAAAAGAAATAGCCACATCCTAGTTCACTTTTTATCTTGATTCAGTGCAATTGACTTGGCTGCAGACATGACCGTTTTCACCTGTGATCTGAAAAGTGATAGATACTTCTCTTGGTGAGTTTACGTGCTTAACAGCATAAGTGGTTGCCTTTTATGTTGCTACTTTGTAAAGTTCATGAGTCGCAACATCTTGGACACAGTGTTCAATTACTGAGTTGTAACAAATACTGCCTATAAAGGATTACAGTTGGATGGCACAAATCCAAGAATTCTATTTAAGATGGAGATTTTACCTCAACCACTTCCCTTCCCCATTAGAATTTTAGTTTAGTTTTGTTTTTTTTTTTTGTTATTTTGTTGTTGGTGGTGGTCTTTTTTGAGGAATCTGACTCTGTCACCCAGGCTGGAGTACGATGGCGCGATCTCTGCTCACTGCAATCTCTGCCTCCCGGATTCCAACAATTTTCTTGCCTTAGCCTCCTGAGTAGCTAGGATTACAGGCACATGCCACCACGCCTGGTTAATTTTTTTTTTTTTTTTTTTTTTGTATTTTTAGTAGAGACTGTATTTTATCATGTTGGCCCGGCTGGTCTCAAACTCCTGACCTTGTGATCTGCCTGCCTCGGCCTCCCAAAGTGCTGGGATTACAGATGTGAGCCACCAAGTCTGGCCCTTGTTTTGTTTTTGAGACCGTGCCTTGCTCTGCAACCCAGTCTGGAACGCAGTGGTGCGATCTTGGCACACTACAATCTCAACCTCCCTGGCTCAAGTCATCCCCTTGCCTTAGCCTCCCAAGTAGTTGGGACTACAGGTATGTACCATCATGCCTGACTAATATTTTTGTACTTTTTGTAGAGATGGGTTTCACCATTTTGGCCAGACTGGTCTTTAAACTCCTGGGCTTGAGCAATCCTCTGGCTTCGAGCAATCCTCTGGCCTCTGTCTCCCAAAATGCTGGGATTACAGATGTGAGCCACTGTGGCTGGCCTGAGTTTTCTTTTTAATCACCAAAGTAAAAGCACTCTCTGTCGTTCAATAGATGTGGCATTAAGCTATCAAGCTATTCAGTAGAGTTGGACTGTAAGGCAGGTGAGAGCTCTGTGGGGCTTCTGGGATCCAGAAGCTTCCTGAAAATACTGTGTGCCAATCTGTGTGCACATGTGCACCACAGCTCTCACCCGTATAAAAAGCTGCAGCCCTCTGGAATGAGGGGTAAATGAGAGGAAAATGATTTGGGCCTTGGTGATGATAGTATTGCCAAGAGAGGGATGATAGTAGGATTGCAGCTATATAGCAACTCACACTCAGCCCATTTTCAGATCTCACCAGTGTTTGTCTGAAGGCCTCAGGATATCACTCAAACCTTCAGCAAGTCCTTGCACCCTGAGGCCATCTTTGCATTTCAGTCTGTGAGCATTTCAGATTGTGCCTGTGCTTGATAGGCACTGGACTGGGTGTGGCACAGCCTGGAACTCCTATTAGCTGCATACTTTCACCTTTCTTTGTTTCCCCTTACTTAAGGCAGGACAGTGGTTACACAGCCATTGTAACCAGCAGGCACTCAGCAAGTGTGAGTTGCATGCTTGTACTGAAATGTTCTAGGGAATCAGGTGTGGAGGCTCTTTCTGCAGAAAGGCAGTGCTGCTCGCCCGGCATTGAGACTTGATATTTCTCCCAAGTAACTCAGATTCCCACAGCTGGAGAGAACCAGACAGTTGAGAGTCGTGGGCTGGAGGAGCAGCTGAGGTGGGAGGGGATGGGGGAGGAGAAGCTTGTTCACATGCTTGTTAACATTTGAGGGTCTTTGACAAAGGAAGTCTAATGCCTTGCCCCGGTCAGCCGGTGATTGCCCCCCTGGGAGGCCCCGTTGTGCACAGGAAGTCAGACACTAATGATGTTAGCGAGGGGACAAAGGCGCCTGGCCCGGGAAGGGCCTAATTGCTGTGTCCGGCTCCCAGGCGGCCGGCCTCCAGCTGGAGGGGGCTGGGCAGGATGTGCTAAGTGTTAACACCTGGAACCAGCACTGCTGACTTCCTGGTGCTTTGTTGTTGTTGTTGTTGGCTGTGTGGCTGGGCGCACAGTCAACACACACACTCAAGGCACTCGGAAACCCTGGCTGCATCTCAGGGGGATGTTTCAGGACTTGGTATCTAAGAGACTAGATGGAAATGGTTTGAGCAGGAGGTTACACCGTGAGTGTGACCCTGGGCCAGGCAGGGGCGTGAACCAGGGGCCTTACCCTCTCCTCCCATCTGCCTGTCAGAGCTTGGTGACTGTGACTTCACCTCTGGGCTGATTCCTTCCCTCTAGCCCTGGAAAGCTTCTGGGAAAGGCCAAACCTTGCAGAGAGAGGCAGATACTTATGAGAAGGGTCACTCTGGCATTAGCTTGGAACATTCTAGTCAGAATGAATGGGAAAATATGGGCTCCTGGAGGACAGCGAGAACTATCTGGGGTCACCCAAAGGGGGTCATGGTATATGTGTGGAGACTTTTGTGTGGCTATCTGAATCCACACCTGGAGAGGGCAGTTGGAGGGTCTGCATCCCAGGAAACTGGCAAAGCCAAAATGTACCCTCTGAATTCTAAGTGCGGTCTCTGGATTCTTTGTGTCTAAACATGGCTTTGGACCTGGGGCCTTTGAAACCCTCAGAGGCCCTTGGGTGGCCTTTATGAACTCTGGGAACCTCCCAAAATTGTGTAAGAAATCTTTCTGGGGGAAACTGGGTAAGGAATGTTTTTCACAGGATTCTCCAAAGACTCTAGAAACCTTTTCCTCTTAACAACAAGAGTCATCAGTAATTAAAAGCAAAGACACCCTGCTTGGGCCAGTGGCCCTGCGGGGTAGAATTAGAGGTTCAATTCAGCAAGGGCAAGGCTATGTGGAGCCTGAGCCTGGAGTCCTCCTGTGGGCTACCAATGGCAGGCAGTTTTGAGGACAGGTTGACTCACTTGGATTTTTGCAGCTAGAGAACAGGAGAATTTAAAAGGATGCTTGAAGCTGTCTCCTTCCTAGAGAAAGTGGGGGAAAGCCACAAATTTTGAAAAAGGGTCCAATGCTGACTTGCCGCTTCCCACTGTTATTTTAAGGCTTTTCTTTCGGAGACCACCACGTGGACAGACTTAATCGGCTGACAGAAGGGGTCGCCTTGCTTTCTAGCATGTCCTGTGATCTTTCCATTAACACTGAAACCTTAAAGGACAGCCCTCCATGATTTCCAAATATGCGAAATCCACCTTGAAGGAAGCATGTGTGTGGGGCTTGCTGGGGACCTGCTGGGGTGAAGGAGGCTGGGTCCCCATGGCAACGTCACAATCCCCCGTTTCTACAGGCATTTGTGCTGTAAAAGCAGAATTCCAGATGTGACACAGTATGTGGAGACTCAGTCCCCAGGCCTCGGAAACGGTGGTATTTGAAGTCGGCACAATTCGGTGCACCTCTCTGTGTGGTCCTAAGGCTTTTCATTAGTAGTTGTGTTTTGATCTGAACATTTCCTCTCAGCTTAGGCATAACAATCATGTTTATAGCTTTAACTTTTCCTCTATTGTCTAATCACTATTTTGCCCTCATAGGAAGAGACTTTTTGGGCTTCTGGAGTGAAGTCTTTGTAACTGTTCCTTTCACAGCTAAGTGAGAGTGAGTCAGCAGCCGATTTGTTGGGTGGGTATTTGGGTGGTTGGTTGGTTGCTTCCTCTTTGTACCCAGTATTTATGGAAAGCCAGTTAATCTGTGTCTGTGTATACTTTTTAAACTACAGATGGGTCGACTGTTACCTTAAAGATGCCAGTTCTCTAACATGCGGTTCTCATTTGAGTGGATGGGAGTGGTGTGCGAAGCAGAGGGAAAGGTCTGGCTCTCCATTCAGAGGCATGTTTTATAGCTTGTCTCTAACGTTTTCGGAATTGGAAAAATGGAACAATCCTGTCTGTTTGTGAGTATCAGCGATGGGAGGACACACAGCCCAGATCCTTAACAGACTAACTGGAAAAAGTACTTGAGTTTTTGCTTTTTGAAAACTAAAGAGACTGCACAACTTTGTTTTGCCTTGTTTTTCAACCCAGGGAGAAAGTTAGCCTGTGTGCGTTACATGTGTATGTGTCTGTGTTGATACCTCTGGGCTTTAACTGCACGGCTAGTTCTCAGTGGCAAAGCAGTAAGAAAATCATAAAGTAAGGCACGGGGAAGGACATTAAAAAATATATATGGTTCCATTCAGGCCACCATCATTTAGAGAAGTTGCTATCGGAGAAATAACTCACACCAATGTCTTAACACATCTTTAGTGGGTGGATTTCAGGGGGGGCAGAGTGGGTGGAGGGGTGGGATAGTGAAAAGAAACTTGGATGAAAACTAGAGCTTTCAGTTTGATAAGCAGGACACATGTTAACTTGGCATGGGTCAGTCCCATGTTAGAGCTCAGGAACAATGTCCCTTCAGCTTTCCTTTGGAGAGGGTAAAATTAGGAACATGTGTGTGCTGATTAGCACCATGTCAGAGATGAATCATGATTACGGCTTTGGTCTGGTGCACAGGCCATGCTCTGGAGTAGTGATTTCCTACCTCCCCAAGCAAATCTTTAATTAGCTTAAGATCTTTGGGTCTTTTTGGGCCAATGTGGTAATTGCTGGTGGGAACCCAGCGGCATCCCCCCAGAGCTTGTGTGTTCCTTGCTACATACCCAAGACCTCACCTCCAAATTGGACTGCTGGCATCCTTCATTTCTGAAGCTGGTTGCATCTCAATTTGAGAGACAAGGAGACAACAGCTCCTGGGAATGTGGAGGAAATATCTTGAATAGATCCAGGCCCAAGCTGGCTTTGTGATTTATTTTCCCTGTGTTTTGGGTTCACCAGCATTCTCTTCAGCTGACATCACCTGGGGCTTCTCTGCCTTTCCTGACTTTTCCTGTTGTTGTTGTTAAAGTTTTGAACTGAGGCCGGGCACGGTGGCTCAAGCCTGTAATCCCAGCACTGTGGGAGGCCGAGGTGGGTGGATCACAAGGTCAAGAGATCGAGACCATCCTGGTCAACATGGTGAAACTCCGTCTCTACTAAAAATACAAAAAAATTAGCTGGGCATGGTGGCGCGTGCCTGTAATCCCAGCGACTCAGGAGGCTGAGGCAGTAGAATTGCCTGAACCCGGGAGGCAGAGGTTGCGGTGAGCCGAGATTGCGCCATTGCACTCCAGCCTGGGTAACAAGAGCGAAACTCCGTCTCAAAAAAAAAAAAAAATGTTTTGAACTGAAGTAAGTGGCATCTGTCTTTGTTTATGAAAACATCTGAATGGACTTAGAGTCAGATGGCTCCATGTTTTGCTTCCTCTCACCTGTCTCATATCCATCTGTCACAAACGAAGATGTTAGCCCCATTGTACATTTTAAGCCTCACAGCACTGTCTGCTTTTTATCTTGTTGATACACTGGAAGCCCAAGGTGGAGGAAACATTACAGAAAAAATAGAAAATATGGCCGGGCATGGTGGCTCAGCAATTTGGGAGGCCAAGGTGATCAGATCACTTGAGGTCAGGAGTTCAAGACGAGGCTAACCAAAATGGGGAAACACCCATCTCTACTAAAAACAAAAAATTAGCCAGACATGGTGGTGGGCACTTGTAATCTCAGCTACTTGAGAAGCTGAGGCAAAAGAATTGCTTGAACCTGGGAGGCAGACACTGCAGTGAGCCGAGATTGCACCACTGCACTCCAGCCTGGGCAACAAAGCGAGACTCTGTCTCCAAGAAAAAAAGTATGAGTTGGCCTTAGTTTTAATTAATTACCAGGTTTGCCTTTAAAAAACCCATCTTCTGGCTGGGCGCAGTGTAATACCAGCACTTTGGGAGGCCAAGGTGAGTGGATCACCTGAGGTCAGGAGTTTGGCCAACATGGCAAAACCCCATCTCTACTCAAAATACAAAAATTAGCTGGGCATGGTGGTGGGAGGATCTCTTGAACCTGGGAGGCAGAGTTTGCAATGAGCAGAGATTGATTGCACCACTGCACTCCAGCCTAGGCGACAAAACAAGACTCCGTCTCAAAAAAAAAACAAAATAAAAAACAAAACAAACCTGTCTTCTCAGTTCTTTGTGACAAATGATCTTATTTAAATTTTCACTCTAACCCTGTTCACTAAAACATTACTGGCTTTCTGAAAATTCCTTATTTGACTTGAAAGTTTGGCCTGCCTTCCACTGGAAGAGGGGAGCTATATTTAGCACAGTTCTTCTTAAAATGCATTTTTCCAAAATGGCAGTTAAGCCAAGCTGGAGGTGAATTGGAAATGTTGCTCTGGGAAGTTGGTGTCTTCATATGGCTTAGAATCCCTGAAGGCCCCTCAGGAAGTTGGCTGTCTGATCACCTTCATGGCTGCCACTGGCTGCTGCCTGTGGATCCTGCTCTGCTGTATCCAGCCCATTGCTTCTTTGCCATATGGCTGGAGCATGGTGTGGGTTTTTAGCTTTTGAATTTTATTCCTTTAGAGCACTTAAGGGTTAGCCTCCCCTCCCTTCCTGAGTTAAAGATGTTTTCTCCATTATGTTCCCATTTGTTGCTTCCTTCCCTACTGACCATAGAGCACCAACCAAAGGAATTTCATAGCAGCGCTCCAGGCACCCAGGGCTTGCTGCTTAGCTCCCTTTGGAGCAAATTAAAAGCTGCCCGTTAGTGCAGCAAATGGAGGTGGTTAATTAACTAAGAATGTGGCACCCTGAGGCCACTGCATTGGCATTTATAGTTTTTAAGTAATGGGCAACAAACAAGTATTTTTAATCATCAGCTCATTAAATATCAAAAAGGGTATAGTAGCTAAAAGCTTGGGATTGTTTGCTGAAGAACAGTTTACAAAGCTGGTCAACAGCTTTGTAAGTTGCCTTAACTGTCTTCTCTTAGCTTAGGCCCTCATTCTAAGCCCATAAATCACTCTGTAACACCAAGCTAAGTTCTTGGGGTATATTACGTGGCTTCTGCATTCATTTATTCAGGCAGAAACTTATACTTATCAAGGGCTGACTATGTGCCAGGCCCAGGACTGTAGGCAGGGGTTTTGAGGGCCACCCTCCTGGACCCTGTCTTCAGCCTCTCCTCTTCCAATCCAACCTGTACCCTTAACAGAGCTGGAGTTACTGGGCCACCATGACCATCTGTTGAATGCATTTTAGTTTGGTGATCAGTGCCTTCCACCACCTTGCTCTGACCTGTCTGTCTGTTTCATCATCCACAATCCTCCAAGGTTCTAAATGCAGGAGACAGATCATACCTAGGAAATGCACCACCTGTGAGCTTTCTCTGGTCTTGCACATGTATCTCTTTGTAACTTGTCCTAAAGTATAACTCTCACCTGTTTATTGAGGCGGTAACCTTCTTGGGAAGGACGGTATAACATTTCTGATTTTATTGTGTATCAGATGCTATGCTGAGGGCTTGATTTATATCATATCATACAGTGCTTTTCACAGAATTTTATTCAAACTGGTTTTTTTTTTCTTGTCTCCCAGGCTGGAGTGCAATGGTGCGATCTTGGCTCATTGCAACCTCTGCCTCCCAGGTTCAAGCGATTCTCCTGCCTTAGCCTCCCAAGGAACTGGGATTACGGAGACCCACCACCATACCTGGTTAATTTTTGTATTTTTAATACAGATGGAGTTTCACCATATTGGCTAGGCTGGTCTCAAACTCCTGACCTCAGGTGATCCACTCACCTTGGCTTCCCAAAGTGCTGGGATTACAGGCGTGAGCCACTGCACCCAGCCTATTCAAACACTTTATAGCTCAGGGAAGCTCAGAAATTTACCCAGAGTCACACAGTTGGAAAGGTGGTGGTTTGAACACACATCTGCGTAACTCCAAAACCCATTGTCTTAACCACTTCTCTACTCCAGGTCAGCCCACAGAAGCCTGCATCTAGAATAGCAGAATCTCAAGCAGCAGCTCTGATGGGTCCATGTTCTATGCCTGCCTGAAGCTTGGACTGGGGAGAATGCAGGAACAAGGGATCAGTTGTGGGTGTTGGGGGCAGGGTGGGGGAATGACAGCATATGCCATGTGTGTGTGACATAGAGACCTATTTTATCCATATTGCAGCTGAAATTATATGAGTGTATATTAGCTTTCTAGTTGCTGCTGTAATAAATTACCAAAACCTTCATTTATTATAGTTCTGGAGGTCATAATTCTAAAATGGATCTTAATGTGGCTAAAATCAAAGTGTTGGCTGAGCTGTCTCCTGGAGGCTGTGGGGGAGATCCATTCCTTGCCTTTCTCAGTCTCCAGAGGCTGCCTGCATTCTGTGGCTCCTTAGCGCCTCCTTCCTTCATCCTCAAAACCAGTACTTCAAATCGATCTCTTTCTCTCTCTCTCCTGCTTTCATTGTCACATGTCCTTCTCTGATTCTGACCCTTCTGTCTCCCTATTGTAAAGACTCTTGTGGTTATTGGGCCCACTTAGATAACCCAGAATACTCTCCTTATCTCAGGATACTTGAACTTAATTACATCTCCGTAGTTCCTTTTGCTCTGTAAAATAGCATAGTTACAGGTTATGGGGACTAGACTGTAGACATGTTTAGGGGACTGTGATTCTTTCTATAATGAGGTGTAAAGAAAATAGAAGTGTACTATGGGCTAGCCTGGGATACCATTGCTAAGGTGGTTTCTGAGGGCTCTAGAGCAGCTGAAGCATTATTTGGGTGTTGACCCAAGGACAGCCTGATAGAGCACCTGCCACGCATGTGCTGAGAAGCCGTGCACTTGAGAACTTCCAGGACTGAAAGGTCTTTTTTTTTTTTTTTTTTTTTTTTTTTTGAGATAGAGTTTCACTCTTGTTCCCCAGGATGGAGTGCAATGGCACAATCTTGGCTCACTGCAACCTCCGCCTCCTGGGTTTAAGCGATTCTTCTGCCTTAGCCTCCTGAGTAGCTAAGTACAGGCGCCTGCCACCACACCCAGCTAATTTTTTGTATTTTTAGCAGAGACGGCATTTCACCATGTTGGCCAGGCTGGTATTGAACTCCTGACTCCACCCACTTCAGCCTCCCAAAGTGCTGGGATTATACGCGTGAGCCACCATGCCTGGCCGAAAAGTCTTTAAAGTTCATGTAAGAATTGATACCTGGGATGGTGTCTCCTGCTTCTGAGCACCATGACCAGTCTTGGATGGCCTCTTATGATCTCTGATTTTCTGTGGAATCATTTTGCATCTATATCCCTAAAAGTGCCATGCTACTCAAATTGTGGGAATGAATTACCGTGCTTCCATCAAGTGAGTGGCAGGCAGACCGATGTGTCAGGAACACGGTGTGATGCGACAAGCAGCCCACCAGGGGAGCCAGACCTGAATGATAGGAAGAGAAGAGGAGGGGATTCTGAGAATGCAGGCATGCCCAAGGACATTTTCCAAGCAGAACTGCAGTGTCCAAACGGTTTAGAAGGTACGAAGGGGAATGACTGGGAAGGTAGGCAGGTGTCACATCAGGAATGATCTGGGGGGACAGGGAGCCAGTGAAGGGTTCAGAGCAGGGGAGCAAGGGCAAAAATGCCTGTGGCCAGAGCCCCTTGAGGTCAAGTCCTGGGTCTGGTTCATAGCTGAGTGCCCAGCTTTATGAGTCTTAAGCGAAGGTGGAATGGTCAGCAGAGAGGGAATGGATGTCACAGGTAAGCCTCACTGTCCTTCCAGGTCAGCTCACCGGGCCCCCTCTGAACAGCTCCATACACACCACTGAGACTCTGTTTGGAGGGATTTAGATTCTTGCATGCATGTCATGGCGCGCCTCACTGTCTTGGGTTCCTTTCCACAGTGCATTGGCCATTGCCCAATAAATATCTGTGAATAACATATTGCAATAGGAATATAGAGGAAACAAACAAAAGAAATATAAGGGAAACTGGAACAAAAAAAACCCTAAGTCTGACAAGGTGATTGATTGGTCACCAGGGTCCCTATGTACCAGGGAGCATGGTATTAGATGGAATATGTTTCCTTTTTCAAAAGTCCATCCTGTACCAGGCTTCATTTTATCCTCATCAAAACCACCTCCTAGAGGGAAGCCATGTAAATCCTTTAAAAAAAAAAGCAACAAAAAGGCAGTTGAAGAGACCCAGACCCAGACCCGGACCCAGACCCAGTGGAGTAGAGCAGTGGTCCCCAACCTTTTTAGCACCAGGGACCAGTTTCATGGAAGACAACGTTTCCATGCACTGGGGGGTCAGTAGGGGATGGTTTTGGGATGAAACTGTTCCACCTCAGATCATCAGGCATTAGAGTCTCATAAGGAGCACAGAGCCTAGATCCCTTGCATGCACAGTTCACAATAGGGTTTGTGTTCCTGAGAATCCAGTGCCACTGCTGATCTGACAGGAGGCAGAGCTCAGGTGGTAATGCTCGCTCACCTACTGCCCACCTCCTGCTGGGCAGCCCTTTCCTAACAGGCCAAGGACCAGGACTAGTCCAGGACCCTGGGTCTGGGGACCCCTAGAGTAGAGTGGTTTGCCGTAGGGCATCTGGTAGAGGATGGGAGGATTAAGGTACTAACCTTGGCTTCTGGATTGCAGTTTTCTTTCCTCCCATGATGCTGCTAAGCTTTCCTCTTCATTCTAGCCTAGTTATCCTTCCCCCTGATAAGCTTTTGGGACCTGTGGTCTTACCCATCTTTCATTCGTCCTTACTCAAGGGCTGTCTTGGGGCATTTCATACACTGTACTTACTTACACCAGGCACTTTTACCCTTGCTATATATACCTTGTTTTGCCATCTAAACTGGACATTCTTGGAGGGCCACGGTATGATTTGAAATTTATCTGCATGCCTAGGGTATAATCCACGTGCCTAGTTACTCTTCTTTGAAAGAATGAACTCCATGTTAATTTATTTCATGAGGGTGGGGACAGCGCTGTTTTGTTTGCCATTGGAGCTAACATGATGTCTGGCCCCTAATAGTTGGGGAGTGAGTTTATGTGTTGGGGGTTTATAAGAGCACAGAAGGGTGTGGTGTGGGGAGCTTGAGCTTTGGTCTTGGGCAAAGGCCAAAAGTTATGGGGGATTGGATTGTCTTGTTCCTGGGCTCCTACCTGGTTGTGTTATTCAGATGTCTGCCATCTGTAAGTTGAGCAGCCTTTAGTTGCACAGACTGTGGTCTTGTCCCTAAACAGTTATAGACACTCTTAGGATTGTAATAAGTTAACAGCATTTTCCCAAGTGTTTCAGTTCAGGTGGCGAATTCTGGAATCTTGTATATGAGGGGAAGAAAGGCTAGAAGGCGGAAAGCTCTAGAAGGAAGGTGAGCTAGGAAGAAGGGGAGCCCCAGTAGATTGTGGGCTGGTGCGCCATGTGGATTTGGGTTTTCTGTTACTTATTCCTCACCTTAGAGTGGAGGGTGGGGGCGGGTGTGTCCATGTGCCTCTTTCTGCCCAGCTGTGCTTTCCCAAAGCCCATGTATATATGGGTTCAGGGATACAGTTTCAGTGGGTGTGCCTGGCTTTAGGATAAGCAGCGTGAACATGCCTGTGGCATATAGATGTCATGTGGTTGTGACCTAAAACCCTGGGCTCCATCAGAAGTGTTCTCCACATTGTGTTTTGGTGTAACAATTGCCCATTAAATGCCAGGCTGCCAGCATATGGTTCCCTCCAACATCCTTCTTGTTAAGTGGAAACTTTAGCTGTGTGGCTGGAATATTTTCCCATCATTTAGTATTTCAGAATTAACATATTTTGGAGAATTCTGCAATTAATGCTAAATGGCACATTTGCAGAGTATTACAGAAACAGTTAAATGGGAGTTGGTAGACCTGTAGCTGCATTTTCTCATGATGGTTAAGTGGTGGGTTAGGAAAAGGCGGGGTCAACGGGAGGATTCTGGGGCTCACTCTGTGGATGCTATAATTAAAGTAGGAAGTCTGGCATAGTTGTTAGCCCTGCTATTAAGAGTGCAGATGGCTAACGGCCACATCACCAAGAGTAAGAGGTCTTTTAAAGTCCTTTTTCTTTTTCTTTTATGACCCACCCTGTGTATTCCAAGCATAGGTATGATGCAGTGAAGAATTTTCTCATTAAAAGTAACAGCTTGTTCCCACACTCCTTTCCAGTCTTGGAATGAGAAACCGGTTTCCCTAGACTTGAGGAATTGCCTATCTGTCATGGCTTAATAGCGCTTGTGGATGAGGATGTCTGGAGTAGGCGAATTTTATAACCAATCAGTGCTCAAAGTGGATCTAATTGGAAGGGTTCCATCTGGCAGCTCATGGTCTTTTTCTCCCAATTTTACTGTTAATGAATTATTATTTAACCCCTAAACATAGAACAGCCTGCCTCTATTGTTTTAGGGAAAGTAAATGCTCATGATCCCTCTGGCCTGGCAGTTAGGAATCTCCTGGGCTGGCAGGAGTCTGGCAGCTGTGGGGGACCATGAAGTGGGCAGAAAGAGTGGTGGGACAATGCCCGGGGACTGGCATGACCCCGGGTCTCAGCCGTACTGCCTCTGTTTGGATTCGATGGGGATCTGTGCTGGAAGAGCAAATTGGCTTCACTCTGCATCATATTCTCTTGTTTTCCCACAGGGAGTAGGGCCGGCCAGCAGAAACAGTGGGCTGCACAACATCACCTTCAAGTATGACAGTAAGTAACCTCCTTTATTGCTGAAGAATGGAGCCCTTTGAGTCGTCTAAAGATTACATAGCCATGCTTAATCAAGGACGCTGCAGTCTTGGAGTTGAGGAATTTTCTGAACCTGTTCAGGTTTGTCAACAGCTAAGGCAGCTCAGTCTCAATTAAGCCACTCAAGTATTTGAGAGCTTGACCAGGTCAAGTGTCTTCCATAGTGTTTAGAAAAGATGTGTATGGAGACCCTCCCTATGTTCCTTGGGGTTTATCTGCATTTGTCGTTAAGGACATAGCTGCCAGTATGGCCCAGCAGGGAACACATGAAGTTGCCCCAGTGCAGGGTGCTAGGCAATGGTGGAGACTATGGCAAACTGGATAGCTCATGTGTACTCTGAGGGTAGCATTGACTCCTTAATTCCAAATATTGTGGCCATGAGGAGTTCTCACTGAAGGTAGCAAATTGATTTCTAAGAATAGTGAGAAATTTGTGCTTTTTGTGTAAACATTTTTAATAACAGCAGTTATTTTTAAAATTTCACACAGAGTGAATCTGTTTGAAATTCACACAAGGTGAATCTGTGTGAATCTGGGTCTCAGATTGGCCAGGGGTCTGCAGTTGGTTGGTCATTGCTGACCAGACCTGGGCTCCAACCCCGTTCCCCATCTATCAGTTTTTTTTTCTTTTCTTTCCTTTCCTTTTCTTTCTTTTCTTTTTTTTTTTTTTTTAAATGTTCTTTTCTTTTTTGAGATAGAGTCTCACTCTGTCATCCAGGCTGGAATATAGTATGTGATCTTGGCTCACTGCAACCTCCACCTCCCAAGTTCAAATGATTCTCATGCCTCAGCCTTCTGAGCAGCTGGGATGACAGATGCATGCCACCATACCTGGTTAGTTTTTATATTTTTAGTAGAGACTGGGTTTCACCATGTTGGCCAGGCTGGTCTTGAACTCTTGGCCTCAAGTGATCTGCCTGCCTCTGCCTCCCAAAGTGCTGGGATTACAGGTGTGAGCCACTGTGCCTGGTGCCACCTATCAGTTCTATGGGCTGTGGCTGGTGATTTGACTTCTCCAGCCTTCAGTTTTCTCGTATGAAATAAAAATTAGTTTCCTTCTTCTAGCATCATTTTGAGGTTTAAATGAGGTAATGCTTATAACTGCTCAACTTGGGAGCTACAGTGTACACTTAGTAATTGATATCTATAAATATAGAAGTCAGTCCAATTGGAGTTGGAATGCAAGCCCCATTTTTTGCCCTTTCTCCCAAGAAAGGGTGACTCTTTCTGAATTGTTTTCTAAGGGCACGGGGGTACTTTTTCTAAGCACCTTCTTTCGTTCATTTAAAAAAAAAAAAAGTAATTGTATAGAATTGTGACCATTTTGGCTTTATGATTTATAAGTAAAAATGACAAGAAGGAACTTGACTCATATTTAGTGATTTCTGACATCTGATTAATCTCTTAGACAGGGTTATGAATCAATGTGAGTAAAGGGCTTATTTACATTAAGGCCTTTGGAATAATCACTGCTAAAGCAGGATTTTAAAAGTTGTGGTTACACTCTAACAGTTTTTTTTCTTTTTTTTGAGATGAAGTTTCGATCTTGTTGCCCAGGCTGGGGTACAATGGCATGATCTCGGCTCACTGTAACCTCTGCCTCTTGAGTTGAAGTGATTCTCCTGCCTCAGCCTCTCAAGTAGCTAGGATTCCAGGCACAAGCTACCACACCCGGCTAATTTTTTGTATTTTAGTAGAGACTGGGTTTCACCTTGTTGGCCAGGCTGGTATTGAACCCCTGACCTCATGATCCGCCCACCTTGGCCTCCCAAAGTGTTGGGATTATAGGCATGAGCCACTGCACCCTACCACAAACTCCATATTAAATTAGAGATACAAGTGCTTGTTTGCAGCTGACGGGAAAATTTCGGACTCTTGAATGTAATGTAAGATCTGCTGGGACCAAGAGCACATATTAGAAGTTCACTTTGTAACTCAAAGAAAAGATCCCTTACACATGTCTTTACTTAGCTGAATCAAGTATCGTGGGTGTGCCAATCTTTCATTAGCATCTCAGCATTTATTCAAAACGTATACACACCACCGATGAGAACAGCCTGAGTTAAACATGTAAGTCCTCACTGGTTAGCCTAAAATAACCATGCCAGCAACTGTGGGTGTGAATCTGACACACACATTTGTATCTTAAAATTGTTACATGGTAAGCTGAGTGTGGTAGCTCATGCCTGTAATCCCAGCACTTTGGGAGGCCAAGGCAGGCGGATCACCAGAGGCTGGGAGTTCGAGACCAGCCTGACCTACATGATGAAACTCCGTCTTTACTAAAAATACAAAAGTCACCAGGCCTGGTGGCTCATGCATGTAATCCCAGCTACTCGGGAGGCTGAGGCAGGAGAATTGCTTGAACCCACGTGGCAGAGGTTGTAGTGAGCCCAGATCGCACCGCTGCACTCCAGGTTGGTGACAGAGTAAGACTCCATCTCAAAAAAACAAAGGGGGAGTTTGTGAAAGAAGATCTCTATCTGTAAAATTTTAAAGTATCTTGCTGTTTTCTTCATGATACCAAATATTTGGTCACATACCTATGCCTGTCTCTTAGTCATTACTTTCTTTTTAATTCTTCAACATTTAATTAGAATTTAATTCGTAGCTTGTATTGACTCCTGAGACATTTGAAGCTCAGTTGCATTTTGGTAAAATGTCATTTGGGCATAAAGTTTTTGTAACCAGAATCCAAAACTTTGAACTTGCTAATAATTGGATCCAGGCTGTGTAGAAAAACTTATTTCATATTTTCCATTGAAAAAGATATTTCTGTCTTCCACAAAGAAGTTCCTGTTATGGCTCAGTTGACTGGTTACTAGTTAACTGAAGTAACTTGTTTGAAATAACTAAGAACCAATTACTGGGTTTTCAACAAAATTACTAAAAATCCTATTTTTCTATTTCTTTATCATTTAATGTTATAAAGGAAAAAAATGTCTTTCCATTAAGTCAAAATTAAATTTTACAAGTCTCTCTGCCTCCTTTGGCCTTGAATTCCATGTTTTTTCCTTTACATTCCGGGGGGGGTGGTATGCCCAAGTAGGTTGTATTAAATTTTCTTAATGCTTAGACTTTATATTGGCTGGGTGTGGTGGCTCATGCCTATCCCAGCACTTTGGGAGGCCGAAGCAGGTGGATCACTTGAGGTCAAGAGTTTGAGACCAGACTAACCAATAAGGTGAAACCCTGTCTGTACTAAAAATATGAAAATTAGCTGAGCACAGTGGCATGTGCCTGTAGTCCCAGCTACTCAGGAGGCAGAAACAGGAGAATTGCTTGAACTCAGGTGGCGGAGGTTGCAGTGAGCTGAGATCATGCCACTGCACTCCAGCCTGGGCGACTCTTTGAGACAGAGCAAGACTCTGTCTCAAAAAAAAAAAAAATTCTTAGACTTTATATTTCACTTTATATTTCGTAATTGTATTTACAGAAACCCAAACAGTGTTAATTTTGGCATTAGGAATGAACAAAGAAAACAATGACAACAACAACAACCATGATTTGCTCTTGTTCATGCGTCTTTTCAGAGGAAACCTTGTTTGATTCCAAGGTTTCTCTTTCATTATAGACTACAATAAATCAAAATATTTGAACTTTACAAGTATGACAGGATTTTGCTTTTTTTAAAAAATTTATTTATTTATTTATTTTATTTTGGGAAGCTGGTCTCAGCCAGGAGTTTTGCAGGTGGAACACCTCTGATTCAGAACTCATGTTGGTAGCAATAAGCTCTGTGCTGTGATATAAGTGGTAACAGCTGATCTCTCGTAGGTGCAGTTTCCTCATTTGTAAAGTGAGGGTGTTAAACCAGGTGTTATAAATTTTTTCCTATTCTAAAATCTCTTCTTCTCCCAGAGAACATATGTTGATTGCTTTGAGAGTGAATTTTCACTAGAAGTAGAATTTGGTTATATTAATTATTAGCATCCTTTGAAAGAAGTAATATTGAAATGTAAATACGGGCCAGCTTGGTGGCTCACACCTGTAATCTCAGCACTTTGGGCGGCTGACGTGGGTGGATCATCTGAGGTCAGGAGCTTGAGACCAGCCTGGCCACATGGAGAAAAACTGTCTCTACTAAAAATACAAAAATTAGGCGTGTTGGCACATGCCTGTAATTCCAGCTACTTGGGAGGCTGAGGCAGGAGAATCACTTGAACCCAGGAGGCAGAGGTTGCTGTGAGCTGAGATCGCACCATTGTACTCCAGCCTGGGCAATAAGAGTGAAACTCCATCTCAAAAAAAAAGGAAAGAAAGAAAAGAAAGGTAGATATAACTTTTTTTTTTTTAAGTTCCATCAATTTTTAAAAATTATTTGAGTGAGAGAATCCAGAAAGATGGAATCCAGGAGAGGAAAGCAGCTTCCACACTGAGTGGAAGGGAATAGAGAGAGATGGAGTTTAGGAGGGGAAGACAGGCTTCCAAGAGAGAATGTTCATGGAAGGGGACTCCAGAGGGAAAATCCAGGAGAGAGAAAAACAGCTTCCACAAAGGGAGTGTTCGTGGAAGGGGATCCAAACATGAAGTCCCAATATAACTGTTTTTTAAGCAGATGTAGTTTAGTGCAGTAAGGGAGTGTGCCTAATGTAGTCAGACAATAAAGCAGAACACAGGCAGCGTGAAGGATGGAGTTTTACAAGTGTGGGGGGTGCGTTTTAGTGTATGTATTTTATGCTTTAATACATTTAAAAGGAGGAATATTATGTGCATGTTAAGGCCTGGAAGGGTATTCATTAGAATGTTCATCGCACCTTCGTGTGGTAAGAGGTTATGAATGCCTTTTGTATTTTTCTTATAGAGTTTTGTGGCTTTTCAATGTCTCCAATGAACATTTTTAGTCATAAAAATGGGAAATGTGCAGCAACGTCTACAGGGAGAAAAAGGCAGACTCACAGAGCTCCTTACAAAGTGCCCTGGAATGCTTTACCCCAAAGAAAAACACCCTGGCTTCAGAGGGGTAATGGATAGGTTTGGATGTTTGATGGAACTGACGATCTTTTGCAGCAGATACTAAAAGGGAGGGTGTTCAGGTTTGATCACTGAGAAAGAAATGGGGATGAAGCAGCATAAGAATTATGAGTGGTGTCTGCTGGGGATGGCAAATGGTTCTCCCTGCAAGAGTGGCCAGAACAGCTCATGGCCATTCACTGAAGTCACAGCCTGATTCTTGCTGGAAGCTTTTGGCATTTTTTTTTTTAAAGAAACTTCCAGATTTTGAAGGCGTATTTAACAAGACCAGCTGGTGCAGCTACTATGGCTACATTGACAGGTGGCAGTGAGTAACCTCCTCAGATGAAATCAAAGATTGGTGTGTTTTTTGTTTTTTGAGAAACGTGGGGTGCCTTGGATTTACTGGAGGTTTCTGGTATCTTTGATGACACACAATGTCTTAGAACAAAAATTTTACCTTTGGCCAATGCTAGTTAACATCCTTATCACTTGGTCACTGAGTTAGTACCCTGTGCTAACTGGGTTAAGAGTCTTGCTGAGACTCACTCTCCTATGAATTCACATCTGAGTGTTAATTCCTTTCCCCCAGTCACCTGGCCCTCTGGGTTTTTTCTAAAAACAAACAATGCCCAAGTTATTTAGCAATTGTTTTGTTTCAAATCACTTTTTTTTTTTGAAGAATTAAAACTATTTTTGTTCTCAGATAGCATGATCTTATATGAAGAAGATCTCAAAGAATTTGCCAAAAAGCTACTATAATTATTAAATTTATTAAACATTGCAGGATACAAAATCAACACACAAAAATCAGTTGTGCTTCTATAAACTAGCAGTGAGCAGTCCTAAAAGGAAACCAAAAAAATTCATTTACAGTAGCACCCAAAAGAATAAACTAGCTAGGAATAATTTTTTTTTTTTACTTTATATTGCTTTTTTAAAAAATACTTTAAGTTCTGGGGTACATGTGCAGATCGTGCAGGTTTGTTACAAAAGGTATACACATGCCATGGTGGTTTGCTGCATCCATTCCCCCTGTCATCTACATTAGGTATTTCTCCTAACGTTATCCCTCCCTAATTCCCCCAACCCCTGCTATCCCCACTTAGCCCCTGCTCCCTCAAATCACTCTGAAATGTTGAAAATTGGTTGATTTGATGTAAATAATTACTGATTTAGGTTTTAAAAAAGTTCATGCCAGATACACACACAGACTCCACACTGTGTAAGATTCTCCCAACACTGCCCTGGCATTTAACATGGGATGAGCGGGTGGTGGTGGTGCTACAGATCATCCCTCTGTAGTATCTGACAGCTTTCCAAGCAGTAGTCAGCCTCTGATGTATGATTTGGGCTTTTGAGGCATACATCTTTAACAGAACGGATTTGGCCACCTTCAGACATGCCCTGTTTATTTTGATAATGAACCTGAAAATAAAAATGAAATTTTAAATTTTATTGTTCTCATTCTCCCCACGCTCTAGACTGTACCACTTACTTGAATCCAATGGGGAAGCACGTGATTGCTGACGCGCAGAACATCACCATCAGCCAGTATGCTTGCCATGACCAAGTGGCAGTCACCATTCTTTGGTCCCCAGGGGCTCTCGGTGAGTGGTCAAAAATTGAGTGCATAGTGGTGACCTGGGTGGATAGGGCCCAGTGCAAAGCTCCCACATGATGGTTTCCAGGAACTAGGCAGGTCTTGATGTGAGTGAGGCTTACGTTGGATTTGGCACAGATACACTTTGAACTTTGTTGCATGGATTTGCTGGGCATACACATGGCTTGAGGCTGTGCCCCACGGTCTCTTGTTTCTTCTACTGTTATTGTTATTCACTTGGGCTTGAAAAATAATATTACATGAGTAATAAATGGCACTGAGGTCTTCTTGGCCTCTGCCTCAGCACTAGTCAGGGGTGGGAGGGCAGCAGTGCCAGGAAAGCCCATGGCCCATCCATGGTGATAATGGCCATTCAGCATTAGCAGTCTCTGCAGACACAGAGAAATGCCAGCCCAGCATTGGCACATGTTGTGATTTTTCAGGAAAATCCTGGTATTCATGAAAAACAATGAAATCGATGAATTTTTAAATGTTGGCAACAAATTTTTTTTTTTTTTTTTTTTTTTTTTGAGACAGTTTCACTCTTTCGTCCAGGCTGGAGTGTAGTGGCATGATCTCGGCTCACTGCAACCTCTGCCTTCTGGTTTCAAGCAATTCTTCTGCCTCAGACTCCCATGTAGCTGGGATTACAGGTGCCCACCACCAAGGCCAGCTAATTTTTGTATTTTTAGTAGAGACAGCATTTCACCATGTTGGCCAGGCTGGTCTTGAACTCCTGACTTCATGATCTGCCTGCCTCAGACTCCCAAAATGCTGGGATTACAGGCATGAGCCACCGTGCCTGGCTTGAATTTTTATTTAAATTCTGTGTGAGCCAAAAAAAACAAAATGGAAAAGAAACAAACAAACAAAAAAGCAGGCCAAGCATGGTGGCTTACACCTGTAATCTCAGCACTTTGGGAGGTCAAATGGGAGAATTATTTGAGGCCAGGGGTTCGAGACTAGCCTGGGCAACAAAGTGAGACCCCATTTCTACAAAAAGATTAAAAAATTATCCTGGCATGGTGTCACAAGCCTGTAGTCTTAGTTACTTGGAAGGCTGGGGCAGGAGGATCATTTGAGCCCAGGGTTTGATGCTGCAGTGAGCTATGATTATTCTGCCATTGCACTCAAGCCTGAGCTACAGAGCGAGACCCTGTCTCTAAAAAACAAAACAGGCTGGGTGTGGTGGCTCATACCTGTAATCCCAGCACTTAGGGAGACCGAAGCTGGTGGATCACCTAAGGTCAGGAGTTCAAGACCAGCCTGATCAATATGGTGAAATCCTATCTCCACTAAAAATACAAAATTACCTGTACGTAAAGGTGCATGCATGTAATCCCAGCTACTTGGAAGGCTAAGGCAGGAGAATTGCTTGAATCTGCCAGGCAGAGGTTGCAGTGAGCTGAGATCATACCATTATACTCCAGCTTGGGCAACAAGAGCGAAACTCTGTCTCAAAAATAAATAAATACATTTTTAAAAACCCAAAAACTAAAGAAAAAAGCAAACCTGAATTATCTGGCTAGTTTCAGGTTGGGGCTAAATCACCTTAACCTCTTGAATGAATTGAAGATACACAGGAAAGAATGGGTCAGCCAAACGTGAAACGCGGGAGGGACCATTTGTTCAGACAGGCCTGGGTTTGAACCCCCAGAATTGATCTTTCACATGAGATATTGAACCTCACTGAGCCCCACCTTCCCTGTATATAGAGTAGAGATGAGAACTGCCTCACAGTTAGAGACTCCCATGGTACATTTTCGGAGCACTCTCAAAGAATAGTGGCTGCTATTACCATGATCAGAACCTGGTTCTTGGGCCTGCCGCTTTGACACTACCACCTGATCTTACAAATCTGTAAAATCCTGGCCAAGGGAGAAGTAAAATAAAGTCTGAATTTCTTAATCTGAACAGGATAGATCTCAGAAGAACCAGATTGCAGGAAGACTGTGTGCACGAGAGGGAGGATAGAGCAGACCCATGGGCAGAACCACTTCTCCGTATCAATACTTCAGGGTTTTAACCCACTGGGGTTTCCAAAAATAATATTATCTTAACATTTAAAGATTAAAAACATTTTCTGTAGATAAAAGGGAAGTGGTCATTCCATGTAAGGCTTAAATGGTTAAGGAGTTAGCCTGACGAATTGCAGGCCGCCTCATTAGAATGATAGTAAGAGATGTGAGCTGATGGCAGGAAAACTGACACGGAACAGGCAGAAGGCTGTGCTTTTCTTGAATGATGCTTTATGGGTGGGGGTGGCTGGACAGTTTCTGTTACATTCTATCAAGGACACTTCTTGGAAGGTAGAAAAGCATATGAGTTAAGAGAACTGGCTCAGAGCCACTTCCTGGGTTCAAATCTCACCTCTGTCATTTTATTTCTGTGTGACCCTGGGCAAACCAATTGGCTGCTATAAACCTCAGTTTCCTCATCTGTAAAATGGGGATAATAACACCTTCCTCCTCTGGTTGTTGGGAGGATTTGATGAGTTTAAATGATGGAAGAGAGAGCAAATAAGTTCTTTCATGGGAAGCTGCTCTATAAAATTGCTAATCATTACATAACTACAAGGTGTTAATAGTACTATAATGTGTCAAAGTGATAAAGGAATTAACATTTGCCGCCTCTTCCCTCAGCCCCAGAACCTTGGCATGGTGGTTTTTAGGCTAATCTTTAAAAAAGAAGAACATGTTTTTTAATTTTTTAAAAAACATGCCACCTCAGCTGATGAATTTTTATATAATTGTGAGATGTGTGGCTGTTAATTATATTAATCACCTGGCTTTTGTTAAACAGTCATTCTGGGAATGTTGCATAAATTAAATCTTAGTATTAATACTGAGGATTTGTTTTAAAAAACTTGTTTTGAATTAGCCAGGTGTGGCGGCATGTGCCTGTAGTCCCAGCTCCTCGGGAGGCTGAGGCGAGAGAATTTCTTGAACCCGGGAGGCAGAGGCTGCAATGAGCCGAGATTGTGCCACTGCACTCCAGCCTGGGAGACAGAGCAAGACTCTGTCTCACAAAACAAAAACAAACAAACAAAAAAAACTTTTTTTTTTTGTATCTCAAAAGGCAAGTCTTGTGAGATCTAAATAGTTGTTGGTCTAACGACCTTGTCATCACCTTGTCTGAATCTCTGGTGGTTGGTCAGCTGGCTTTCATCCCAACAGGAAGCTTTGTAATTGAAATACACCATGGCAGAGTCTGTACCTGTGCACAATAATGCTCTGAAACCCTAAAACCTGAAGCTCTAATTGTGCTCCTCTGCCCTTCCCACCATGAAATATGTATTCTTCATCAAATAATTATAGGATTGGAGAACCTATTTGAAAGAGAAAAAGATTTTCCTGGCCTTTATCATCAATAAATTTCCCACCTGCTTAATTGCATCCTGTGTAATTACTTTTGTCCTGGGAGGGGAAGGGTTGAAAATGTTCAGAAAGAATGTGAAATCGATATCTCGCCAATTGCGGCAGGCTTTGGGGCTCTCCAGCTGCAGTTGGACCACTTCAGTCTCCGTGGGATACACAGCCCCGGTGCTGGCTCTTGTGGCCATCAGAGCTTAATCCTTTTGAAAGCATCTAGTCGGACGTGCAGTGGGGGGAACTCAGGTGGCAGGAGGCTGGGCTGGCGCCTTTCAGTGGCGCTGTGGGTATCTCGGGGCCTCAGAGGCTGTATGAAGAGCACACACTGGGCAGCCCTTGGGTGTCTGCCTTTCAGGCATGATTAGAGCAAGAACCGCTTTGTAAATCACATAGGCATTCCCCTAAGCTATTTAATCTCAAGCCTCAGAACCCCTTGGGTCCAGACACAATTTGTTGGGAATTTTGTATGTTGCTCAGTGAGACGTGCCAAAAAATATAGAGCTAAAACTTGAAGTGGAAACATGGTTTTGGGGGATTCCCTAGTCAACACTGGGAATTATCAGCTGAATATACTCTGTGTAATGACCTAGAAATTATATATTCCACTTCAGGCTTTTTATGATAAATTGTAACTGGAGTCTAAATATTTGAACCCTAATGCCAGAGAGGCAATGGGTATTTATGAAATAGCTGGCTGGATTAGGGATTAATTAGTAATGGTGGGATGGAGAAAATCACCTGGTCTTTACCAGAGGAATGCAAGGGATATGTTTTTTCCATCCTATAGACTCAGATACCTTGGCCAGAGTTAGAATTCCTTTAACTCTGGTGTGCAGGTAGAGAAGATGGTAATCTTGGAGGAAGGAGAATCTGTTCAGAGGTAATTGGTTCACTTTAATAAAAGCATTCTGCTTTGCTTAGGCATTGAATTCCTGAAAGGATTTCGAGTAATACTGGAGGAGCTGAAGTCAGAGGGAAGACAGTGCCAACAACTGATTCTAAAGGATCCGAAGCAGCTCAACAGTAGCTTCAAAAGAACTGTAAGTCACACTGGGGAATGTACTCCTGAAGACATGCCATTGTTCTGGGGGCCTGAATGGTCTATTCAAAGTCTGAAATTTGAGAAGGAGGGGCTGTGGGGTCCACCCCACCCGCCAGCGTGGGCAAGAATGGTACAGCAGCACCCTGAGCCTGCTCCACGCTCCCAGGGAAACCCTTCAGCACCTCTCTGTGTAAACACGCCTCTTGGGTTACCGCTAGAGCAGCAATCCTGGAAGGTGTCTTTGTGCTCCAAAGAGTGTATGTGGGCTCACCCTGCCCCCAAACTCTGAGATTCAATATTAACAAGCCATAGATTCTTTGCCAAAAAACAGACTGCATTGTCCATCTTCATGGTTAAGCAATCCAAACCTCAAGTTGGTCCAGCAACTAGACCTGACTTCCTGCCTTCCCGGAATATGTCCTACAGATCTGGAGTTCTGTCTGGGTGGCAGCTGGGGTAGGAGTGAAGACCTTGTGTAGGTGGAGGGTGGGTAATTTCTCTATGATGTCACTGTGTTTTTGTTCCCTTTTAGGGAATGGAATCTCAACCTTTCCTGAATATGAAATTTGAAACGGATTATTTTGTAAAGGTGGTCCCTTTTCCTTCCATTAAAAATGAAAGCAATTACCACCCTTTTTTCTTCAGAACACGAGGTGAGTATGGTCTTTCCTGCCTGGTTCCCATGAGAAGACTTTTCTCCTGCTTTTAATGACTTTTTTGCAGAAATGTGTTCAAGAACATGCCAAGCCAGGCACAGTGTGTCATGCCTGTAATCCCAGCACTTTGGGAGGCCGAGGAGGATAGATCACAAGACCAGCCTGGCCAACATGGTGAAACCCTGTCTCTACTAAAAATACAAAAATTAGCCAAGCGTGGTGGTGGGCGCCTGTAATCCTAGCTGTTTGAGAGGCTGAGGCAGAAGAATCACTTGAACCTGGGAAGTGGAGGTTGCAGTGAGCTGAGATCATGCCACTGCATTCCAGCCTGGCTGACGGAGCAAGACTCTGTCTCTGGGGAGAAAAAAAAGAACATGCCAAATACTAGTACGAAACAAGCATGGCAAGGAGAAAAGCATCCAGAAAAGCACTTTACAGATTTAAGGTTAGGTACAGACACTGTTCATCTAACCAGATATATCTACTCCTGGCTTATAGGACAGACTTGACAGTTGATATTTTTAAGGATGCTGTTGACTACCACTAAGACAGCCATGCATTACCAGGCACTGTGGCACACGCCCATACTTGCAGCTATTTGGGAGGCTGAGGCAGGAGGATTGCTTGAGCCCAGGAGTTTGAGGTCAGCCTGGGCAACATAGCAAGACCCCATTTCTAGTTAAAAAAGATAGCTGTCGGACCAGGCACAGTGGCTGATGCCTGTGATCCCAGCACTTTGGGAGGCTGAGGCGGATGGATCATGAGGTCAAGAGATCAAGACCATCCTGGCCAGTTGGTGAAACCCTGTCTCTACTAAAAATACAAAAATTAGCCAGGTGTGGTAGCACACGCCTGTAGTCCCAGCAACTCGGGAGGCTGAAGCAGGAGAATCACTTGAACCTGGGAGGGGAGATTGTAGTGAGCCTAGATCACGCCACTGCATTCCAGCCTGGGCAACAGAGCCAGACTCCGTCTCAAAAAAAAAAAAAAAAAAAAAGCCATGTATCAAAACAATTGGATTAAAGAAAAAAAAAAAAAAAACAGGAATAAAAAGGGTGTTGATTTTGTGGTAAAGGGCAGGAGCATGAAATAATTCCATCTTTTACCTGTTATCAGGAGGGTGGCCTGTCATTTTTAGGACTAGATTATGAAAAAATTATTTTCCAGAAAGTTCTGTTTATTTAATGTCTATGTGGAAGGCCCTGTTCTAAATGCATTCCAAATATTAACTCCAAACACCCTCTGTGACAACCCTACAAAGAATTTAATTGTACTATCTCCACTTGCTAGATGTCGAATCACACACAGAGAAGGTGAAGGGCTTACAGGGAGTTGGATTTGAACCCTAGAAGTCTGACTCTGGAATCCACGCTCTGAGCTCAACCACCAACTGTGCTGGGTCACTCACCTTCTGTTCTGTACAGGGTATCTCTTTAATCTTCTGAGTTGCTACTTGCTTTTTTCTTTTTTTTTGAGACAGAGTTTTGCTCTTACTGCCCAGGCTGGAGTGCAATGGCATGATCTCGGCTCACCGCAACCTCTGCCTCATGTGTTCAAGCCATTCTCCTTCCTCAGCCTCCCGAGTAGCTGGGATCACAGGCATGCACCACCACACCCAGCTAATTTTGTAATTTTTAGTAGAGATGGGGTTTCTCCATGTTGGTCAGGCTAGTCTCAAACTCCCAACCTCAGGTGATCTGCCTGCCTTGGCCTCCCAAAGTGCTGGGATTACAAGCACAAGCCACTGGACCCAGTGCTGCTTTCAGACTTTGGTGGCTGGTCATGCTGCAACTAGTAGCAGCTCCTTCTTGTCTTCCTGATCAATCTTTCTGTCATTCAAGGCCTTGAATGGTCAGTCCTGTCTGACATCCCCTCCTGTGATGTCTGGTTGCAGTCCTCCTCCATTATGATGTTTCTGTTTGCAATCAAGCCTACACCAATGTCTGCCTCTGCACAATTCTTACTGTGGTTGTTTTCTATGCCTCAAAGTTATTTTAACAATTGGTCTCATTTCTTAAAATAAGATTTCATAAAGCAAAGACCATGTGTATGTCACATCATCTCTGGATGACTTGCACATAATAACCAGACAGAAGATTCAAAGAATGTATTTATGAAAGCCTCACCTAAATCAAAATTGTGTAATTTAAGATGAATTTTTCCCATTGGCATAGAATCAATGTGTCTGTTTGGGGGTAAGGTGGAGGCAGGGTGTGTGTTCCTGGAATGTAAACATTTATCACCATTTCAGTGCACTGTGGTTTTGATGCTGCCTTCAGTTTTCTTGGCATTATATGGAGACTCTCCCTGGGTTAGCAAGTAGTATGACACAGTGGACTAGCTGTTTGGCCTCTCATTGTGTTTTTATTGCATTTAGATTCTGTTTCAAAGCTATTGGCTTTGGTACCTGGTTTTCAGTGCTGACACTACTACTTCTATGCCTGCATGTCATTTTGAGAAACCATCAAAAGCATTTTAAATTAGAATACTAGTGAGGGTTAAAATAATCCCATAGCAGCCACTAGGACCACTCCAAAGCTCGCTTGTGCCTAAACATCTCCACAATGGGGAGGGACTGGCATCATTTCTGTTTACAGCTGAAACAGAGCCTCCATGTGACATGAACATAGCTCTCCTGCCCTTGGCCACCAGCCTTGAAATTATGTAATGCCTGACAAGCTTTTGGAATCTGGGTGACTTTACACTGTTACCATTTATGTGGCATAAAGTAAATTGCATTAATATTTTTGTATTGTACCATTTAAATCTTCATCAGATACAACTGCACATAGTGAAAATCATTGTTGAATTTGATGTATTTTATGCCTTTTCTAGCATCACCCAGCACAGTATCTTTATGTTTCATTGGGTTGTTGGGAGAAGAAAAGGCTAAACTGTCCTAAAACTAAAAACATGTATCTTTATTGTCTTAATAGCTTGTGACCTGTTGTTACAGCCGGACAACCTGGCTTGTAAACCCTGTAAGTAATAGTGTTCTTATCTATCAAGTCTCAAAGTGTTGCCATGGTAAAGGTGTTGGGGTAGCCTCTGGGTGCTCACTCTGGGTCCTGCCTCCTTCCAGTCTGGAAGCCTCGGAACCTGAATATCAGCCAGCATGGTTTGGACATGCAGGTGTCCTTCGATCACGCACCGCACAACTTCGGCTTCCGTTTCTTCTATCTTCACTACAAGCTCAAGCATGAAGGACCTTTCAAGCGAAAGACCTGTAAGCAGGTGAGCTGCTGGGTGTACATAAAGGAACACTGTGTGTTTCAAAGTGACCCCCGCCTTGGCTCACTGGAATTTGGGTTGATTAATGTGAGCATGAGGCTTTGTTGGCTCTCAGTGGTTAGAAGCGGTGTTTTAGAAATTTACAACACTAAAATTTCACCACTTTGTTTCTTCTACCAGTGGTCAGTAAATACTTGAGAATGTAATCACTGGGCATGTCTCAGGGCCGTCTTGCCACTGTCCTTTTCTCCCTAGTTATCTATAACCCACCTGTCCTGGTGATGATATAGCCTGGTAACAGTATTGCCAAGGAATAAACAAGAATTAAGTATTTCTCATTTGTCCATATATATATATACACATAGATAGACACACACACACACCCACACACACACACACACACACACACACACACACACACACGCATGCTTTTTTTTTTTTTGAGATGGAGTCTTGCTTTGTCACCCAGGCTGGAGTGCAATGATGTGATCTTGGCTCACTGCAACCTCCACCTCCTGGGTTCAAGCGATTCTGCTGTCTCAGCCTCTGGAGTAGCTGGGATTATAGGCGCATGCCACCACGCCCAGCTAATTTTTGTATTTTTAGTAGAGACGGTTTCATCATGTTGCCAAGGCTGGTCTCTAACTCCGGACCTCAAGTGATCCGTCCATCTTGGCCTCCCAAGGTGCTGGGATGACAAGCATGAGCCACCACGCCTGGCCTGTCCTTTTATGTTTTAAACATTCATCAGGTGCTCACTGTGTGGCAGGCCCTGAGCTTTATGCTCCTTGAAGCCACACCACTTTGTGAAACAGAGGCTGTTGTCATCTCCATTTTACAGATGGGAAAGCTGAGGCTCAGGGAGGTCACCTGGCTTGCTCAAGGCCACACAGCTAGTAAATGGAAAAACCAGTTCTAGGAGCCAAGCCACTGTTAACTCAGTGGCTACTGATTTTACAAATAGGCCAAAGTTAAATAGACATTGAGTAACTAAGCCCTTAAACTGGGGTGATCAGAAGAGTGGAAACCGTTTCATGGATGTTCAAAGGACTGTCTGATCACCCACTGTGGGTACCAATAAAATTTTTGGTTGTGGTGACAAAGCCCAGTACCTCCTTAGACAAGCTCCTGTGTATGTTGGGTTCTGTCACTGTTTGTTCCCCTTGCTGGTTGTCATCTCCGTCAAGGTCTTTGACCTTCTGCCCATGTTAAAATTGTGGCAAATAAAATATGTATAAACACAGACTGGTAATTTCTTTCCCCACCCTTTTATTAAGTAAAGGTTATTCAAACTAGTTTCTTTGTCATCAAATCAAATATTCCTGCTGAGGGTGCCACCAGCTGCATAGACTATGGCAGGGGTCCTGGGCTGTCCTGGGCCTCTTATCAAAGGGAAGTTCAGATAACACGTGGCAGATAAACACAGTTGCTTTCTGACCTAATCATCTTTTGTGAAAACTGTGGTTGAGAATGGTGGCAAGTCTCCTTCAGCTCTGGGGCAGAAGAGATGTCCTAATGACCTTTGTCTAAGAGGTGAGATTTTAAAGTGTTCTTTGGTCTGTTGCAGGAGCAAAATACAGAGACAACCAGCTGCCTCCTTCAAAATGTTTCTCCAGGGGATTATATAATTGAGGTATGCATAACACAAGAAAGCCCTATTAATACTATAGAATGAACCCAGTTCATATAGAATTCCAACTGTTTACAACACTAAAATTTCAAGCCATTGAAGGTGTGCACAGTTATATTTTTATATGGTTCTTAACATGCTTTTAAAAAAAGTTTATATATAATTGATCTTTGATCTTTTCTTTTTTTTTTTTTTTGAGACGGAGTTTCGCTCTTGTTACCCAGGCTGGAGTGCAATGGCGCGATCTCGGCTCACCGCAACCTCCGCCTCCCGGGTTCAGGCAATTCTCCTACCTCAGCTTCCTGAGTAGCTGGGATTACAGGCATGCGCCACCATGCCCAGCTAATTTTTTTTTGTAGTTTTAGTGGAGACGGGGTTTCACCACGTTGACCAGGATGGTCTCGATCTCTTGACCTCCTGATCCACCCGCCTCGGCCTCCCAAAGTGCTGGGATTACAGGCGTGAGCCACCGCGCCCGGCCCTGATCTTTTCATTAAATATTTCTAATAAATATTTTTATGTAATCATATGGTCTGTATATAACTATGGCTTAAAATCTCTAGTATTCCTTCATACTACAAAGATATATTTTTAAGATTTTGGCTTAAAATTTTTTTGTTTTTGTATGAAAACAGCAAAATAAGTTATGCCCATTACTTTTGCCTACCCTTCTCTGTTTCTGTTGCTAATCTATGTAAGTATAAATGAGTTCTAAACACCACTTCAGAGAAGATGTAAATGTAATGTTTCATTTCCTTTTTAAGATTTCTTTTCCAGTATCAAATTGGTACTACAAACGTTAGAGTATAAGGAAAATAGAAAAGGAAATTAACAATGTGTCCATAGTCCTACCATTTAAAGACAACCAACGTGTCTTAACATTTTGGTAGAAACACTCAGTTCTTGCATTCCTTGGAAGCAGTGTGTGGTTTTAGACTGACACACCTTCTTAAAGCATTAATGGAGGCTCAGTAAAATCAGTGGGAGGATGTCAGTTTAATTGAACATGATTAGAACGTGGGACTCACCAGCTGACTTCTTCAATGAATACATAGCCTTTTTATTAATAAAAAAAAAACATGATGAAGTTTAGAGTTTAGAGTTGGGAAAGCAGAGATGAACCTGAGTACACATGATGCCTAGTCTCAGCCTGGCAGATGATTACAGGCTCCAGCAGCTCTTTTCCTTCAGCCATTCTCCTCTACTTGCTTCCCACCCCGCACTGCCCACTGATGGAAAAAATGAATGAAATTACCATTTTTTCTACTTACCTGGTATATATTACTTTAAAAAATAATGCAGCATCCTCTGTTTTGCAGCTGGTGGATGACACTAACACAACAAGAAAAGTGATGCATTATGCCTTAAAGCCGGGTAGGTATTTTTTTTTTGTTTGAAATTTTGGCCCTAGACTGCTATAGACCAAGTATTTGATATTCTTTATACTTTATGGTTTACAGAAACAAAACAAAATTCGGCTCCTCTCTCTCAAAAGATGTTCCATCAAATCTGACTTTCCTTCCACTCTAATGTGGATACCTGGAAGATTAAAGCCAGTTTGATGTGTATAGCTGGGACTGGATAAATAGTCAATTGTTCTCTGAAGAAAAGTGGTGGGAGGGGAGGTTTCCTTAGGCAAAATTCTCACTCAAAGGTATTTAATCTCCCAGCCTGACTCTTAACTGTTGAATAGTTCTTTGCAACTCTTAAAAAATGAACCTTTGAATCCTTTTATAATCACCAAACCAGCACTAGAGAAAGGTGGTTGGAAGGTCCTAGAACCTGTTATGTGGCTTCTGTTTAAAAAGAAAAACAGTTGTTGCTCTTTGAACCTTTACACTGCTTAAGTTTAAAGCTTTCCCTTTGAAATTTCCCAGTGCACTCCCCGTGGGCTGGGCCCATCAGAGCTGTGGCCATCACAGTGCCACTGGTGGTCATATCGGCATTCGCGACGCTCTTCACTGTGATGTGCCGCAAGAAGCAACAAGGTATCTCTTTGAGTGCTGTGTCTCCCCACAACAAGGGGCAGACCAGGGGTTGCTGCCAACAGAGAGGGAGACCGGGAGTACCTGGGTCCTCCAGGCTGGCACCTGGGAAGCCTCATAGCCTATTCAGTTCCCAGAACTAAAATATTTGGCTTTTAACCTCAGGAGCCACTAGAAAGACAGGCATCATTTTATACACACACACACACACACACATTTTTTTTTTGGAGACAGGGTCTTGCTTGTTGCCCAGACTAGAATACAGTGGCACAATCATAGTTCGCTGCAGGCTTGACTTCCCAGGCTTACGCCATCCTCCCACTTCAGCCCCCTGAGGAGCTGGGACTACATGCATGCACCACCATGCCTTGCTAATTAAATAATAATTTTTTTGTGTGTGTAGTGATGGGGTCTCTCTATGTTGCCTAGGCTGGTCTTGAACTCCTAAGCTCAAGCAATCCTCCTGCCTCAGTCTCCCAAAGTGCTGGGATTACAGGCATGAGCCACTGTGCCTGGCCCATAATTCTATTTTCAAACATAGGATAGAAAATTCAGGGACATAAAGGAAGCCTGAAATATGAGTAAGGTTATAGGCAGAGCTTGATCATTTACAAAAGTCAGCATGAGACAACCTTCTGAGGAGTTGAAAATGATCCATCGCTTGTTCTGGATGAGGGTTACACAGTTGTGTATTTCCATAAAAATTCACTGAGATGTACACTTAAGGTTTATGTACTTTACTTTTATAAATTATACCTCAATAAAAACTCTTGTAAAAAAATATCAGCTCTGCCAGTGCTTGATTGGTCTAGTAGGTGCACTTGGCTGTAAGAGTCAGTCCTGGGCACTCTGCTAACCAGGGTGGCCCCTGCAGCATTTCTTAGTTTATCCAAGGTCAGTTTCAGGTGAAGAACAATTTTTTTTAACCATTTGTTGCTCCACTGCAGAAATCAGCTGTCCCATTCCAAGTGATGACCCAAGGGGCTGATGGAGTTGGGGACTGGGACTGCTCTAGGTAGACATGTCAACTGTTCTTTCTTGAACACAGCACTGGGTTCCAAGTCTTAAGGAACAGAACAAAGCATTGCTTGTAGGTATCAACTCTATCTTCTTTTCCAATTTAGAAAATATATATTCACATTTAGATGAAGAGAGCTCTGAGGCTTCCACATACACTGCAGCACTCCCGAGAGAGAGGCTCCGGCCGCGGCCGAAGGTCTTTCTCTGCTATTCCAGTAAAGATGGCCAGAATCACATGAATGTTGTCCAGTGTTTCGCCTACTTCCTGCAGGACTTCTGTGGCTGTGAGGTGCGGAATCTAAAGTTCCTTCTCTTACCCTGGCCAAGACACTTGCCCTGTACTGTCTCCCTGCCGTCTTCTCCTCTCCTCTGGGCCTCCTGTGGTGACACCTGCCCTTGACTTCAAACTGGGGATAGTCTCACATTTTTTTTTCAGTCTGTCCTACTCATCACTAGCACTAAATATTTCATAATACTTAGTTGTAACTCTGACACACTCCTGCTTTAAGGCCTTGAGTGTCACCTCCCAGGCATTAGGAAGACCAGTAACTTCCATAGAAACATGCAATTGGGGTTAAGGAGTGTCACTCAGGACATCTTCGTGGGCATGTTCAGGACAGAAGCCCCATTTGTAGAGTCAAAGAGAGTGGCAAGTAAAGCAGTGAATTCACACAGTTGTTTGGAGGAGTTCTGCTGAGAAGGGGAGTGAAGGATGTGGCTGCCATTAGAGGGGATCTTGAGGTCTAGGGAGAAGTGCTAAACAAAGGGCTCTGTGAAGTTGTTTGACCATTGACTGGTGGAATCATGGAGAGGGAGAAACTGGTGATGCAGGAGAGGACACCGGCCAGAGAAAACAGGGAAGTAGGAAGGGAGCACTCCCAGAAAACAATATTATGTCAAGCACTCAAATGATCCACTCTGGTTTATTAGCTGTTCTCTTAAGTTATTAATATGTAATATGTTATTAATATGCTTTTCATAATGTCATAGTGTGTATTTTTAAAGTCTGAAACTCTCATGTTTTTCAGAACCTCTCCATGTGGTGAGGCTGCCCCCTAGTGTCAACATAACATATTACTCTGGCCCAGTTCCCCGCCCCCCAGCCATGTGAACTCCTCCGTGAGACTGGTAGATCCACATGTGCTGAAAAATAATTGCACTCTAGCCAATAGCACACAGTTTTCAGATACCACAGGCAACCAAGTTTGGTCTACTTCGCAACTATTTAGCCTCTGGGGAAAATGCTCTTCCAGTTATTAGTGTAATACTTACTGTCGAAAATTTGGAACTAAAAAGGGATGATAAATAAAACATTGTCTGGAATTCCAACCTGATGAAGGAAAATCTGAGATAAAGGAACCCACAGTTCACGTGTGGTTTATTTCCTTCCAGTCTTTTTCTGTATAGGTGAACTCACACATACAGCTTTGCCTTTGGGGCTGATTGAAATAATTTTTTTCTTCTGAATTTTTTACACTATTAGTAGTTATATGTAAATTGCAATTTAAAATAGCTACATGAGCCTCCATATTGATTTGCCATAACTGAGTTAATACAAATACAAATTAAACATCTCGGTGTTCAATATTGTCCCATTTGTGATGATTTCCCAAGAAAGATGCCTGGAAATGGAATTGTTGGGTCAAAGATAGGAATATTTTAAAAATGTTTGGTATGGCCGGATGCAGTGGCTCACGCATGTAATCCTAGCACTTTGGGAGGCTGAGGTGGGTGGATAACGAAGTCAGGAGTTCAAGACCTGCCTGATCAACATGGTGAAACCCCATCTCTACTAAAAATTTTTAGCCGGGCATGGTGGTGCATGCCTGTAATCCCAGCTACTCAGGAGGCTGAGAGAGGAGAATCACCTGAACCCAGCAGGCAGAGGTTGCAGTGAGCCGAGATTGCACCACTGCATTCCAGCCTGAGCAACAGAGCAAGACTCCGTCTCAAAAAAAAAAAAAAAAAAAAAAAAAAAAAAAAAAAACACCACAAACAAAAACAAAAAACAAAACCTTGATCTATACTCCCACTGAGCCTTTAGCATGTGTAATGTTAGCAAGAATTAAGGAAAGTATAAGACAATTCAGGGTTATTTTCAGCAAGTGGATGGATGTTGGGGCTTTTCCCCCTTTGGTAACATCTTAGAGGAGAAGAGAACAAAGTCATTTCAGAATGTAAGAGAATGGGGCTGCTGTCTTTGGTCATAGCCATTGGGGATTAATATCTGAACTACAAAAGGAAAGACACCAACACAACCACCAAGAGATGTTTTCAGCAGAATTAGATGAAAGTGGTCTGAGAAAGTGAAGTCCTCTGAGGGGCCACACATGTCTGGTTTTCTCTCCTTTGTCACCCACCCCCATAATCTCCCTATGAAGACTCCCTTTGGGGGTAAAGCCTTGTCAGTTACCAGCCTTGTAGAGATGATGTAGTCTTGTAGACCTGTGTGAAGCCATAGAGGAAGGTGCTAGTCACTCCTAAGTGAGTTACTCAGAATGACCATGTTAGTGCAGTTCACTAGCTTCCTCTCCAGCCTTGGACCAGCTGGTAAATAGCACGGTTGAGCATGGTCCTCTTTGTCAGTCACTCTCTAGATGTGGGTGACTGGCATCCACACCTGAGCCTCATCTTCCAGCTCACTTTGGAGTCACTCATCCACATCCTCCTCTCAGAGCCTGCCAGCCTTCTCTCCAGGATCTGCCCCTCCAATCCAGGCATCTCACTCACCAGATCAGCCAACCTCAGTTTCTCTGTCCTGTGCTCTCTGCCACCTCTTGCTTCCTTGAGGATGTCCTATGTAGGGTGTAACTTGGGCAAGGTGCCACAAGTGCTGTGCTTTGGTCCCCTCACTTGTAGGGCAGGAGTGGTAATGACTCCATCTGATGGTAAAATGAACTGATGGATGGCAAGTCTTTGCAGAGGGACTAGGGTGGTATGACCGTCACCCACGGAACCTTAGCTGTTCCTTGGTATGGGGTAACCTGGAGCCTGCACATAGCTGTGCTAATAAGGGTTAAGGGGCAGAGTAGGTGGGCTCCTTCTGACATTCCCCTTCCTGTTACCTCGTGAGCCTCTTCCTCAGCCTTCTGTATGGGTAAGGTGCCTTGTTCTCTTTCCAGGTGGTTCTGGATCTGTGGGAAGACTTCAGCCTCTGTAGAGAAGGGCAGAGAGAATGGGTCATCCAGAAGATCCATGAATCCCAGTTCATCATTGTGGTTTGTTCCAAAGGCATGAAGTACTTTGTGGACAAGAAGAGCTACAAACACAAAGGAGGTGGCCGAGGCTCCGGGAAAGGAGAGCTCTTCCTGGTGGCGGTGTCAGCCATTGCCGAAAAGCTCCGCCAGGCCAAGCAGAGTTCGTCCGCGGCGCTCAGCAAGTTCATCGCTGTCTACTTTGATTATTCCTGTGAGGGAGACGTCCCTGGTGTCCTAGAGCTGAGTACCAAGTACAAACTTATGGACAATCTTCCCCAGCTCTGTTCCCACCTGCACTCGCACGACCACGGCCTCCGGGAGCCGGGGCAGCACGGGCGACACGGCAGCAGAAGGAACTACTTCCGGAGCAAGTCAGGCCGGTCCCTGTACGTCGCCATTTGCAACATGCACCAGTTTATCGACGAGGAGCCTGACTGGTTCGAAAAGCAGTTCGTTCCCTTTCATCCTCCTCCACTGCGCTACCGGGAGCCAGTCTTGGAGAAATTTGATTCAGGCTTGGTTTTAAATGATGTCATGTGCAAACCAGGGCCCGAGAGCGATTTCTGCCTAAAGGGAGAGGCGGCCGTTCTTGGGGCAACTGGGACAGCCGACTCCCAGCTCGAGAGTCAGCACGGGGCCCTGGACGAAGACGCGGAGGCCCGGCCAGGCCTTGACGGTGGTGCCGCCCTGCAGCCCCTGCTGCACACGGTGAAAGCCGGCAGCCCCTCGGACATGCCACGGGACTCAGGCATCTATGACTCGTCTGTGCCCTCATCTGAGCTGTCTCTGCCACTGATGGAAGGACTCTCGACGGACCAGACGGAAACGTCTTCGCTGACAGAGAGCGTGTCCTCCTCTTCAGGCCTGGGTAAGGTGCCTTTGGGGCCAGGTCCTAAAAGACCACAGCCTTCGGCTATGCTTCTGTAATCAGTCAAAGCGTTTTTCCAGTTTTGGTGTTAATTTACTGAGCAATGAAACCTGATGACAACATAGCTCGTTTGGTAGTCTTGATTTATCCCAGGTGATTGGGAATACTCACATGTTTGAGTTGCAGAAATACTAACGCCAAATTATGGTGAGCTGCCCAGACCCTGCAAGGGATGTTGTGCAGCATACAGTGTATGCACTGTATCATGTTTCTAAACTCCAGAAACATCAGAACACCAAAACACATTGGGCTCCAAGGGTCTTGGATAACAGTTTGTGGACACATGCCTTTTTTAGACCTATAGTGTTCACTGCCCCCCATTTTCTTTAAAGCTACATTCATTGAGCCTGGGGTTCATGGGTGCAGTATTCTCTCTATCCTAGCTCAGCACAGGGTCTCAGGTATGAGGGCTCTTTAGGAGGGCTTACTTCCCCAGGGAGCATCGGCTGGATGCCATCTCAGGCTGCACCTTACCATGTCTGTAACTGATTGAAGTCATACAAACCCTTGACTTTTAAGAAAGATCTCTTCCTTCCTCAACTAAGGGAACTAGAGCCTGTTAGAAGGATGAGAGTGCACCATCTTGAGCAGGTTGGGATTCTTGCCTCATTTATACAAAGCCCATAGTCCAAACCCAGATCCAGCCACATTCTGGCATGAGCACCCAGGCCAGTGAAATGCAATGACAGTGTGACTCTACTCTCTTCTCTCCTTAGGTGAGGAGGAACCTCCTGCCCTTCCTTCCAAGCTCCTCTCTTCTGGGGTGTGCAAAGCAGAGCTTGGTTGCCGCAGCTGCACTGATGAACTCCACCCGGTCGCCCCTTTGTAACAAAATGGAAGAGTCTAAGCATTGCCACTTTAGCTGCTGCCTCCCTCTGATTCCCCAGCTAATCTCTCTGGTTGTATGGCCCACTTGGAGCTGAGGTCTCAGGCAAGGATATTTGGAGTAAAATACCGGCCAGTGCTTGTTCTCCCTTGCCCCAAACCTCTACCAGTTATCTGGGCAAACTCTCCAATTTTCTAAAATGATATGGAGATCTGAAAGGCATGTCCATAAGGTCTGACAACAACATTTGGTTAGTCCTTGGATCAGGGCCAGTTGTGGGAGGTAGGGAAGAAATATGTACAGAAAAACAGGAAGATACTACACTGATCATTCAGACTTCATTGAGCTCTGCAAACTTTGCCTGTTTGCTATTGGCTACCTTGATTTGAAATGCTTTGTGAAAAAAGGCACTTTTAACATCATCACAGCCACAGAAATCAAGTGCCAGTCTATCTGGAATCCGTGTTGTAGTGCAGATAATGTCCTCATTTATTTTTGATGTAGAATTAACATTGCCATGGGTGTTAAATAAGCTTTGAGTCAAAAGTCAAGAAAGTGACTGAATATATAGTCACCTTTTATGAAATGAGTCTCTGTGTTACTGGGTGGCATGGCTGACTGAAGTGAAGGTCACAGGGCCTGGCCGATCATCTTGACCATTCCATCCGAGATAGGTTGGTCAACATGCAGAAGGCCCCAGGACCTCAGCACAGGCGGTCTCCTGTTGGTCTGAGTAGGCATCATGCAGGGGCCAGATCTTATTGCTGTATCTCAGATGTTGGTGTCTGGAAGTTTATTCTTAAGAGACTGCTACCCAGTTGGTCTGAATTATTTAAAGTTGTAGTTCGTGCTTTGGTTAGTCTCTGGTCTAAAGCTGTGCCCTGAATATTAGAGATCAGAATTCGCTGAAATATAGCAGTGTGTGGAGGTGATGGCCAGTTAATCTGCTGAACTGGTTTTGACTAATGACAAACCTCTTTTTAAGAAGGGAGAATGGAGGAGGCAGTCACAAAAGTAAATGTTCCATTTTTATGAATGACTTTCTACAAAGTTTCTATTTTTAAAGAAAAAATAATTGTTCACATCTCATCTGATGACTAGCATGTGTGTGGTGAATGATGTCTTAGTCTCACCTGTGGAAACCCCTCTCCCTGTGCCTTACAGCAGGTGTGGACGTCTCTCACTACCTTTCTCATGGGTGCTGTTGGATTTTGGCACCCTGTTTTCTCAGCATTCACCCCAGGGACTGTGGTTTTCACTCCTTCCTCAGATAGGACCAACATGAAGGAGTATGCTGAGAAACACCCTGAGGCAGAGTGGGAGGTGGGATGGGGCAGGACTTTCCCTTCCAAGCACATGCTTGGCAGGTGGGGAAAGGGGGGCTTGCACCCCTGCTGGAAAGAAAAGTTTTGTGTATATTTCTGATGCAAATGTCATACTCACTGCTCTGTAAAGGCAGCTGGCAGCTTTTGGGAGAAGAACGTGCTCGTCTGTTCTGTGGCATCAAATTTCCTGCAGCTGCTCTGAGGGAGAGACAGTGAGCTGCAAGACTATCTCCCCATAAAACCAGGCAGCTCAGAGGAGAGTCATTTCATGTTCCTGTGAAATCTGGAATGAGTGCAAAGCTCCTACCCACACATGACTGCCCCGCTGTTTCATCCTAGGCATACATCCTGTGAAGGAGATTGGTTAGTACAAACTTGCTAACATATGAAAATCCACTTGGAACATTATGAGAAATTTCTTATTGAGGCCAAGAGATGTTTCCTGTCCCAAAGGAACCATTAGGAACCACTTTAAGGATATTCAGCTTTGCTCATGAAATAAGGCATCTCTGAGAAAGTGGCCTCAGGGAGAGAATGGAGGACTGGGAGGAGAAGCATTAACTGGGCTCCAAGGGTGTGGGCAGAGAGCTTGCTACATGAATGCACTCCTTATGAAAATGGAAGGGAAAAAGGGAGTGCTACTTAAAAAATCAGGGGATATTTAGTTTGGATTCAACTTATGTTGAAATACTAATGTTTCTGATCAACAAAATCAAACTCTTAATATACCAAGTAATGAAACGACAGTGTGATTGCCTGAGAATAAATTGAGAAATCCAACTTCCTAGTTTTGCTTCATTGGTTTCACATTTTCTACTCTCCCCATTGTGCTAGAAATGGAAATTGTTGCCCTGCAGATTAAGACAAAACATCTGTTTTAAGCAAAGCAGCATTTTTAGATTCAGAAACTGTCCCAGACAATGGATATAATAAGATGAAATTCAGAAAAAGGTTCTGCCAAGTCACAGGCCTTTAGATATTGCGGAAACAAGAAATGGAAAATAGGGATAAACTCCATGAGAGACCTTGATCTTGAGAGTAAAAGGCTTGTGTGGATAGGTTAGACAATATCCACTAGAAAGGAGACCAGGGGTAAGTCCAGGGTTCCAGGAAACCAAGAAGACTGCAGGTCGCTGAAGGTAGTGTGCTAGTTGTTCATCTTAATTTACCAATGCTTTACAGAAAGGACTTAGCATCTGATGTAGTCAGCTTTGCCAGGAGAGTGATCAAGGAGGTTAAAGCTCAGGTAAAGGGGTGTTCTTCTCAGAGATTGGCTACAAGCCACAGAGACCACCTCAACAGACCCAGCTCAGCCATACAGGGTACAGAAGCTCCTCCAGAGGGCTGTCTTGGGCCTTTGAGGCAACTGATCTCCAGAAAGAATCAGAAGTCATTCCAGTCCAGGCTCAGGTATTCAGATGGTGACCCAGCCAGATAATAGTATCTTGAGCCAAAAATGAGATCAGGCCATAAAGTTAGGAGACAGAGTTTTTGATTGACATGTTAGCAATAACTGAAGACAGTCTCAGAAGTTCAGTAAAATGTCTTTAGCAATGGCGACATCATTGGGATCAATGTGTAGTAAGTCATGGATCTTTAAATTTATATATGTTTGTCAAAGTTCAGTCTTATAACTTCATAGCCACAACTATCTTTTCAAAAATACCAACTGTTAGTCTAGGGTCTCCTGACTTCAGTGCACATAAACAGGAAGACTGTCATTCCAAAAATGTGGGGTTATATGATTTTCAGAGCCTTTTTTTCAGAGTTGAGCATCTTTTCCTTTAAAAGAAATAAAGGGCAAGAGGACCAATTTTATTCCTGGAGGAAAAATGACACACCCTCCTCCCAAAAGAAAGAAAACTCTGGCCCCCACAACTTCAACACTAATTGGGCTCCCTGAGAAGGGAGAAAATATTCTGTCTTTATTGAAGAGAAATGGACAATGCCAATGTGAAAGTTCCTAGTCTTATTTTCTATTGGTGAAGACTACTAGACTACTATTGCTCTTATTTAGTAGATCTTATGCCTTCAGGAGTCACCATTATAGCAGGTGAGGTTGAAGGAAAACAGCTGTGTGATGATAAATAGTAATTAATATACTTTGTCAGTGTCAGAGAGCAATAGAGGATGGTGGTGACTGTGGCAAACTGAAGCGTTCCTGTTCCACCCACAGGGGGCAGTTTTCCAGCAGACTGTGACTATGAAGTATTTCCTGATCTTCTCATTTTTCAAGAGAAGCTGCCAATCTGGATTTTTATTTGAAAAATTCCGATTTGAAAAAATATTGGCAACTAAGTTTAAAAAATTTAAGTGAATTTAGACGCAGAAGATGTGGATGGACTTGATTTGCTCCACTGACAACCAGTTTGTCACCTCTGCTTTATAAGATTTGAAGTGAAAGGCATCCATAGTAATCATTGATGGTGCCAACAGAAAATGCTGTTGGTAAATGCAGCCAGTAGCTAGATTGCTTCTTTCTTCCATCTCTCCTGCAAAGAAATTTGATGTGATTCTGAATGCATTGGATGTGTCTTGATTGCATCTTTGCATTTCATGTTGTCTTAAAGGCAAGCCAGTTGTTAATTTCAAAATCAAATTTATGCTGTCTCAGTTTAAAAAATGCTAGGAACAATTTCACTTAAACTCCACAACCTAAAGGGCTAAACTTGTTTATAGTTTTAGCTCTTGGCATAATAATTTTTTTAAAATGCTGTGCAATTCTGAGCATAGGCCAAGACATGATCAGGAAAGCAGGGATTTGTAGTGAGTAAGGCAGGGAATCTCCTGGTGTCCATCAGAGCCAGGTATTTGCTTTATCTTCCGTTTTAAGTGATCTGTGAATTGACTCTGTTTTGGAGGTGTGAAACAGTATACAGACAAAAGCTTTTCCTGATGTTGAGATATCAGCTAGGAGTCCAAGTGGGGTATTGGGTCACCCTTGCCATATCACCTCCTTTCCAGGCTCAGGGTGAAAATAGACAAAAGGAAATCTGACTGCAAGCCAGTAGCTCTGATTCCAGTTTCAGAGTTTAGGGACTGGAGAAAGTTTAGATTATCTAGCATGTTCTCCCCCTGGTGTCAGACAGGGCTGTGCCTGAATTATTCCAGACATATGGCTGTAGATGATATTCTGTGTTTTCCAAGAAGGAGATTCTGTAACCTACTTTGCTGATCAGATAGTTCTTTGTATGTCTTACAGAAATTCAAGCCGGCTTCCTTTTGTTCAGCATGTAGTGGAGAAAGAACAGCTGGTCACCTTCCATGTATTTAAAAACCACAGTGAAGTCATCCCCCTGGTGTTTTTATTTCAGTGATAAATAATTCCACCCACTTAAACCATTCTTCATGGCTCTTGTTTTCCAGGGGCCTAATAATTTCACTGTTACAATGTTTCTCAGCTTCACACTCAGTTTAGTTACCCAAACAGAATGTTGTTGCCTTACTCACATTGGTGCCTTGTGAAGACCAGGCTCAGGGTGGGGATTATGGGGAAATTCTTGCACGCCCAGCTCCTCTTTCCACTTATAATGGCACTTTCACTAAATGGAATGTTGCCTATATTCATTGCGAATTATATGACTACCACATTTTTCCCTAGGTGATAGTCATCCATCATATCGTATGTTTGTTTTACTCCTGAGATCAAACACTTGGTGCTTATTCCTGATGTATTAATGTCATTCCTGAGCTCCTTCGAGATACCCTGTTGAGACCAGCTCTTACTTTCTGAGTGGCAGCTACCCCTTCCCTCCCAATTTTAGATCCTGTTTTTACACAGCTCTATAGACATCACCTTTATTTCATGACCCACAATATTAAATGGTGCAGACTTCGGTTTAACCACTGGTGAGGTAACAGCAGTAGTTGCTAAGTGCCACCTTCCCATTGCCATTTGAGGGCTAATTTGCAAAGACATTTGAATCTTCCAGTGAAGATGTCTGGGGAATTTTGGCCAGTTGTCTTCCCTCTGGCTCTTTTGCTCTTTAAAATTCAGCCGGGACCACAGACACCTCCAGGATCTTGTTTATGTTCTACGCTCAATTGACCAACCACAATCAGAAGTCTCACAAAAACAGTTATGACTACGTAGCTGATGTTTATATCATATAAAGTTTCAGGAAGATTCAGAGGGAATCTTCTATTTGTACATGATGTAGACAAAATTAGCTGCTCCAGTTGTTAGACAAAAAATTGCCACTGGATTACACTAACATGCTTGTCTTTTTAAAAAGTGTGGTATGTTTCTCTAAAGAGAAAAGCATGATGAGTCTGGACAGCAGCAAAAGCTTCTGTGAAAACCAATGTGTTCATCTAGACAGTAAGTAACTCCTATTTTTACTGTTTTTAAAAAGAGAATTTTTCTCTGTGAAGACTCCCTGTTACTATGTCCTAGGGGAGAAAGCCTGTGGAATACAGTGGTTATTGATGGTGTTGCCTTTGTTTCATCTTTAAGTTTGTCCTTTTTGGGATCTGGCGGGATAGTGAGCACTGATGGAACTGTATCAGTGTGCTGTATTTTTGACATTGAAAATGTTAATGACTTATTTGATTTGTACATAACTCTGTAAATAAGTGAAAGTAGATCACAGCTGACATTTACAAAATGTTTTTGTACCTTAGAATTTCTGCATTAAATAAAATGTTTTAAGATTGTAGTGGTTCATTTTTTAGCACATCTTTCCTGTTTCCTGACTGGCTGGGGTTCCCAGCCCAGTTTTCAGAGGGCTCTGCCTCAGGACGAGGCAGCCAGCGGTGGCCAGTCTTCCTTGCCCTTTAGAGAATAGGACCCTGCTGCCTCAGACCTTTACCTCGCCTCCATAGGCAGTCAGTTACCCATTACTCGTGTGGCATCAGGAGGCCTACCTGCTGCAACCGGGTTACTTATGTCAGAAAGAAATGTGACTTCTCAGAACAAATGGGCTTTCTTTTTAGAAATTTGAAAGAAGCCACTGAGATTTGAGGGCTGCACATAATTTTTTTTTGTCACTCAGGCAGAAAAAGAGATACCCGCTCAGTCCTCATGGACATTCTCCCCTCCTGTGCCCTCATGCTCTGCAAGTTAGCTTCTTGATGTCCATCACCTTCAGGATCAGGCCCCAGCTCTGCTGACTTTTTTTTTCTTTTAAGAGATAGGGTTTCTCCACATTGCCCAGGCTGGTCTCGAACTCCTGAGCTCAGGCGATCCTCCCGCCTCAGCCTCCCAAAGTGCTGACATTACAGATGTGAGCCATCGCTCCTGGCCTCTGCTACTGTTGCTGTGCCCCACTGACTGTCAAACTCTGCCCTAAGCCTCTCATCCACAGAGAGGCCCTACTTTAGAGGGTGGTGAATTAAACCGCACGATGAATGTAAAGTGCTACCTGTGCATTCCTGGCATGTAGTCCATGCTCAGTAAATGACAGTGTCCACAGGAGGACAGTGAGGGTTAACAAATAGCAAGGATGTAGAACGCAGGCTTTTGGCCATTGCCTGAGCAGGTTATAGTCTAAATTTGGGGTCTTGGGAGCATAATAGGTTGTTTTTTTTTTTTTTTTTTTGAAATGGAGTCTTGCTCCGTTGCCCAGGCTAGAGTGCAATGGGGCAATCTCCACTCACCACAACCTCCATCTCCCGGGTTCAAGCAATTCTCCTACCTCAGCCTCCTGAGTAGCTGGGATTACAGGCGTCCACCAATGTGGTTAGCTAATTTTTGTATATTTAGTAGAGATAGGGTTTCACCATCTTGGCTAGGCTGGTCTCAAACTCCTGACCTTGTGATTCACCTGCCTCGGCCTCCGAAATGCTGGGATTACAGGCTTGAGCCACTGCGCCCAGTGCATAATAGATTTTAAAAACTGGATTTTCCTTATTTACTTGTTCCTTCTCATACTTCACTGGGATGTTAATGTGCTTGGGGCCTACAACCCACCTCATTTGGGGGTCCCAAGGAAAACAGAGGGAGTAGTAGAAAACAAAACCCCCAAAGAAAACAGCTCTGAGGGAAGCATTGTTGGTTTCTGAGAGGAGGAAATTAGCACAAATTCTTGCCTCCTGACCTTCACATATCCTTCGTTTCTTCAGTTTAGAGTCACCCAGGCGGCTCCTTGTCATTTCTCGCATTGATTTCCTTTTCCCCCATACTCTCTGTCAATTCTTCTTTCCAGGAGTGACAAGTGCTTTACACACATCATCTCATTTATCTTCATGGCTGCTCTGTGAGGTGGCCAATCCCACTGTTCCTAACTGAGGCTCAGAGAGGCTCTAACTGACTTGCAATCCCACAGCTGGCTAATGGCAGAGCCAGGATATGAGCTGAGGCAAACCCTACCTGGCTTAGTAAAGCTCTAGCCAGCCACGTAGGGATAGACTCAAAAATGTGTGGTCAAAGACGAGAGCTTTCCCATAAAATGAATGGCAGAGAGGAAGTGATGATTGCCAGCCTCTGAATGTCAGCAGGGCTGGTTCCTGCTCTTAGTGCTCTTCGTGTTTTTTCTCACCATGACCCCCTATGGAGTGTACTATCAGCAGCCTCGTGTTTGATATTCTGAGGTCTAGAAATTGTATAGCTTTGCCAAGGGCACAAACAAGGAATTGGCAGCACTGGAGTTGAAGTCTGTCACTGAAGCATCATTATTCCTGATCAATAGGCTGCTCTGTCCCTCAGTAATAGTTTAAGTGGAAGGAAGAAGCTTGAGTGACCTGGTTCCTTTCTCATTGCAAAAATTGAGTATAAATCTGGTTCAAAGTTGAAGCAAATGGATCTCGTTAGGCAGACACTGCAATACATGAATTTTTCTTTCCTTTTCTTTCATTAAAACAAAAGTTGCAGCTGGGCTTGGCAGGGTGCACCTATAGACTCACCTACTCAGCAGGCTAAGGCCCCCAAAAATACAAATAGTTCAGGCAGGGTGACTTACACCTGTAATTTCAGCACTTTGGGTGGCCAAGACAGGAGAATCACTTCAGGCCAGGAGTTTAAGACCAGCCTGGGCAACAAAGCAAGAGGCCCCATCTTAACAAAAAAATTTAAAAATTTGCTGGGCATGGTGGTATGTGCTGGTAGTCCCAGCTACTCCAGAGGCTGAGGTGAAAGGATCACTTGAGCCCAGGAGTTTGAGGCTGCAGTGAACTATGATCACACCACTGCATTCCAGCCTGGGTGACAGAGCAAGATCCTGTCTCAAAAAAATTTAAGTTTAAATTAAAAAGTAGGCCAGGCGCGGTGGCTCAAGCCTGTAATCCCAGCACTTTGGGAGGCCGAGGCGAGTGGATCACGAGGTCAAGAGATCGAGACCATCCTGGTCAACATGGTGAAACCCCGTCTCTACTAAAAATACAAAAAATTAGCTGGGCATGGTGGCGCGTGCCTGTAATCCCGGCTACTCAGGAGGCTGAGGCAGGAGAATTGCCTGAACCCAGGAGGCGGAGGTTGCGGTGAGCCGAGATCGCGCCATTGCACTCCAGCCTAGGTAACAAGAGTGAAACTCCGTCTCAAAAAATAAATAAATAAATAAATAAATAAATAAATAAAAAAAAAAGTAAAACAACAAACAAAAAAATGTTGCAGCTAGTACTTTCTATTAGTGTTCTCTTGGGACAGCATGAGAAGCCCTCACTTGCGGGGCACGGTGGCTCACGCCTATAATCCCAGCACTTTGGGAGGCCGAGGCAGGCTGATCATGAGGTCAAGAGATTGAGACTATCCTGGCCAACATGGTGAAACCCCATCTCTACTAAAAATACAGAAATTAGCTGGGCGTGGTGGTGTGTCCCTGTAGCCCCAACTACTTGGGAGGCTGAGGCAGAAGAATCACTTGAACACAGGAGGTGAAGGTTGCAGTGAGCCGAGATCATGCCACTGCAGTCCAGCCTAGCAACAGAGCGAGACTCTGTCTCAAAAAAAAAAAAAAAAAGAAGCTCTCATTTTTACCATGATGTTAGAAAACTGTCTGTTTTTACAGCTGCCTAGAGTTCCGGCAGTCACCAGCATCTGTGGGGCCCTGCCACTGTCTTTGCTTTGTTTTAGAAATACCAGTATTACAGGAGCAAAGACCAATTTCCTCTTGCAGGCTCTAATTAGAAAAAAAATTTTTTTTGCTTTAGTTGAATAAAAACTACAGGTGATAAGCTAAGCAGGTGGAGGAGGGAGGAGACATAAAATATATCTTTGTAGTCCTAGGCACAGTGGGTCCTCAATAAATGTGTTTCCCACTCCTCCCTTAGCATATACTGTCCTCACTGTCCACAAGGAATGGAATCATAAGAGGCCCAAGAATAGGATAATTTAAAGGATGCAATGAAGGGGAAAGATGGACACAAACATAGTATGAGAACTTTTGCAATGACAAAATTCAAATGGGGCCATTGAGATTAAGGAAAAGAAATGGAAGGTCCATGAGCTTGGCTCCCTGGCCTCTTTCTGGAAGGGACCTTGCACCATCTTTGGCATTTGTAGATGATACAACTGCCTTAACAGGGTTAATTCCAAAGTATGTGCTGGGACACAGACATAGTGATGGACACAGTACATGCAGGACCCCTGCCCTCCTGACTCCACCTCTTCCTGTGTATAGAGTTGAGGGCAGGTCATCTAAATGTTCTGAAACTCAGTTTCTTCATCTGTAAGATGGGACTAATACCTACCACAAAGGGTGATTGTGAAGATTAAATGAGACAGAGTATATAAAGCACCCAAGGCTGTGCTCAGCAAGTGCCAGGTACTTAGTGAATAGTAGTTAATTATCCTGTGGTAGAGCAAGTCTGGTGCTCTTTGGGGGCCATATGGAGATGGGTGGGAGACAGTTCCATGCCCACAAGGAGCTTTAAGACAAGCACTTTGTTGGGTGCTAAGTTATAACATTTCTATCCGCTAAGAGAAGAGAGTGAGGCACGGTGGTTCATGCCTGTAATTCCAGCACTTTGGGAGGCTGAGGCAGCTGGATCATGAGGTCAGGAGATTGAGACCATCCTGGCCAACATGGCGAAGCCTTGTCTCTGCTAAAATACAAAATATTGGCCTGGCGTAGCACCACGTGCCTACAGTCCCAGCTACTCCGGAGGCTGGGGTAGGGGACTTGCTTGAACCCCAGGCGGCGGAGGTTGAAGTGAGCCAAGATTGCGCCGTTGCACTCCAACTTGGTGACAGAGCAAGACTCCGTCTCAGAAAAAAAAAAAAAAAAAAAAAAAAAAAGAGGAGAGGGTGGGTCCATGTTGCAGAGGTGAGGAGGTGAGGGTTGAAGAGGAACTTAATTTGGCAAAATTAAGACATTAGCTCTGGGGTTCCCAATAGCTGACCACACATGGCCTGCGACAGTTGACCATGCACCTTGAGATCTGCTAATGTCCCATTCCCCAGACTCCTTTTTTCCTGGTTGCCATTTAATCCTGATAGAGATGCATTTCTCAGGACTTGCTGCTGTAAGGTCTCTGTGCCAGCCGGATGACCACTATCTGCTCTGGATGTGAAGAAAGGCAGGGGTTGTTTCTCAAACCATCACTGCGAGGTCAGAGCAATTTTACAAGTTTTACAAGTTAGTGGAGGGAGATGGGAGATCAAATAATGCTCTTCCAGAATGAGATGGCTCTGCCTGGTCTTTTCCATTCTTGCTGGTCAGAGACATTCTGGGGAATGGGCAGGTATCAGCCTCAAAACAAACCATAGACTTTCCCTACCAAGTTGGGCAAGGCCAGGCCAGAGGAAACTTGTAGCAAGAAAGACAGGACCATGCCTGGCAGCTGAATGCCAATCCAGTCGGTCTTGCCTTTGGTTCTGTATCTCTGGAGGTAGACATGCTTCGATGTCCTGCACACCTGTGTATAATTGTGTATTATTATTCGTGAGATGATGATAATTAGCATTGCGATTAAAGTGGCGGCAGGCTTTGGTCTCAGGCATTTTAAACTTAGATCTCAGTCTGCCATTTTCTGTGTTTCCCTGGGCAGGTGGCTTGCCCTGTTTAGGACTTAGTTTCTCTATCTATACAACAGTTAATAGGGCGGGGCACAGTGGCTCACACCTGTAATCCCAGCGCCTTGGGAGGCTGAGGTGGGTGGATCACCTGAGGTCAGGACTTCGAGACCAGCCTGGCCAACATGTTGAAACCCTGTTTCTACTAAAAATACAAAAATTAGCTGGGTCTGGTGGCATTGCCTGTAGTCTCAGCTACTCAGGAAGCTGAGGTGGGAGGATCACTTGAGCCTGGGAGGTGGAGGTTGCAGTGAATTGAGATTGCACCATTGCACTCCAGTCTGGGTGACAGAGCAAAGCTCTGTCTCAAACCAACAAAACAGGTCAGGCGTGGTGGTTCACGCCTGTAATCTCAGCACTTTGGGAGACTGAGGTGGGCAGATCATGAGGTCAGGAGTTCGAGACCATCCTGGCCAATATGGTGAAACCTGTCTCTACTAAAAATACAAAAATTAGCCTGGTGTGGTGGAACGCACCTGTAATTCCAGCTACTTGGGAGGCTGAGGCAGGAGAATTGCTGGAACCCAGGAGGCAGAGGTTGCAGTGAGCCGAGATTGCACCACTGCACTCTAGCCTGGCAACAGAGCGAGACTCTGTCTCAAAAAACAAAACAAAATAAAACAAAAATACATTTAATAGTTCACTATACCTAACAGGGCTGTTGTGAGGTTTGAATGTGAGGCTGGGTGAAATTCTGGGCACAAAGTGTGGCACACGGAAAGCCCCTGTTCCTATAGGGATGAGTCATGCGGGCAGGTTAGGAGGTGCACAGTTATAAAATGGGATTTCCCCTGAATGTCTCCCTTGGCTCTGGCCTGGGTACCTTATGGCATAGCTAACTGAAATGGAATGCCTGCCTCTTGGAGGTCTCAGTTCCGCAGGGCAGCTGGGAATGGCCTTCAAGGGAGATGGGTACTTGATCAGATGTCACTTTCTGCTTGAAACCACCAGTGGCCCTGGAGGTGAATACCGAAGTTTTTCTGTGATGCCTTGCTGACCTCTCCTCTGTGTGTCCGTTCTTTCTCTGACCTTACCAGACTGTTGAAATTCTTCACTCCTGTGTTCCTGCGCTGGGTTCTTTGCATGTGCCGTTTCTTCTACCTGAATCACCCTCTCTCAGTCTCCATCCCTCCTTTGTAATCAGACCTTCCTGACCACTAAGCACCTCCAGTCTAGGTCATGACATGTGTCTTCAGGAACACTTAGCTTGTGTAATTAAGCGATGGAAGCTCTTGCCCACTAGAATTCTGCTCCATGAGGTCAGGCCTTAGCACTTGCAGAGGCCTTCCATCTGGACTGGACTCAGATTCTACTGCTTTAACCAGCTTGCACCCCACCCTACCACTGAGCAGCCACTGAGGCAAGTCACCTCATCTCCCTGGTTCTCAGTTTCCTCATCAGCCAGATGGGGGTAAAAAATGTACCTGCCTCATGGGGTTGCTGTGAGGATAAAGCGGGGGGCAGGGATAGCCCACTCAGTGCCTGGCACTTGACAAGTACTCAGAAGCATTACTATCTGCTTTAGCTGTCATTGTCATCAAGATAGGCAATAATAGTGAGTTCTTCTTTTTTCCTTCTTTGACAGGGTCTCACTGTGTCACCCAGGCTGGATTTGCAGTGGCGTGATCATGGCTCACTACAGCCTCAACCTCCTGGGCTCAAGTGATCTTCCCATTTTAGCCTCCTGAGTAGCTGGGACTGTAGGCATGCACCACCATGCCCAGCTGAGTTTTGTATTCTTCATAGACATGGGGTTTCATTATGTTGCCCAGGCTAGTCTTGAACTCCTGGGCTCAAGCAGTCTACCCACCGCGGCCTCTCAAAGCGCTAGGATTACAGGAACGAGCCACTCTGCCTGGCCAAGAAATAATGGTAGTACGTTTAAAAGGTTCCCTGCAGGAGAAAACTGCATCTGTGCCTCACTTTGCAAACTGAGACTCCCATCCGTTTACCATGATCCCAGAGTGGAGAACGACTGTGCTGGTTTATGAATTTCCCCCACAAGGCTCTGTCATCTCAAGGTTTTACACCCTGTGGTTCCTGTCTCCAGAATGGATAATAGCTTGCTATAGACATGGGTCTGATTAGTAGCACAAGCTATATCAGAATCACCCCTGTGTGTTGGATGCTTGCACTGGACAATGCCTGAGCTCCCCTCACCCTCCCAAAGGGCCTTTGGAGTTTAGGTCATGTCCCGCCTTGGGACAGGGCTCAAGTTGGATTTGAACTCAGGTATTTCCCACTCCACACCCTCTCTCTGTCCTTCCACTCCCCCGCTCAGCCTTGCTCCTCAGGTTTTCCTATAACCCAGATTATGAAAGCAGAAGGGACGTGCTCCCAAAGAAGCCTTTTAGTAGCAGTTGGAGAACATTGCTTAGGCCTGAACAATAAGACTGATGCCCAGAAGCGTCACCATCCCCTGGGTAAGACCACACCAGGTTAGTGCTGCTTCATCAACTCAACACTCCACACCTTTCAAATGCCAAGAAATGGGGGAGGGGGTGCACCTGTACAGTGCAGTGCTACAGGCAGAGAGTTGAATGTCTCTTCCAGTAATTTCACTTCTGGGATTTTATCTTTAGTAAACAACCAAAATGTGTGTTTACATTTGTTGTGCAAAGATTTCTGAGGCTAGATATGGCTCACGCCTGTAATCCCAGCACTTTGGGAGGCTGAGGTGGGTGGACTGCTAGAGGTTAGGAGTTCAAGACCAGCTTGGGCAACATAGCGAGACCCTGTCTTTACAAAAAAAATACAAAAATTACCTGGACGTCATTGGCGCACACCTATAGTCCCAGCTACTTGAGAGGCTGAGGTGAGAGGATCACTCGAGCCTGGGAGGTCAAGGCTATACTGAGCTGGGATCGTGCCACTGCACTCCAGCCTGGGCAACAGACCGAGACCCTGCCTTGAAAAAAAAGAAAAAATATTTCCAGGCTAGAAGTGGTGGCTGAAGGCTGTAATCCCCACTTTGGGAGGCCAAGGTGGGTGGATCACTTGAGGTCAGAAGTTTGAGACCAGCCTGGCCAACAGGGCGAAACCCCATTTCTACTAAAAAAAAAAAAACACAGGCTGGGCATGGTGGCTGACGCCTGTAATCCCAGCACTTTGGGAGGCTGAGGTGGGCTGATCAGGAGATCGAGACCATCTTGGCCAACACGGTGAAACCCTGTTTCTACTGAAATACAAAAAAATTAGCTGGGAGTGGCGGTGTGCACCAGCAGTCCCAGCTGCTCAGGAGGCTGAGTCAGGGGAATCGCTTGAACCCAGGAGGCGGAGGATGCCGTGAGCCGAGATCATGCCACTGCACTACAGCCTGGGTGACAGAGCAAGACTCTATCTCAAAAAAAAAAAAAAAAAAAATTAGCTGGGCATGGTGGCAGGTGCCTGTGATCCCAGCTACTCTGGAAGCTGAGGCACGAGAATCCTTGAACCCAGGAGGTGAAGGTTGCAGTGAGATCACACCACTGCACTGCAGCCTGTGCGACAGAGCGAGGCTCTGTCTCAAAAAACAAACAAAAGAATTTGTTACTAAGCATTATCCTGGTAATAAGAAATGAGGAACAAACCAAGTACCAGTCGGATTGATTATAAGAGGACACATGCATACAATGGGCTAAATGGTATTTAGCAATCATGTTGAGGAAGAGTATTTCATGACAAAGGGAAGAGTTCACAATATGTTAAATGAAAAATGAAGGACACAAACTAACAGTGGTTACCGCTTGGGGGTGTGATTGTGGGTGGGTTTTCTTACTCTTTGTACCTCTGGTATTTTTTTTTTTTTTTTTTGAGATGGAGTTTCGCTCTTGTTACCCAGGCTGGAGTGCAATGGCGCGATCTCGGCTCACCGCAACCTCCGCCTCCTGGGTTCAGGCAATTCTCCTGCCTCAGCCTCCTGAGTAGCTGGGACTACAGGCACGCACCACCGTGCCCAGCTAATTTTTTGTATTTTTAGTAGAGACGGGGTTTCACCATGTTGACCAGGATGGTCTTGATCTCTTGACCTCGTGATCTACCCACCTCGGTCTCCCAAAGTGCTGGGATTACAGGCGTGAGCCACTGCGCCCGGCCACCTCTGGTATTTTCTACATTGCTTTACAATGAGTAGTGTTACAGAAGCAGAGGGTTTTAAATGTAAGTTTACACACGACAGACATTCAGCAAGTGTGAAAGGTGTCAGGTGGTTACTAGGTGGCTGGGGCCTGTGGTCTCAAAGTCCCACCCTTGACGCTGGTTGTGCTTTCTCCTGCGGCTGCTTACCCCGAAGGTGCTACCCAGCCCCTTGCCCCGGCCTCTCTCCATGGCTTTTCTGCCTGGTGTCAGTCATAGCTTATCCTCAGCCCATCCAGGTGGGGGTCTCTTGCAGAAACCCTGGCTTCTCCAATTGATGATTTTGTGAAATAACTGCCCTGATCCCATCCTCGCCTTTTTTTTTTTTTTTTTTTTTGACATAAGGTTTCTCTGTCAGCCCAGGAGGTTGGAGTGCAGTGGTGTAATAGTGGCTTACTGCAACCCCAAACTGGGCTGAAGCAATCCTCCTACCTCAGCCTCCCGAGTAGCTGGGACTACAGGCATACAACATCACGCCCAGCTAATTTTTAAATTTTTGGTGGAGACAGGGATCTCACTTTGTTGCCCAGGCTGGTCTTAAACTCCTGGCTTCAAGTGATCCTCCCACCTTGGACTCCCAAAGTGCTGGGAGTACAGGTGTGGGCCACTGCCTATGGCCTTCTCATCCTGTGTTGTAGTTCGGGGAGAGGGAGCTGAACTCAGGAATGGGAATGGGTCCTTATGAATAAACCGACTATTTCGAGGAGAAAAGATGACTGACCATCAGAGGCTCTGAGAAAAGATGACTGACCATCAGAGGCTCTGAGAAAAGATGACTGACCCTCAGCGGCTTCTGGAGTCTTCAGTTTCCAAACTCTGTGGATAGCACCCACATTTCCTGCCTATCCCCTCTCTCACCCCAACAAAGGACGGTTTTTGGGTATATCATCTCTCCTACCACGGACTCTCAGTCTGAGTCTAGGAACGAAGTCCTCCCAAGCCCCAGGCCTGCCTTAGAGCTAAGCATGGCATGAACGGGAGAGCTGCCCATAGAAACCCTGTGGGTCAAATTGCTGTGTTGCTAATCTAAATATCCTGCTTGCAGATGTGTCCTGCTTTCTGGAAACCCTGAATTATAAAACAGAGGAAGTCAAGGCATTTGCCTTTAGTAATAATAAAAAGGCACATTGCCTCTGACTGTGTACAGGAGACTCACTCCCCGCATCATCTCTCACTCGGCAGCCAGTGTGATGTCTTCAAACTGTAGCTTCCATCCTATCGTGCCTCTGCCTGAACCTTTTGGTGGACAAGGTCTAATGTCTCCCCTTGGCCATCAAGGCCCCTCCAGCCTCCTTCTCCCCCTACCTCCCTGTCCATGGACTTGCAGAGTGTGGCCTATGCTCTTCCACCTCTGAGCTTCCACACTTTGTCTTCTCACCCTTCTCCTGCTTGATTCCCTGCCTTGTCAGGGCTCAGCCCAAGCCCCCTTTTCACAGGAGGCCTCCCCTCTGCCTGGCCAGTGCTTCTTCCAGGTGTCTGTCACCATGTCCTGCCCCCTAGCCGCCTGGTGAGGGGTCAGTCGACTATCTCCCTCATCAGCTCATACCCTCCATGAGGTCAGGGACTGTGTCTATCTTGGTATCCTAGTTACTGCTGTCCCCCAAGCCTAACAAAGTGTATGGCATGTAGTAGATGCTCAAATAATTGCTAAATTGAATCTAATGCAAAGAAAACTTTTCTCTTTGACAAGGCTGCCTGGGTAGAGCACCAGGTATTGGCTGGTAGATCCGAAGCAACTGCCAAGCTCAGATGAGGGAGCAAGGACTTCAGAGGGAGGAGAAGCCCTTTGCTTAATAAATACAATTACTTGATAAACATGGCTGGTTGCTGTATGGATCTTGTGCATTAGGGAGGAAGGAGAATGACAAAAGGGTTCTTGGGGAAAAGGTTGAGGACTAGGGGTCTGGACACAGCAGTTGTCCTTAGAAATGGAGTACTGGGGAGAGTGTTCCCTGAACAGGAAACTGGTGGGCCATAATACATTGGGTCTGGAGTCAAGGAACCCTCTAGAAGCTGTAGTGGGATGAAGCTGCAGCTGTTGGAATACAAGTTGGTTTGCTCAAGATGCCCAGTTTCTGGCCCAAAAAGAGGGCTGCAGGCCAGGAAGAGGCCACCCAGCACTGCGGGGCTAAGCACCTGCAACAGAAAGCAGAGGTTGCTGCAAAGTCAATCTGGAAGATCTGTATCCCAGCAGCTGCTGTCAGGACAGGTGGCCTCCCAGGGAGCTCTCAACCCTCATCCACCTCCTGCACCTGGGGAAGAGCCTTAGTACCTTGGACTGATGCTCTTGCCTCTGTAAACAGGGGCCAGACTGTGATCCTTGGGCTCTGGGGGCTGGCTTCACCTCGCTGAACGATTTCTTCATTTGAGAAGTGGGCCTCACAGACCCTACACCTTAAAGGCTGTCATTAATGTTAATTTCCATCAAGCACCTATAATGCACCGCTGACACCACATGTGAGCAACTGATGAATTTTTGATTTTTAGCGTCAGGGTTTACACTTTGAGTCCAGTAACTACAGTCTAGGGCACTCTTTATTTCTGATTTTAATAGGTGGTGAGGACCTTAGGCGTTCATCTGTTGAATGAATAAATGTCTGCAGAAACCCGTTTTAGAGTCCCATGTTTATTTCCGCATGCTCGACCCAGGCCTTTCAGGCTCGGCGTCCACCTGCAAGCCGGCGACTGAGAGCCTGCTGGGCGCCGGGGTTCATGCACCTCGAGGCTCCTCCTCATTCTCACCTCCACCGTCGAGGAAAGCGAGGTTTGGGCAAGACCTGACACGCCCAAGATCAGCCCAGCGGTGGGAGTGGGGGCTCCGTGTGCAAGCTCTGGTCCCCGCCCGCTAGGGCAGCCTCTCCCACACTGGCACGAGAGTACCGTCCCACTCGGGTACCCGGCCCTCGACCTGCCCTCGGGGTTTCCGCGGCGCGTTCTCTTGAGGGAGCGAGGGCGAGGACTGTTTACCCCTCCTCGGACTCGCTCAATTATCTCCGCCTGAATCTGGTTTAGGCGGCGGCGGGGGCGGGACGTCCTGGGGTCCCCACTCTCCTCTTTCGGGCCTTCCCGCAGACCCAGGCCGGGCTTGGAGAGCGGGGGTGCCGAGCGGTACCGTGGCCACTTCCAAGTCCTGAGCCTCCCCGCTGCGGCACCCGCTGGGGTCCCCAGCCCGCCTCCAGCCCACGTGGACGGCCCGGCCTCCCCGCCCCCGACCCCGCCCCGCCCCGGGGAGCCGCTGCCGCAGCTGCAGCCGCTCAGCGCTCCAGCCGGGAGAAGCCAAACCAGCGCCAGGGCCGAGGTGAGTGCGGGAAGCAACCGGGATCCCCACTCCCCTTCTAGAGCCTCCCTGGCTGGACGCCCCTTTGGCAGGACACCCTCGCTAGATCCCCCGGAGTGGGACCCTCTTCCGGGCTGGTCCCTCCTTTGCCCCAGTCTCCCGAGCTGGACCCCCCACTCCCACCTCCGAGTTACCCTGCCAGGTCTCGGCGTCCCCGGCGGGCCCTGAGGGCTCCCTGGTCTGGGGTACGCCGAGCGCACGGGGGCGCACTGGGCGCAGCGCAGGTGGGCAGTGCCACAGCCAGCCCCGACCAGCCGCCGCTCCTGCTGGGGACCCTGACTCTGGTCCCCGGGTAGCCCCTGGAGCGAAAATTCCCGGAGCCACTTCCGGGGAGGGAGGCACCACCTGTCCTGGGACGCGCCCCTTTCGCCCAACTTTCTTCTCCAGCCCCGCGGGGCACCCGCAGGTCAGCGTCGCTTCGGGCGCTGCTCGTGGCGGATCACAGGGCCGCGGGTCACTTCGCGGCGGGGGAGCCGGACCAGCCTGCTTGAGGCCCTTGTCCCGGCGGCTGCATCTTTTAAACCGAGCGGCCAGAAGATCCCGGGATAGGACGCCAGGGTGGCGGACGCCGAGGGGTTAAGGTCAACGTGGGTGCCAGAGACGGGTGAGCATTTTCTGAGGCTGGAAGCTGATCGAACCGGGTGGAAACGGGTTCCCCTGGGCTTTGCGGTGGTGAAGAGCTGCTCTCGCACTATCGGCGGACTCATCTTGTGCTTGAATGTCGCGGAAACAGAGCGCCTTGTTCCTAGAGGACTCGGCTTGCTGGATTTATTCCCTGGCCCAGGTTTGCTTCTCGCACTCGGCGAGAACGGGAGAACTGCCAGACGGTAGTTGTCCTTGAATGTACCGGTAGAAACTTATTTTTAAGCGTTTCGTGCACTACCAGGTACAACCACTCTCTTCCCTGGGGTGTGGAAGAGGAGAACTTCGCTGGGTCTTTGTCTTAGCTATGTAGTCCTCGGCAAGTTACTTCCTTTATCTATGCCTCAGTTTTCTCATCTATAAAATGGGGATGACAGTACAAACCTTAAATAGCTGTATAGGGATAAAGTGCTTGAAATACTGACGGAGACAGGGTAAATCCTCTGTGTTAGCTGCTCTTGTGATTATTATCACTGCCATCTGACAGCGCGTGCACAGCCTGAGCTTCTCAATGAGGTGGGTTTCCAGGCTGTTGCTCCTTCCCCTTCTAGTACGGAGCTGGTGGTGTTTCCACAGAAGACATGGTGTTCCCTTCCGCACTGGGAAATTTGAGCTTTGCTGTAATCCCTCCTATGGCTAACCAGCCTTGTGCAAAGTATATCTTAGAATGTGGGATTAGAGATGACCTTTGTCAAGGACATTGTTGGGAAATGGGGTCTTGTACCTTCTCTGGAAGCTCTAGGGTGTGATTGGGTGTTTGCCTCTTGCGGGGGAGGGACTGGTAGATTCCACTTGATTCTTTTAGACCTTGTGTCCCCTGACAGGCTGACACTGTCTAGTCTCTGTGAGTGTGGGAGTGTATTTAAGGGTCCAGGGACCTGATCTTGTCTCCTTCTCCCCCATTCATTCATCTCTAGCAGATTGCTCCTCCCATCTGTAGCTTCCCTGAGCTGCGCCCATTTGGTGTCTTTCTTCTTGGCAATTTAGTTTCTCTCTTCTGGAACTCCACAAATAAGAGTTCTAAACATGGAGCCCTAGGGAACCTCTTGAAATGTACACGAGGCTCTTGAAGCACAGTTGTTTATTTTTCCAGAGGTTTCCCCTTACATTGTATTCTCCATGAGTCCAGTGCCCCAGAAAAGTGAACTCTGAACTGCTGGTAGGGACGTGCAAGTTCTTGCTCCCAGTTACATCTCAAGTCCCTAAAAATTGGGGGCTGCCCTTTGGGCTCCCTCCCAGAACACACTTTTCAGTGGGCAACACAGGTCAGCCTTGACTTGATTAATTAGGGGAAAGAGAGGCAGGCTGTGAGGTTAGGGACGGTTGGCCTGTGGTGAGGCCTTTAGGCTGGGATGCAATTCATGAAAATTTGAGTTCAGGTTTTCAGAAGACTTCTCAAGACCTTTGCTCCTGCTGTTCCCTTTACCTAGCATGCTTTTCCATCACTTCTTCCATGTCAGGAATTTTCTTGCTCTTTTGCTCAGATGTCTTCCCTTTACAGATGGTTTTTCCAACCACTCTGTCCAAAGCAGCTCCTTCCCCCATTAGTTTCTGTCACACTCTTTCATTATATTTTATTCATAGAGCTTGCCTGAGATGATCTTATTAATGCATTGATTTCTGCACTGTATGCATCCACCCAGAAGAATGCAAAATTTAAGAGGGCAGAGGTGTGTTGTCCTGTTCATTACTGACTCCTGGCTCATGGCATATGGCAGGTGCCCAATAACTATCCTGAGTGAATGAACACCCATTGACTGAAGTGAGAAAAAAAGAAGAAAGAAAATTAAATATTGGACCCATTTTCTTAATGGTTTATAAAAATATTCTTTAATATCGTATCACTTCACTTGCACAGGTTGAAACTCAAGTGAAAATGAGATGTTTTGGAGGGGATTACAGGTGCTCACCACCACACATGGCTAATTTTGTATTTTTAGTAGAGATGGAGTTTTGCTGTGTTGGTCAGGCTGGTCTTGAACTCTTGACCTCAGGTGATCTACCTACCTTGGCCTCCCAAAATTCTGCAATTACAGGCATGAGCCACTGCACCTGGCCGAAAAAAAAATTTTTTTTGAGAGAGAGTCTCACTCTGTCATCCAGGCTGGGGTGCAATGGTGTGCAATGGTCTAGGCTCACTGCAACCTCAACCTCCACCTTGAATCACCAAGTTCAAGTGATTCTCCTGCCTTAGCCTCCCAGGTAGCGGGGATTACAGGCATCCGCCACCATGCCTGGATTATAGGCACCCACCACCACACCTGGCTAATTTTTGTATTTTTAGTAGAGATGGGTTTCACCATGTTGGCCAGGCTGGTCTCTATTGATCTCCTGACCTCATGATTCACCCACCTTGGCCTCCCAAAGTGCTGGGATTACAGATGTGAGCCACTGCGCCTGGGCTGAAAATGAGATTTTTAATATATGCATCTAATCTATTGAGTCAGTTCAAGTTTCTTCATGGAATAGTACCAGCATGGTAGGTGGAGTGGGGTCTGCTGTGGAGACGTTTTGTGACAAGCTTTGCTTTCTTCTTTACCTTGATGAAAATTGTTTATTCAGTTATAAAAATGGGTACACATTTCTTTTTCTTTTTTGAGTTAGGGTCTTGCTCTGTCGCCCAGGTGGCATGCAGTGGCGTGATCTTGGCTCACTGCAACATCCGCTTCTCAGGCTCAAGCGATTCTCCTACCTCAGCCTCCCGAGTAACTGGAACTATGGGCACGCAACACCATGCCTAACTAATTTTTGTATTTTTTATAGAGATGGGGGTCTCACCATGCTGCCCAGGCTGGTCTCGAATTCCTGGGCTCCAGTGATCACCTGCCTCGGCCTCTCATAGTGCTGGGATTACAGGCATGAGCCACCATGCCAGGCCCATTTTTATTTTCTTAGGGAAAAAAGACTGGCAAGACTGTTACTAATTGAGGTAATATCTACACGTGTCTTAGCCACTTAGCTCATTTATTTCATTTATTCCAAAACATATATGGAGAGAGGGCTACTCTGTGCCAGGCATTGCCCTGGTGCTGACCACACAGCAGTCAAGGAAACTGACAGCATTCCTTCCTTGTGGAGTTTCCATCCCAGTAGTGGAGATGGACAGTAACAACAGAGATCAGTAATAAGCTGTGAGGGGGAGTGGCCAGCGTAATGGAGATGAAGCTGGGGAAGGAGATCCAGAGTGATGGGATGGAGGCAGAGCTGGCTTCCATCCAAGGAGGTCTCTCTGACGAGGTAGCATTGGGGCAGAAACTCAGACGAATGAAGAAGCAGCCTCATTCCATGCATATGCAGCCCAAGGTTGTGGTCAAACTCCCCAGTGTGGCCAGTCACCTCTTGAGCACTGGACGTGTTCTATCTCACTGCAGAAGGGGAGGGAAATGAGGCAATGCAGGCAGAACTCTCCTCCTGTCACCCAGGTCCTGGCAGGTGGCTGGAGTAAGATCTTGGCATTGTGTGCTCTGATTGTCAACTAGAAGGCTGGTACCTACCTTACAGGGTGAGACCTGACCGATGATGTGTTCTGAAACTGCCACCTGGGAATGAACATGAGCCTAGGGGTCACTACTGGAGTTATAATCCTGCACATTCTAAGACTTGCTCCACTGTACCTTCCCTAGCGGTGGACTCCTTCCTCTTCTGTGTCATTTGATTACCTCACCTTATCACCTAGTGGCACTCACGTAAAGGGAAAGTAGTTACTTAGTGGGCTTTGACAGAAACAACGAGATGGGCCGGGCACGGTGGCTCACACCTGTAATCCCAGTACTTTGGGAGGTCAAGGTGAGTGGATCACCTGAGGTTGGGAGTTCGAGAACAGCCTGACCAACATAGAGAAACCCTGTCTCTACTAAAAATACAAAATTAGCTAGGTATTGGTGGGTGCTTGTAAATCCTAGCTACTCAGGAGGCTGAGGCAGAAGAATTGCTTGGAGTCAGAGGTTGTGGGGAGCCGAGATCCCACCATTGCACTCCAGCTTTGTCAACAAGAGCAAAACTGTCTTAAAAACAAAAAAGCCCAAAGAAATGAAAATGTATAGGATTGGCGATCAGGAGATGCATGCTTCCCACTCTTGCCATTGATTGATCGATTGCTTGATCAATTGATGTCATTTAATACAGTGTAAGGTTCCCGGGGGGCTAAGAGTATGAGATCTGGATTGTGTGACCTTGTGCAAGTAACTTAGCCGTTCTGAGTCTTGATTTCTTTATCTGTGATATTGGGGAAGTGGTGCAACAGGGAGGCTTCTTGGAAAAAGTGATGTCTAAGAAGATGCAGAAAGGAATGGCTACGAGTCACCCCCAGGGTGGAAGGGAGAACATAGCACACGCAAAGGCCCAGACAAACAGCTGCCAGACTTTCATAGGATTCTCATTGATTACAGCTGTGTTGGAGTATACTGTAGAGAGGGACCTGACAAAGCCCTCAATAAATGTCAGTTGGTTTGAATGGCTGCACCCTGTGCTGCCGGGCTCAGCACCTATATCCTCGTACAGCTTCCACAGCCATCCTGTGGCACAGGTCCTCTCATTATCCCCAACTTCCATATCAGGAAATTGAGGTGTGGAGTTATGAATAACTTGCTCACAACTGCCTTGCTGTATCAGGAGAGCTAGAGGTGAAGAAGGTCTTCCCAGATTTATTTGGGATGCAGCAATGTCAAGAGAGATGGCTGTTTGTAAATATCTCTGACAGGTCTCGCTTTGGTTGCACATCCCCATGAAATGTCAGTTCTAGGAGGGCAGAGGCTGCTCCTGGCAGAATACCTGGACCCTGGCATAATGCTGGTACACAGTGGGGTTTGTTGGGATGCTGGGTGGGTGACCCAAGGCCTCTGGGTAGCCATGGAACAAGTCTGGAAGAGCCTAGTGCTTTCATTTCCCAGATGTCTCCTGATTTTCCAAGGTGGACCTGCAAGTCAAGGCAGAACTGGACATGGGGCCCAAGTCAAAACCCGAATGCTCCAGAAAAGGAGGCAGGGGCACTTGGCTGGAGTCGATCCCTGAGGGACATGCAACGCTCTTGCAACCTGGCTGCTGAGTGCACTGTTCTGATTCATCTTCAGCCACACACCCCACCATCATCCTGGATGCTCTAACAGAGCCAGACCCCACAGTCACCCAGATACTGCAGAGCTTCACATCTTTGCTCCTGCTGTTCCCACTACGTGGGGTGCTCGTTCATGCGTGGCCACTTTCACAGCTTCCCACACTGCCCACCTCCAGTGGCTTTCTCCCTCTTTCCTTTCTTTTTGGCTAGAGACATAAAGAAGAAATCCTGATTATATTCTTATTGAACACAGATATAAACATATCGGAAGTTGTAGAGTAAAAAATAATTGCAGGTATAATATGCTGAGATTTAAAAAAAAAAAAAAAAAAAAAAAGAAAATATTTCCACCTTTCCCATCCCAGGCTTGCTTCCAGAGAGAATGCTTGTGATCGGCTGGGCACAGATTTCTCTTGCTTTTTGTTTACAGGCATGGGTACCTGTGAGTATCTTTAAAAACTAACAGTGGGCTTATTTTGTATGTATTGCTTACCAACTAATGTTTTTCTTTTTCTATTTATTTATTATTTAGAGATGGAGTCTCACTCTGTTGCCTAGGCTGGAGTGCAGTGGTGCAATCTCGGCTCACTGCAACTTCTGCCACCTGGGTTCAAGCAATTCTCCTGCCTAAGCCTCCTGAGTAGCTGGGATGACAGGCACTTGCCACCGTGCCGGGCTAATTTTCATATTTTTAGTAGAGATGGGGTTTCACCATGTTGACCAGACTGGTCTTGAACTCTTGACCTTATGATCCACCTGCCTTGGCCTCCCAAAGTGCTGGGATTATAGCCGTGAGCCACTGCATCTGGCCTCTTTTTATTTTTATTCTTTATTTTATTTTAATTTCATTTTTTGAGACAGAGTCTTACTCTGTTGCCCAGGGTGGATTTCAGTGGTGGCATCTTGGCTCAATGCAACCACTGCCTCCTGGGTTCAAGTGATTCTCGTGCCTCAGCCTCCCTAGTAGCTGGGACTACGGTTGTGTGCCACCACACCTGGCTGATTGTTTTGTACTTTTGGTAGAGACAGGGTTTTGCCATGTTTCCCTGGCTGGTCTTGAACTCCTGAGCTCGAGCAACCCTCCCGCCTCAGCCTCCTGAAGTGTTGGGATTACAGGCGTGAGCCTCTGCACCTGGCCTATCCATATATATTTTTTAATTCTTTATTTGGCCTGGACAGTGCTAACAAATAATGTTTTCCCATTTAGTTATGTCCAAGAGTGTTTTCCTTGTCCATATATATTTCTCCTCTCTTACCTACCCTGGCTCTCCCCTCCCCAGGGAAGAGTATAGAAACTTCTATGGATGTGTGGTTTTATTTCTCTTGAAAATATGCCTAGCAGTGGAATTGCTGGGTATATGGTAACTCTATATTTAACATTTTGAAGAACTGTCAAACTGTTTCCAAAATGGCTGCAGTGTTTTACAATCCCATCAGCAGTGCATGAGGGTTCCATTTTCTCCACACCCTCATCAACACTTGTTATTATCCATCTTTTGATTATTGCCATCCTAAATGGGTATGAAGTGACATCTCACTGTGACTTTGATTTGCATTTCTCTGATGGCTAATGATGTTGTCCATTCTTTCATGTGCCTATTGGCCATTTGTATATCTTCTTTGGAGAAATGTATATTTGGTGTTTTATCCTTTTGTAAATTGGGTTATATGTCTCTTTTTATTGAGTTGTAAGAGTTCTTTATATATTCTGAATTTTAGTCCCTTATCAGCTATGATTTTTAAATATTTTTTGCCCATTCTGTGAGTTGTCTTTTCACTTTTCTGATAGTGTTTTTTGAAGTACCAGGTTTTAATTTTGGTGAAGTTCAACTTATCTATTTTTCTTGGGTTGCCTGTGCTTTTGGTGTCATATCTAAGAAACCTTTGCCTAATGCAAGGTCATGAAGACTTACGCCTATATATGTATTTTTTTTTTTTTTTTTTAGATGGAGTTTCACTCTTTCACCCAGGCTGGAGTGCAGTGGTATGATCTCAGCTTACTGCAAACTCTGCCTTCTGGTTTCAAGTGATTCTCCTACCTCAGCCTCCCAAGTAGCTTGGATTACAGGTGCCTGCCACCATGCCCAGCAATTTTTGTATTTTTAGTAGAGACAGGCTTTCACCATGTTGGTTAGGCTGGTCTTGAACTCCTGACATCGTGATCCACCAACCTCAGCCTGCCAAACTGCTGGGATTACAGGCATGAGCCACTATGCCAGCTGCATGCCTATATATTCTTATAAGAGTTTTATAGTTTTAGCTCTTAGATTTAGAACTTTGATCCATTTTGAGTTGATGTTTGTATGTGGTGTGAGGGTAGGGGTCCAGCTTCATTTTTTTGCATATGGAAATCCTGTTGTCCCCGCACCATGTGTTGAAAAGACTCTTCTTCCCGATTAAATTGTCTTGACACTCTTGTCAAAAATCAATTTACTATAAACGTAAGCATTTATTTCTGTACTGTCTGTTTTAGTCCGTTCATCTATATGTCTATCCTTATACCAATATTGCTGTCTGTACTGTCTTGACTACTATAGCTTTGTAGTAAGTTTTGAAATTAGGAAGTACAAGTCCTTCAACTTTGTCCTTCTTTTTTTTTTTTTTTGAGACAGCTTCTTGCTCTGTCACCCAGGTGTGCAGTGGCACAATCACAGCTCACTGTAGCCTTGACCTCCTGGGCTCAAGAAATCCTCCCACCTCAGCCTCCCAAGTAGCTGAGGTGGGAGGATTGCTTGAGTACAGATGTATGTAACCACACCCAGCTAATTTTTAAATTAAATTTATTATTATTATTTTTTAGCCACGGGGTCTGGCTATGTTACCCAGGCTGTTCTCAAACCCCTGGGCTCAAGCAATCCTCCCACCTTGGCCTGCCAAAGTGCTGGGATTACAGGTGTGAGCCACTGTGCCCAGCCTGTCCTCCTTTTTCTAGATTATTTTGGCTATTCTGGATCTCCCTATGAATTTTGGGATCAGCTTGTTAGTTTCTGCAAAAAGGCAGCTGAGATTTTGATGGACTTTGTATTGACTCTGCAGATCACTTGGGGAGTTTTGCCATCTTAGCAATATTAAGTATGGAACCTGATTTCCTTTTTGCTGGGGCTATTGCTCAATCAGCTTCCCTATTCATTGGGTCTTCTGAGTAGGCATTCTGAGACCCATCCATCAAACTGCACAGACAAAAATCCAGGGATGTAAGCACCTCTATTCCTTGTGGAAGAAAGTAACACAGTATATTATTGTGTCTAATTTAAGGCTTGGATAAGACATTTAACTCCTGAATTTGTGAAATGGGAGTGCATCTGGCGCTGGTCACACATATGACAGATCAGGCTTTGCTTCGCGCTGAGGATGGGATAGAGATCTCTAAGATACTCCCATAACCCCTTGCTTCATGCCTTGAGAAATGTGGTGGGAATTGGGAGCCCCCACCGCCCTGGAGGCACCAGGTGGTGGTAGGAGAATTGGAGCCAGGCTCCATTTTAACTTGTTTTATCTGTTGGGTAAAGGGATAGGATTTCAGTTGGGGAAAGAGTTCTACTAAAATAATCTTTGCTCCTCCTCACCAATTCACTCACATCATAGTTTGAAGAATGGAATAAAAATAAAAAGGGAGTGGCCGGGCGCGGTGGCTCAAGCCTGTAATCCCAGTACTTTGGGAGGCCGAGGCGGGTGGATCACAAGGTCAAGAGATCGAGACCATCCTGGTCAACAAGGTGAAACCCCGTCTCTACTAAAAATACAAAAAATTAGCTGGGCATGGTGGCGCGTGCCTGTAATCCCAGCTACTCAGGAGGCTGAGGCAGGAGAATTGCCTGAACCCAGGAGACGGAGGTTACGGTGAGCCGAGATCGCGCCATTGCACTCCAGCCTGGGTAACAAGAGCGAAACTCCATCTCAAAAAAAAAAAATAAAATAAAAAATAAAAAAAAATAAAAAGGGAGTAATATCACATATTAGAACTTTAGTTTAGGCCAGGTGCAGTGGCTCACACCTGTAATCCCAGCACTTTGGGAGGCTGAGGTGGGAGCATTGCCTCAGACCAGGAGTTTGCAGCCTGGGCAGCAAAGCGAGATTCTATTTCTACAAAAAATTTAAAAATTAGGTGGGGCGCAGTGGCTGATGCCTGCAATCCCAGCATTTTGGGAGGCTGAGGCAGGCAGAACACAAGGTCAGGAGTTGGAGATCAGCCTGGCTAACATGGTGGAACCCTGTCTCTACTAAAAAAAATACAAAAATTAGCCAAGCATGGTGGAGTGTGCCTGTAATCCCAGCTACTCAGGAGGCTGAGGCAGGAGAATTGCTTGAACCTGGGAGGTGGAGATTGCAATGAGCTGAGATTGCACCATTGCACTCCAGCCTGGGCGATAGAGCAAGACTTCATCTCAAAAAAAGAAAAGAAAATTCGTTGACTGTGGTGGCACATGTCTGTAGTCCCACATACTTGGGAGGCTAAGGTGGGAGGATAGTTTGAGCCCAGTTGTTTGAGGCTGCAATGAGCTGTGATCACACTACTGCACTCCAGCCTGGCGACGGGGCAAGATCCTGTCTCAAGAGAAAAAAAAGCTTAGTTTACACCCCGACATGTACTTATGTGTTCCAGATGTAATGCTCTGGCACAGCACATACATGATTTTATTTTCGAGAAAAAATAAAAAATGAAGTGCCTATATTTGTATCACTTGGAATCTTGTTCTCGAAGCTTAAAGAACAACCTGGGAAACTACCCTTGAAACTTCAAATTCATTTCTACCTCAACTCAGCTGGGGTGAGGAGCTCCCATTTTAAACAAACAATACATACGTGTGTGTGTGTGTGTGTGTGTGTGTGTGTGTGTGTGTGTGTGTGTG
>NW_022436963.1:8434545-8436230 GCF_009761245.1 Sapajus apella | reverse complement strand
TGTGTGTGTGTGTGTGTGTGTGTGTGTGTGTGTGTGTGTGTGTGTGTATGTGTGTGTTTAAGAGACAGATTAGAGCTATTTATTGCAGTTGTTTCAAAAAGCAATTTTAAAAAGCACGAATTTGGACTGAGTTTTTAGTTTGTTTCTGGGAGGGGAGAAAGTTATATGCAATAGAATATATGTTTTGAGGTCTTCAAAATCTCAGATCTTTTGCTTAGCAGATTCCCTTAAGTTGTTGAAACAGGCGGTTCATAGGGATTTTGTTTTCATCCTTTAGTGAGGGGGGTGTGTGCATGTGTGTGCACATGGAAAGTTAGGGGAAAAACACAGTGATACAACCTAACCCCAAAACAAGGAAGCATGTTACACAGTTGAGGTCTGGTGCTTCAGCTCTTGCCCAGTCTCAGAAGGTGCAGCTTGGCTGACCTTGTGTGACCTCTCTCTCGACACATCTCCCAAGGGGGTGGGGAGGACTGTTCCTCTCAAGCATGGCTTTGGTTTTATAAAAGCCCTGTGCAGTCGTGCAAACTCAAATGGTTTTCTTAACAAATCACTCACATTTCATGTGTTTTGGGCTGGGCAGGGCTTCGCTAATCCTTGGCCAGCATTGTGAGTCAGAAATTATTTAAATGACTGCCTGAGTCATTTTGAGGAGAGAAATTTGGCAAGTTGATTTAGGGAGGTGCAGGGTCTCTTACACAGCACTGCAGTAAGTGAGCGGCAGCGCTGATGAATGCATTAGAAGCTCTATTTTATTGTGATAATAAATGCTAGTGAAGAAAATGAACATATTACCTTACATATTACCTTTTAGAGTGAGATAAGACTGATGATGCGGCAAGATTTTATTGAGTATTTATTATGTGGTGGAGTATGGTGGCTTCTCCTATGTTTTTGACTGTTACTTATTGTAAAAAATAGACTGCAACCTGGTAACCTGATTGTGTGTGTGTGTGTATGCACGCACGCGCGTGCGTGCGCATATCTGAATTGTTTGGTGAAATGATAGTTACCTTATGCCTATCTGGTGTCTTCTGGGCTCAAGTGATCCTCTTGCCTTGGGCTCTAGAGTAACTGGCACTTTAGGTGCATCCCACCATACCGGCTAATTTTAAATTTTTTTTGTAGAGACTGGGTCTCACTATGTTATCCAGGCTGGTCTCAAACTCCTGGGCTCAAGTGATTCTCTGGTCTCAGCCTCCCAATGTGCTGGGATTATAGGTGCACCTAGCCTAAAGTTGCATTTGAAAACAAATATATCTATTATGATGGCTTTGATCAATGTACAGACAAATATTCTTTTCTGGGTTGCTGTATTTTGTGGGTTTTTGGTTTTTTGTTTGTTTGTTTGTTTGTTTGTTTGTTTTGGGACAGAGTTTCGCTCTTGTCACCCAGGCTGGAGTGCAATGGCATAATCTTGGCCCACTGCAATCTCCACTTCCTGGATTCAAGCAATTCTCCTGCCTCAGCCTCCGGAGTAGCTGGGATTACAGGCATGTGCCACCACGCCCAACTAATTTTTTGTATTTTTAGTAGAGATGGGGTTTCTCTCCCATAGAGAAACCAACTCTTGGGAGTTCAAGAGTTGGTCTTGAACTCCCAGCCTCAGGTGATCCAGCTGTCTCGACCTCCGAAAGTGGGTTTTTTTTTTTTTTTTTTTTTTTTTTTTTTTTTTTTTTTTTTTT
>NW_022436963.1:8402132-8434445 GCF_009761245.1 Sapajus apella | reverse complement strand
TTTTTTTTTTTTTTTGTATTTTTAGTAGAGACAGGGTGTCACCATCTTGGCCAAGTTGGTCTCGAACTCCTAACCTCATGATCCCCCAGCCTTGACCTCCCAAAGTGCTGGGATTACAGGCATGAGCCACTGTGCCCGGCCTTTAATATATTTTTATTCTTCTGGTGACTTGAAATTTGAGGCAAGTACAGGTCCTTACAGACAATTTCTACTGGAAAATCACTTATTTTGGGTGTGTTAGGATTTGGAGAGAAACAGAACCAACAGGAAGTATGTCAATCAATCACTTATTTATCTATTGAGACACTGATTTTAAGGAATTGGCTCCTGTAATTGTGGAGGCCGGGTGAGTCCAAAATCTGCAAGGTAGGCTGGCAGGCTGGAGACCCAGGGAAGAGTTGCAGCGACTCCAAAGGCGACCTGGGCAGAATTCCCTCCTACACAGGGAGGTCAGTCTTTTTCTATGAAGGTTTTTAGCTGATTTGATAAAGCCCACCATGTTATGGAGAATAATCTGCTTTACTCTAAGTCCACTGATTTAAATGTTAATATCATCTAAAAAAATACCTTCACAGAAACGTCTAGAATGTTTGACCAAATAGCCTGGTCACCATGGTCTAGCCAAGTTGACACATGAAATTAATCACCACAGTGGATAAGACACTGTTTGAGGGTGTTCAGAAGAAAGGAAAAAGGCGAAAGTCCGGATGCTGTGGCTCAGCCCTGTCATCCCAGCACTTTGGGAGGCTGAGGTGGGCAGATCACCTGAGGTAAGGAGTTTGAGATCAGCCTGGCCAACATGGTGAAACCGCGTCTCTGCTAAAAATACAAAAAAATTAGCCAGGCATGGTGGGGGGTGCCTGCAATCCCAGCTACTCAGGAGGTTGTGGCAGGTGAATCGCTTGAACCCAAGAGGTGGAGGTTGCAGTGAGCCAAGATGATGCCACTGCACTAGCCTGGGTGACAGAGTGAGACTCCGTTTCGGAAAAATAAAAAAGAAGAAGAAAGGAAACGGCAGTGGTTGGAAGTGGGAGTGTACTGTTGGTATAGGCAGGAGAACATTTCAGAAAGAACTCTCTCCCCTTTGATTGACTGCAAAATAAGTCCCTCCCTTGTTCTCTTGCAATTACAGGTGGACAGCATGGGTTGGCAGATTGGCAGTGGGGGTGCAGAGTTTCTTGTTCTGATTGAAAGGATTTTTTCTTACATTTTAGGGTTTTGTTTGTTTGTTTTTGAGACAGAGTCTCACTGTGTTGCCCAGTCTGGTCTCAAACTCCTGGCCTCAAGTGATCTTCCTGCCTCAGCCTCCTGAGTAGCTGGGATTACAGGTGTGAGCAACTGTGCGCAGCTCTTAGATTTCATTTTAAGTCTGAAGACCTGAGAGTTCATGAGCCTAAGTAATGCCATCTATCTGTAGTGAATTGGTGCATGCTCCATAGATCTAGCTGTGGGGGTCTGTGTGTGTTAATGCAGCATTTGTGACTCAGCCATAATGTGGATGACCTTGCCTCTCCTGTTCCACAAGCTACCTCATAGCTGTGGTGGGTCAGTGGCTACAGAAACTATTGTATCTGGGGCTGTCTGGGTGGGAACTCAGCCTGTATGAGAACATGATATTCAGAAGACATTAAATATTTATTATAGTTTTTATTTGATTTTATTTTTGTTGGGGTATAATTAATATACCATAAAATTGACTCTTGAAGTATCCAATCAGTCTTTTAGCACGTTCATAAGGTGGTGCAAATATTACCACTAGTTCCAGAATATATCATCCTAAAATACAATTTTTCTTTTGCAAGTAATTTCTTTTTTTGCTTGTTTGGCTTTTTTCTTTGTTTTGAGATCGAATCTCACTCTGTTGCCCAGGCTGAAGTACAGTGGCACAATCTTGGCTCACTGCAACCTCCACCTCCCAGTCTCAAGTGATTTTCCTGCCTCATCCTCCCTAGTAGCTAGGACTAAGGTGCGCACCATCACACCCGGCTAATTTTTGTATTTTTAGTAGAGGTGGGGTTTCACCATGTTAGCCGGGCTGGTCTCGAACTCCTGACCTCAAGTGATTGGCCCACCTCAGCCTCCAAAATGCTGGGATTACAGGTGTGAGCCACTGCACCCAGGCTTTTGCAAGTAATTTCAACATTTAAGAATGTGGCCTTCTGGATCAGCCCCATCAGCAAATAAACATGCAGTTATTTCTTCCAATTTAAAAACGACAGAACCCTCTCTCCACCCTACTTCTCCCTCCAGTTATACACCCGTTTCTTTTCAGTTTAGAGCAAAACTTGAAAGAATTATCTGGACTTGCTAACTCTAATTTTTTGCCTTCCATTGTCTCTCAAAAAAAATTGTGATAAAACACATAAAGCAAAATATACTGTGTTGACTATTTCTAAGTTTTCAGGTCGGTAGTGTTGTGTATACTGACATTGTTGTGCAACCAATCTGCAGAGTTTTTAATCTTGTGAAACTGAAACGCTGTACCCATTAAACAGTAACCCCCATTCCCTCCTGCCCCCAGCCCCTGGCGACCACCATTCTACTTTCTGTCTCTGAATTTGACTGCTCTAGATACCTCATATAAGTGGAATCATGCAATATTTGTCCTTTTGTGCCTGGCTTATTTTACTCAGCATGATGTCCTCAAGGTTCATCCATGTTGTAACACGTGTCAGAATTTCCTTCCTTTAGGCTGGGCATGGTGGCTCATGTCTGTAATCCCAGCACCGAGGAGGCGGGTGAATCATTCGAGCCCAGCGGTTCAAAACCAGCAACATGGTGATACCCCATCTACAAAAAATACAGTTTGCTGGGCATGGTGGCATGTACCTGTAATCTCAGTACTCAGGGGCTGAGGTGGGAGGATCACTTGAGCCAGGGAAGTTAAGGCTACGTTGAGCCGTGATCATGCCGCTGCCTTCCAGCCTGGATAACAGAGGGAAACCTTGTCTCAAAAAAAAGAAAGAAAGAATTTCCTTCTTGGTTTTTGGTTTTCTGTTTTCTTTTTGAGAAGGGGTCTCACTCTGTCACTGATTGCTGCAGTGGCGCAATCGCAGCTCACTGCAGCCTCTGCCTCCCAGGCTCAAGCATTCCTCTGACCTCAGCTTCCGGGGTGGCTGGGACCACAGGCGTGCACCACTATGTCGGACTAATGTTTTGTATTTTTGGTAGAGGCATGGTTTTGCCATGTTGCCTGGGCTGGTCTCAAGCTCCTGAGCTCAGGCGATTCACCTGCCTTGGCCTCCCAAAGTGCTGGGATTAAGGTTTGAGCCAGCATACCTGGCATAGAATTTCCTTCCTTTTTGAGGCTGAATATTATTCAGTTGTGTGCATATGCCACACTTCGTTCAACCATTCATCTGTCGTGGACGCTGGGTTGCTTCCACCTTTTGGCTCTTGTGAGTAATGCTGCTCTTCCATTCTCTTTTGAGCCTCTCATTTGAGGCAGGCTTGGCTCCCGCTCCGCTCTCCCCAAACAGCTCTTCCCGAGGTCTCCCGCGAGTGCCTGGTTGCTCATCCCAATGGCCTGTTCTGTGGTGTCATCCTCCCTGGCTGCTAGCAGTGTTTGATGGAGTTGCTCATCTTCCCTTCCTTGAAGCCTTTTCTTACCTGGCTTCCCAAATGCCTTGCCCTCCTCACTCTTCCCACATCTCTGCTAAGGAGCACCTCAACCTCCTGGTTGCTCAGGCCCAACACCTGGGGATCATATTTGACTCTTGCATCTCTCTTCCCCACACTTGTCAAAAGACCCCACCACGTGTTTTCTCAAAATGTATCTGTAGCGTGGCCGCTGCTCCCCTCCCGCTCCTACCAGCCTCCAGGTCATTCTCCCCTCCCACCTGAATGACTGTGGCCTCCCAGCCTCTGTCCTTACCTCCTTTCAGCTTGTTCTCAACTCAGAGCCTAAGGGAACCCTCTGAAGGATTGACTGCTTCTCTGCTCAAAGCCCTCAAATAGTTCTCATTTCACTGCCACAAAAGCCAAAGCACTTAGGGTGCTACAAAGCCCCATGCGATCTGGCCGCATTTCCTCTCCGACTCCTCTCTTAGTTTGCTCTTCCGCCTCATGACGCCACTCCAGCCACATCCCCTCCATGCTGTTCCCTGCGTGGGCGCCTCAGGGCCTTTGCACCTGCTATTCCCACTGCCCAAAATACTCCTCTCCCAACGTCCGCAGAGCTTGATCTCTCATTTCCTTCAGCCTCCCCTTGTCATCGGATCTAAACTGTTACCACTACACCCCAACTTCCCCTCTGCCTTCATTGCTTTTTCTCCTTACACCATCGAGATCCAATATAAGGTGGATTTTGCTTATTTATCTTGATTGTCATCTGCCTCCCCTAATGGAACGTAAACTCCATGAGGGATTTTCCTTCTCTCGTGTTCCCTGTCGTAACGCCAGCACCTTGCCTGGCACAGACAATAAATATTTGTTGGACCCATAAAGACAAGTTTGGTAAACAGATTAAAAGCCATTTATGATTCTTCTATTATGATATAATTCTTGCCTATCTTTTTCTTACCTGTGAATTACTACATATGTGTATGTATATGCATTTGTATGTTTGGGGTGTGTGTGTGTGCGTGCGTGTGTGTGTGCGTGTGTGTGTGTAGGCAGAGAGAAAGTAAAAGCGAGTCCTGGTGTTCCCAGCAGATACTCCTGCTTGTCAAACAGCGACATAGTGTTTTGCTGAGTGGCTGAAGCCACTTTATTTAACCTTGTTTTGTTCGGTATTGGGCAGCTTCCAATCTTTTGCTGTTGTAGATTATGCAGCATCTGTGCTGGGCACTTGCCCTGCTTCCTTCCCTCTTCCCTGAAAGCCTCCCCCATGTTCCCGAGCCCAGCCTGGGCCCATCATGGTTCCCTCCCCCTGGCTGTGGTGGCGGGTCCAAGGCTAGACACAAGCCAGCCATGCCAGGCCGTGGGCTTCCTTCAGGTCACCCTAACCCACTCAGAAGTGACAGAGAAGGTGCTTAAAGGCACTCACCCAGTGCTAGAGCAATGAGGACTGCCCAGCGTGTGGAGTGGTGACATGACTGTTGGAGCTGCTCCAGGGACCTTCCTACAAATCCCCTTTCTCACCCATCCAGATGGAGTTGGGTTTCTCACTGCGAGCAGTGAGTTTAGACTGACCCAGTCCAGCGGAGCATCCACACCCCACTCTCCTTTTTCAGTTGGCCTTTAGTCCAGAGCAAGGAAAAATGTGGAAACCCTCCTGAAGGCATTATTCAGGACAGAACATGCTTGTAGGCAGAGCAGTACCTTGTTTGTGTCACAACCAGCGTAACAATTTAAATCTGAACTTTTGGGGGCTCAGATGCTGATGCTCCCACCTGAGAAGGAGGACCTGTCTCACCTCAGTTTCCTCGTCTGTAAAATGGGGATGCAAATAATTATACCCCACCTAAGGGAGTTGTTTTCAGGACTAAATGAGTTAATAAAAATTCTTAGAGTGGTAAATAACACAGAATGAGAGAGTGCTCAGTGAGCGTTAGCTGTGGTGGCTGCCAGAATCCTAAAAGTGTAACAGGAGCTAAACATGGAGGCACCTCATAGTCCAGCAATTCCACATCCGCGTATATACCCAAAGAATGAAAGCAGAGACCCAAACAGATACTGGTGTTTCCCGTGTTCACAGCAGTGTTATTCACAATCGCCAAAAGGCAGAAATAACCCAAATGTCTATTGACAAATGGATGGATTAACAAAATGCAGTGTGTGCATACAATGGAATATTATTTAGCCTTAAAAAGGAAGGGATTTCTGGTTGACTGGGTGGCTCACACCTATAATCCTGGCACTTTGGGAAGCCAAGATGGGAGGATCTCTTGAGCCCAGGAGTGTGAGGTTGAAGCGAGCTAAAACTGTGCCACTGCACTCCAGCCTGGGTGACAGAGCCAGACCCCACTGCCAAAAAAAAAAAAAAAAGGAATGTTTAACACATGCTACGATATGACTGAGCCATGAAAGCATTATGCTACATGAGAAAAGCCAGTCATAAAAGGCCACTCGCAGGGGGTGCCTGGAGTAGAAGTTTACAGAGAGATTATTGCTACAGTCGGGGTGGGCGAGGGCCGCCGCAGGAGGAGTTACCGCTGAATGGACAGCCGTTCTGTCTGGGAGGAGGGCAGAGTTCCGGAAAAGGACAATGGTGAGAGTTGTACAACATGGTGCACGTGCGTGATGCCACTGAACTGTACACTTGAAATGGTGACAGTGGTATGTTTTATGTTATATTTTACCACAGTAAAAAAAGTGGAAGAGGAGTTGGAGTGTGCTACAGTGACTCTCCTGCACTTTTTCTTTACAGATTGAAGTTACATCAAAATGTAGCACAATGAAAAAACAGGCATAGGTCAAAAAGCGGTGGTGGTGTGTGCGCCCGTGTGTGTGTGTGTGCCCGTGTGTGTGTGTGCGCGCCCGTGTGTGTGTGTGTGTGCCCGTGTGTGTGTGGCGGAGGCTGGTAAACTACCCATGAGGCACCAGAGGCTCCCTGTGAGGTCTGACACTGCAGGAAGAGAGGGAGGAGATGCGGGAAAGGTGAGCCTGCAGAGAGTTTTCTCAGTGACCCTGTGGGCAGGGCAGTCAGGACCCTGGGTCACATGGGCCCAGCCCAGAACCAGAGCCCATGTGAGTCACAGCTCCACTCCCAGCAAACAAAGGGATATGCCAGGGAGGGGCTGAGCTGTGACTCAGAGGCTGCTGCTGTGAGCTTCCTCCAGGAACCCCATCTTTTCCAGTCCCTGATTCTGACTCTTACTGTGGGGCTGGGGACAGGTGTACCCACTTCCTGGGCAAGTTCTCTCCTGTAGAACCTAGAGTTTTTTGCAGCTCTTTTCTGAGACCAAGTAGCAGCAGCTATTCTGTTTAAGCGCCTGCTGCATACAGGCCTTGGGCTAAGTTCTTTTGTTTTGTTTTTTTTTTTAGACAGAATCTCTGCTCTGTCACTCAGGCTGGAGTCTGTGGCACAATCATGGCTCACTGCAGCCTTAACGTCCCAGGCTCCAGAGATCCTCCCACCGGGACTGTGGCTGCACACCACCAAGCCCGGCTAACTTTCAAGTTTTTTTGTAGAGATGGGGTCTTGCTATGTTGCCCAGGCAGGTCTTGAACTCCTAGGCTCAAGTGATCCTCCCACCTCAGCCTCCCAAAGTGCTGAGATTACAGGCATGAGCCACCACGCCTGGTCCCTCACTTCATCTTTTTAAAGCCTCACTGTCACCCCATTAGGCAGCCATTTCAGTCTCACCTTACAGAAGAGGAAATGGGCTTATGGAGGGAAGCAGCTTGCCTGAAGCTGTATGGGTGGCGGATAGCAGACCCAGACTTGAACCTATCACTGATGAAGGAGCCTGGACTTGTAATCATGCTGTTCACCACCCCCTGCCCCGCCCACTGGTACACACACCTGGAAGAATAGACTCCAAAATGTGACTTATCTCAAGGCCAGCATGTCTAACATGTGGGTTTCGGGCTGCATGTGGCCCAGCACAAATTCATAAACTTTTAAAAATCATTATGAGATTTTTTTTTTTGCATTTTTTTTTTTTTTAGTACATCATCTACCATTAGTGTTAGTGTATTTTATGTGGGGTCCAAGACAATTCTCCTTCCAACAAGACCCAGAGAAGCCAAAAAGTTGGACACCCTTGCTCTAGGCTTAAAGACAAGGCTTAATGTTTTTTCCTTGTGCTTATGAAAAAATTTAGAAAATACAAGTAATGAATATCTTTTATAGTAAAAAAGGCATAGTTAAGTATGATTGCATGTGAGCACTTCACCTTGTTATTTTTATGCATTCTTTTGGGAACTTGAGGGGCAGGTGACATCAAACAAACCCATTGGGTACGAGTAATCACTCCTTGTGCTGGACCCTGAGAGCGTCACCATCTATGACAGTTTTGTCCAATGTATATAAAACTGTAATGGCATTTCAAAAAAGACCAGACTGATTTGGAACAAGTTCCCATAAATGTGAAAATAGACAAAATAGGGGTATTATAGATTGGCCCTTGAGGGAGCAAATGGTAATAGTAATTTCCATGACATTCCTTGTTTTTCTGTGTAAAAAGTGGCATGTCTTATTTTATGGAAAGAAACTTGCTCTTTCAAGATTTATTTATTTATTTATTTTTGAGGCAGAATCTCGCCCTGTTGCCCAGGCTGGAGTGCAATGACATGATCTTGGCTCACTGCAACCTCTGCCTCCCGGGATCAAGCGATTCTCCTGCCTCAGGCTCCTGAGTAGCTGGGACTGCTGGTGTATGCCACCATGCCCAGCTAATTTTTTCTTATCTTTAGCAGAGACGGGGTTTCACCATGTTGGCCAGGATGGTCTCGAACTTCTGACCTCGTGATCTGCCTGCCTTAGCCTCCCAAAGTGCTGGGATTACAGGCGTGAGCCATCTTGCCTAGCCCTCTTTCAAGATTTTGATTTGAAAGAGATTGTGGGAAATACGCAACCTTCCCTTCCTTTACAGTCAGCTCTTGGTGAATGTGGCAATGGCAAGGACAGGACTGAAGAGTTAAAGCCCAATCAATACAGGGAAAAGGAAAGTCACTTTAGACAACAGTTTCAGTTACATCTGAAATTTTATCAGAGTTGCTAACTTGGTGGCAAAACTGACTGACTCATTTAGGTGGCCCTTCCTCAGCTCTCCCTTGTCTGTCTAGTGTCGACAGTAAAATCAATGAGAGCAAGAAATAAGCCCCCACTTTATCTGTTACAATAGGAGGCAATCATTCATTAACTTACTCTATATCACTCAAGTATGTATCAAGTGATAACGATGGCTGGAATTCACTTCACTGGGTGGGGCGTAGAAGAAATAATATTGGAAATGAGTTGACCTCTGAAGTTGTATGATGTATGGCACAGGGGGTCCTTATGTTCTTTCGATGTTTGTATGTATTTAAACTTTTACGTTTAAAAAAGTTTGGCTGGGCGCGGTGGTTCATGCCTGTAATCCCAGCACTTTGGGAGGCTGAGGCAGGCAGATCACCTGAGCTCAGGAGTTTGAGACCAGCTTGGCCAACATGGCAAAACCCCGTCTCTACTAAAAATACAAAAATTAGCCAGGCGTGGCGGCATATGCCTGTAATCCCAGCTACCCAGGAGGCTGAGGCAGGATGATCGCTGGAACCTGGGGGACAGAGACTGCAGTGAGCCAATATGGTGCCACTGCACTGCAGCCTGAGCGACAGAGCAAGGCTCCATCTCAAAAAATAAAGTTTGTGTGGGCTGTGGGTGTGGGTGTGACTTACCCTGGGCCAGGCCCTGTGCTTGGTGCTGGGGAGGCCTTGGTGGCCAAGACAGGCTCAGACTCTACCCTACCAGAGTCAACAGATAAGACTCACTGAGGAAACAGATACTAATCAAATAGTCACATGAATGCAAGTAAAATTATAGTTGGGTTGAGTGCTGAGAAATCAGCAGAAATGCAGAAACCTAGACAGGTGCAATGGCTCACACCTATTATCCCAACATTTTGAGAGGCCGAGGCAGGATAAGCGCTTGAGGTCAGGAGTTCAAGACCAGCCTGGCCAACACGGGGAAACCCCATCTCTAATAAAAATACAAAAATTAGCCAGGCAAGGTGGCATGCACAGTTAGTCCCAGCTGCTCTGGAGGCTAAGGCAGAGAATTGCTTGAGCCTAGGAGGCGGAGGTTGCAGTAAGCTGAGATCATGCCATTGCACTCCGGCCTGGGTGACAGTGAAACTCCATTTCAAAAGAAAAAAAAAATGCAGAAACCTGCCGTGTAGACCCCATTTTACCCAGTATCATAACAAAACTAAGAGTGCTCAGCTGGAGGTACTACCAAGTGGGCAGGTGGAGTGACAGCCTGCTTGTGTTTAGACCTAAAGGAAAAGATGTGGGTGTGTGGGCCTGCATGGTCGAGGCCAAGAGGAGCCTTTGTGTTTTGTTGCCTGCTTGAACCATGCTGGGACAGAAGGATTTCGACGGGGACCAGTTGACTGAATGCCCTTCAATCCCATAGTCTTTGGTGATGCGTCAACCTCATAGAAGACCTTGCGGTGTCTGTTCAAGATAACCGAGGCGGGGGGTTTGAGACCATGCCCAACACGGGCAACATAGCAGCACCCTGTCTCTATAAAAAACTAAAAAAAGAAAAAGAAAGGATAACCAATTCTGCTTAGAAAAACTCCACATTTCTTCTTGCCCTTTCCACTCCTTATCATGCCTTCTGGTCTCATGGATGTTCCAGCTATGTCCCAGTGCCTTTCTTTGCTTGCTCAGCCTCTGAGTCTACTGTTCCTCCTGTCCAGAATGCTTTAGCCCCTTCTCTTAGGGCCAGCTCCCTCCCATATCTAGGTTTTGGCTCAAATATTGTAGGGAGGGTCCCCATGATCACTTTTCCCTGCATACTTTCTCCACTCTCATTTTTTATTGGTCTCTTCCCCAGGCTGTGGGCATGGTGACAGTAGGGACTATGTCTGTTCGTATTCTGTGGCCTCCCTAACTCCCAGCCCATAGAGGTACACAGTGCCCAGCAGATCTAACTACAAGGTGCTGTTATTACCTTGTCTCTATTCATATTCCTACTTAATCATTTTGCGTTTCAGAAGGATTTTGACTCATGAACAGTTGTCAAAATGGACTTATGGAAAGTTGTAGAAGCTTTATATAAAGTGGGAGTTTGTGTCCTAAAATTCTCTCAAACAGTAGGGATGTGTATTGGAATTCTGGTGGGTTTCAGGGATGAGGTAGAATCAGAGGCTTCTGGAGGATCCCGATAAAGGATTGGGGTGTCAGGGAAGCTGCACCTTCTTCTGGAGGTAACAGAGATTGGTCTTTTTTATGTGCCTGGTTTGTGGTCACAGCTGACAGGACTTTACCCTAAATGTACATCCCAGCCACTCCTACCTCACAGCATACACAAAAATAATTAAAGAGAGAGAACCTAAATGTGCAGGGCACATCAATGGAATTTCTAGAAGATAATAAGAATATCTACATGAGATCAGGCTAGGCATAGGTTTTTTAAGTAAGACACAAAAAGCATAAAGGGGTTGGGCTCAGTAGCCCACACCCATAATCCTAGCACTCTGGGAGGCCAAGGCAGCGGATCACCTGAGGTCGGGAATTCGAGACCAGCCTGGCCAACATAGTGAAACCCCATCTCTACTAAAAGTAGAAAAATTAGCCAGGCTTGGTGGTATGCACCTGTAGTCCCAGCTACTCAGGAGGCCAAGGTAGGAGAATCACTTGAACCCAGGAGGTGGAGATTGCAGTGAGCTGAGATCGCGCCACTGCACTCCAGCCTGCCAGCCTGGGCGAGAGTGAGACTTTGTCTCAAAAAAAAAAAAAAAAAAAGCATAAAGGAAAAAGCTTATAAATCAGATTTCATTAAAATTAAGAACTCTTGGCCAGGCACGGTGGCTTACGCCTGTAATCCCAGCATTTTGGGAGTCTGAGGCAGGTGGATCATGTAGTCAAGAGATCGAGACCATCTTGGCCAACATGGTGAAACCCTGTCCCTACTAAAAATACAAAAATTAGCTGGGCGTGGTGGTGCATGCCTGTAGTCTCAGCTACTCAGGAGGCTGAGGCAGGAGAATTGCTTGAACCTGGGAGGTGGAGGTTGCAGTAAGCCAAGATCATGCCACTGCACTGCAGCCTGGCAACAAAGCAAGACTGTCTCAAAAAAACAAAAAACAAACGAACGAAACTCTTTATCAGAAGACACTATTAAGAGAGTGAAAAGGCAAGCTGCAGTCAGGGAAAATATATTTGAAATACATATGTCCAACAAAGGATTTCTATCCAGCATATATAAAGAACTTCTATAAACCAATAAGAAATAGACAACACAATTTTATTTACAAAAAAAGTTTTTTTCAGATGGAGTCTTACTCTGTCCCCCAGGCTGTAATGCAGTCATATAATCTTGCCTCACTTCAACCTTCACCCTGCTAAACTCAGACAATCCTCCCACCTTGGTTTCCCAAGTAGCTGGGACCACAGGCATGCACAACCACACCCAGCTATTTATTTTTATTTATTTATTTATTTAATTTTTTGCAGAGACAGGGTTTCGCCATGCTGCCCAGGCTGGTCTCAAACTCCTGGGCTCAAGCAAGCCACCCACCTTGGCTTCCCAAAGTGCTGGGATTACAGGTGTGAGCCACTGTACCCACCTGACAATCAAATTTTAAAAGAATAAAATTGAGCAAGCATAGCACCAAAATGAATATCCAAGTGGCCACAAAAACATTTGGAAAGATGCTTAACTTCAGGAGTCACCAGATAAATGAAAAATTAACTACAATAAGATACTACTATGTACCCACCAGAAAGATTAAAATTAAAAAGACTCACAAAGTGTTGGTGAAGATATGGTGCACCTGGAACTCACATACACTGCTAGTGGGAGTATGAATTGGTACAACCATTTTGGAAAATTGTTTTGATAGCATCTACCCAAACTTAACAGATGCCTATCTATGCTGCAGCAATTCCACTCTTAGATATATACCCAAGAGAAGTGAATGCGTCTGAGCACCAAAAGGCTTGTACACAAATGTTGATAGCAGCTTTGTTCATAATTGTTTCCACTAAAAAGTGGAAACAATCCAAATGCCCATCAGTAACCAAATAAATAAGTAAATTTGGTATGACAGTGGAATACAGTCAGCAATGAGAAAGGCGGAACTACTACTGCATGCCACAACGTGGATAAAACTCCTAACACAGTGATGAGTGGAAGAAGCCACGGACAGAGAGTCCATACCATATGATTTTCCATTTATGTACATTTCCAACATAGGCAAATGAATCCATGCCACTAGAAGTCAAGATAGCAGTTACCTTTGGGTAGACAATTACCTGGGAAGGAACGTAAGGAAGCCTTCTTTCTAGGAGACAGGAAATGTTTTGTATGTTTTGATTTGGTTGCTGATCACATTGGGATATAAATATCTAAAAATGTTATTGAGTGGTACACTTAAGATTGATGCACTTTATGGATGTTGCAGACTACTTTATTGGTATTTATGTTGGGGGAAAAAAAGAATACATGGATGCTTTTCTAGAGCCCTTGGAAGAAAGTTGGGGAGATGAAAAAGCCAGAGGCAGGGCAGGCCATAGGGGAAGGCGGGGTGGAGGGCCGGGAAGAGGCAGGTGTTTTTCCTGCCGTGAAGCTCCTCCCTGCCCTCGCCTACCCGCGTGTCCTTCGGCGGGGAGTGCTAGCCATCACCTGTCCCTGGCAGAATCCTTATCTTGAAGAGAGCAGGCGCTTGAGGGGGAGGGTGGCCTTTCTTAATTCTGGTGCTGTTTAAGGAACGGGTGCATTTATCTGGTATTTGCTCTCCTTGGATTTCCCCGTATGGGAAACTGCCTGACAGACAGCTTTGCTTGAAGACAGGGATTAAATGGTGGTGGTGGATAGGGTGGAGGGGACCCAGTGAGGAGGGCAAATCTGCTTCTGTTTGCCTGGGCACATCATCTGCACCCACACCCTGGGCTGATCCTCAACAAATTAAAGCCTGTTTCTCTCAATGGCCCCGGGCAGCCCCATCAATCTGCTGGGGCAGATCTCCAAGCTGGATGGGTCGTGGTGCTCTATGGGTGGTTTGTGCTCTAGATGGTCTCTGACTCCCTGCTTGGGTGCTTCTGCTGGGTGTCTTTCTGCCAGGAGAAGGATGTGCCTCAATTCCAGGCCTGCATGCTGGCTGCCTTGGGACAGCCCATGTGCCCTGGTTGTGGATCTCCATGCAAGCATGTGGTGAATTTTATTTATGTCTCTGTGTCCTGCCATGTTCCATAAAAGCTTTAAGTCACTTTATCTAGAGAAGATGAGGAAAGGGTAGGGGTTAAGAGTGTCGGCCCTGGCCGGGTGCGGTGGCTCATGCCTGTCATTCCAGCACTTTGGAAGGCCGAAGTGGGTGGATCACTTGAGGTCAGGAATTCAAAGGCAGCCTGACCAACATGGTGAAACCCCATCTCTACTAAAAAACACAAAAATTATCCAGGCGAGGTGGTGAGTGCCTGTAATCCCAGCTACTCAGGAGGCTGAGACAGGAGAATTGCTTGAACCCGGGAGATGGAGGTTGCAGTGAGCCGAGATCACGCCACTGCGCTCCAGCCTGGGTAACAGAATGAGACTTGGTCTGGAAAAAAAAAAAAAAGACTGTAGGCTCTGGAGGCAGAATGCTTGAGTTCTCAGGCATGAGGTGGGACCAGCTAATGTATAGGCACTGCAGGAGGTGAGGGTGAGAGGCACAAGAACAAGGAGCAGCACTCTTAGGCAGTGTGTGCCTCGGTTTCTTTATTGGATAATGAATAATAAATTAGGGATAAATCTAGACAACAGGAGAATAGTAACAGTATCACCCTTTGGGTTGTTGTGTGTCTTTAGTGTGGTAATTACCATAAAGCACTTAGAAGAGTGCCTGGCATACAGTTGGCACTCAATAGATGTTCAGACATGTTGGTGGTAGTGGCGATGGTAAAGGGTGGGTTTTTGTTTTGTTTTTCTTTTTGTGGTGAACTCTCACTCTGTGGCCCAGGCTGGAGTGCAGTGGCGCGATCTTGGCTCAGTGCAACTTTGCCCCCCTAGTTCAAGTAATTCTCTGTCTCAGCCTCCCAGGTAGCTGGGATTACAGGTGCCCACCATCATGCCCAGCTAAATTTTCTTTTTTTTAAATTTTTTTCCTTTTTTTTTGTTTTATGCCTAACCAGTGTGCTAATAATTTTTCTGTTTTTAGTAGAGACGAGGTTTCACCGTGTTGGCCAGGCTGGTCTCAAACTCCTGACCTCAGGTGATCCACCCGCCTCAGCCTCCCAAAGTGCTGGGATGACAGGTGTGAGCCACCGCGCCTGGACTGATGAAGGATGTTTCGATGTGCTGGAAAAATAAAGTGCATCAGTGCCCATGGTGGGCCAATGAGCCAGTTTCTGCAAAGCACAAGAGCAGTACGTGCACATTTGAGGGCTCAGTAAATGTTCACTGGTGTTAGTGTTTTTAGTATTCCATCCTCTAACTCTTATCTGCAGTTACAAAATCAAGAAAACCACACTGTGTTTTTGTTTTTGTTTTTGAGATGGAGTTTCACTCTTGTTGTCCAGGCTGGAGTGCAATGGCGTGATCTCGGCTCACCACAATCTCCGCCTCCCAGGTTCAAGCAATTCTCCTGCCTCAGCCTCCCGAGTAGCTGGGACTATAGGCATGTGCCACTGTGCCCAGCTAATTTTGTATTTTTAGTAGAGACGGGGTTTCTTCATGTTGGTCAGGCTAGTCTTGAACTCCCCACCTCAGGTGATCTGCCCACCTCAAAGCACGACACTTTTTTAAATAAAAACAGTGTGGTTGGTGCAAACTCATTTAATGACTAAACCTGGCTTAATAGGAGATTACTCATGGTATGTAGCAGAAGTAGTTACACGTTCAGCTGTAGCAGTATTTATGTACCAGATTTTGGGGCGCTGTGCCTGGCCCCGCTGGGGTTTGACATGGCATCCTGTACATACTCCATATTCACTTTCTCAAATGCAGACAGATTATGAATTCTGAAACATCTCTAACTCCAAGGGTCGGAAAAGGGAATTGTGGACTTGTCTGCCATAATTCTTTCTCTGGATGGCCATTGAGGCCACTCCTTGCTTTTGCTAATAGGGAAGGTTGCTGCAGTGAGTATCCTTGGTAGAGTTGGATTTGCTGTGTCCAGAGGCATGCAGGTTTAAAACTTTTGTGGTTATCGATAGACTGCCTTTCAAAGAGATGAGCACAGCTCCGTCAATACTGTAAGGATGTGAAGTTGACAGTGTGACTCTCCGGCTTTCGCGAGTCTCCACAGCTGCCCACAGTTGTCCAGAGTTGTCCTCAGCTGTTCATGGCCCAGGGTTAAAACATCCTTGCTCCTTTCTGTGTTGTTCACAGCCTTCCCTGCCCAGTCTGGCCCCAGCCTGTCTGCCCAGCCTCTAACCATGGTGGCTTTCCCCCACCATTCTACTTGGATCTCAGACCACCTGTAGTATCCCTCAGTCAGTCAACAACCAACCCCCTAACTTATCCCCCTAATTCTCTTTCTCTCTTTTTCTTTCTCTCTCTCCCCCCACCTACCACCCACCCCACCCACCGCCACTGTGTGCCCTGGGTCTCAGCTGTAGGCAGCATAGAGCTATCCCTGCTCTGTGGCCTCGGTCTTTCAGGGTGGAAGAAGGAGACCCAACTTAGTTTTGATTTTCCTGAGAATAGAGAGTGAGAGGGAACAGCATTTAGGGGAGGGAACAACCTGTGGGAAGGCCCTGAGGCAAACTTGGGAGGAAGATTTGTGCTTTTAGAGTTGTGGGAAACCCTGATGGAGGTTTAAGCCAGGGAATGACTTGGCCAGTTTGGCTTGTATTTTCAATACTGCAGGTGGTAACGGAGAAGGTCTTAGCAGCCAGGTCTGACAGAAGGGAGTGGAGGGAGAAGGGTCGGGCCTTAGTTGCTGAATAGACCTAAGGGGTAAGATGAGAGAAGGGTCAAGGACACCTTGCAGGTCTCTAGATTCAAAGTCTAGGTGGATAGGGGTGTTCTGAGCCTGGGCCTCAGGAGGAGAGGGGCTGAGTAGAAAGAGCAAGTCCTCTGGCTGCCAGGGTTCAAATCCCAGCCCCTGCAGTTGTAGCTGCTAATCCCTGACCCTCACTGTCCTCATCTGTAAGATGGGGATTAACATAGTGCCCTTGCAGGGTCCTGTGAATGTGGACCATGCTGACGGCAGTGAAGGCGCTGCACACGGCGGGTGCCGGGCAGGGCGCGTCTTTCCCTTCTTGTGCTGAGGAGCCACCCTCGTTCCCCCAGATCTAGCTTCTCTGTTGGAACTGCCTTTCCAGCCATCGTAGTTTCTAATTTCTCCTCTTGTCAGGCTTTGCTTTTGTTTCCCCACTGGATCCTGAGCCCCTTGGAACGCCAATCCTAGGTAGTAGAGCCTAGACATCTGCATTTCTGAGCGATTCCCCAGGTGAACTCAGCTGCTTAGAACATTCTGCATCCCTGTAGGGCTGGAGCTGTGTCTTCTACAGCCAGACAAATATGCAACCCTGGAATGCATGAACCACTAACAACTGTATGGCCTCACATCTCCCGCAGATAAACCCAGCAGGCTGGACTGATCCAGTTTCCAGAGGAGCCCCGTGCTGGGCTGGCTGCCTCAGTCACTTGGGAGGGATTTTAATTTTATTTTATTCTTATTTATTTATTTATTTATTTATTGGAGTCAGGATCTCAGTCACCCAGGCTGGAGTGCAGGGGCACAATCATAGCCTACTGCAACCTCAGACCCCTGGGTTCAAGCAGTCCTCCCACCTCAGCCTCCTGAGTAGCTGAGACTACAGGCACGCATCAGCATGCCTGGCTAATGTTTTTTGTAGAGATGGGGTCTTGCCATGTTGCCCAGGCTGGTCTTGAACTTCTGGCCTGAAGTGATCCTCCCGCCTCAGCTTCCCAAAGTGTTGGGATTATAGGCATGGGCCACAGTGCCCAGCTCCTAGGAGGGATCTTTGAAGTTCAGATTGATAGTTTGGCATATGTTTGGCATGGCCTTGGCAAGTCTGTTTCAGAAGGTCTCAGCTGAGCAGAGCATGATTTTCTGCTTAAGTGATTCCACTCAGCCATGTCAGGACACCTGTAAGCTCTTAATGCTGTGTGTCCTGCTGGCTCTGACATCCTCGTCCTCAGCCACAGGCCCTGGCATGTCCTGCCATGCTGGGTGAGGTTGGTTTTCTTGGTGCCAGCTCACCAGGTGGGGTTTCTGGGTATTGGCAATGGCTGCTCCCCTCCCGCAGTTAGTAGGAGTTGAAGTGCCTGGGTTCTGAACTTGTGTGTCTCTGCTGCCACCAGTAATTACACAAGGTCAAGTATCTTTATCATAGCCAAAATTCTAACAGTGTGAGGGCCTGTGTCTCCAATTTGCTTTGGTTTGTGGTCTCATTCTCCCAGCCAGCTTTAAGGAGTGGGGGCCGTGGGGAGAGAGTGCAGGGCTCAAGTGCAGGGCTTTGCCTCTGGAAGCATCTGCCCATTTCCATTGTCTGCCTCTCCTTGGACACAGACGAATGATTATAACCAAATGGAGGGGTTCCTTCACCCTATCTTTCTGCTTCCTGCACATTTCCGGATGGCTTTTTGTAGAAGCTGTGGTCTTGCCCTTGATGTGCAAAGCTGTTGGGTGAGAGAGGTCTCATCATGCTAGAAGAAGTGCCTCCCCAGTTAATTCTCTTCCTCCCAAGCAGTGAGTGAAGTTGCAGCAGCTGGCGGAATGGAAATTGTTGGTGGACATGTGACTTGGCTGGCTGAGCTCCCTAATGCTCATTTCTCATTGTCATTTCTCGTGTGCACTGTGGGCGTGTGTCTCTTAGGCAAGAGGATTGGGACCGGGAATCCTGGAGAGATCTCACAAAGCAGATCCAGAACTTGGTGTCTGGAGCTAGGGCGGGGTGGTGCTGGTGCTGGATGGAGTGGGAGGGAAGGCTGGATGCTCTGAAGGCCTGCGTGTGTCTTGCCCAGCAGGAAGGGGCTGAAGTGTGCAAAGGCTCATCTAAGGGTTACTATCAGTCAGGTCACTTTCTTTGTGACTGTGGCTGAGCTTTACTGCCTCTGGAGATCCACATGCCTGTACAGTCTTGCCTTCTGGGTGGGTCTGGAATTGCTCCTCGTGGATATTTTAGTAATCTCTGGATGTATCTTTCTCCCACTTCTTCTCACCCTCCTGTTTGCTCAGCACCCCAGCTCTGGAAGCCTTCAGATTCTATCTCCTGCTCCTTTAACCCAGCTGCCCTGGGTTCCCTTCATTCCAACAGAGGTCTCCTCTCTTACACCAAGCTCCCAAAATCCCAGCATTGAATATAACACTGACTCTGAAACGTGCCATTGGGGGATCTCCAACAGGCTTTTTAACTTCTCCAAGAGACCCTCTGCTTTCCCATCTTTTTTGGTTTGTTTTTATAAAGGGGGACGGGACACTAGCCTTTGCATGGCACTGTGCTGGGCTCTTTTCTGGGACTGCTTCATTGGATCTCTATAATAGCCCTATGAGGTGGACACCATTACCACCCCTGCTTTCCAGTTGGGGAAACTGAGGCATAGAGAAGTCCTTTCCGAGATCTCATAGCTGCTAAGTAGCAGAGGTCGAATGAATTAAAGTCCCAATAGTTTCACTTTGTTGTTTTTGTTTTTGAGACAAAGTGTTGTGGTTTGTTTTGTTTTGTTTTGTTTTGAGATGGAGTCTCACTCTGTCATCCAGGCTGAAGCTCACTGGCACGATCTCAGCTCACTGTAACCTCCGCCTCCCGGGTTCAAGTGATTCTCCTGCCTCAGGCTCCTGAGTAGCTGGGATTACAGGCACATGCCACCATGCCCAGCTAATTTTTTGTATTTTTAGTAGAGACAGGGTTTCACCATGTTGGCCAGACTGGTCTTGAACTCCTGACCTCAGGTGATCCTCCCACCTTGGCCTCCCAAAGTGCTGATATTACAGGCATGAGTCACTGTGCCAGGCCTCAGTAGTCTAATTTTGGAACCCAAGACTTCCATTTGTTCTCTCTGTTGTAAATGTTTTTACAATATAGATGTTTTAATAGCTTATGTAAAATCTTGTCATTGTGTAATTATGGTATTATGGAATCGCAGTTCTCTTGCATCTAGTTTATGCAAACAAAACTAGAATCTCTTAGAAAAAAAAAAGAGAAAAACAACTGTTTAATCTCACTGTTCCACTTAATGAGTGTGTGTTCTGAAGGATGCAGGAGATTGGGGGTGGTGAATCTGCTGGCCTCCCTATATGGGCCCCACATCCTGAGTGCTTCAACCAGGGCAGCTCTGCGTGTGAGTCTGGAGGTTAGAGGTCCATGTTTTCCTTTGGTTCTGACTACCGACTTTACCTGCAGTGCAGCTGAACACGGTCACCTGCTCTAGCACTGTGGGAGAACCGAGTTGGGTTCCTCCGGGGAGGGTGAACGGCTCTCTAAGATGCATCTTCCCGAGAGGTTTACCAGGGGAATTTTGAACTCTGCAGGATTTTCCTACTTGCTTTAGAATTTTCCCTCCAGTGTCAGAAGGCTGAGTTTGGTCCTCCCCTGTGCAGGGTCGTTCTCAGCTGACATTTGGATCAGAGCACAGAGATGGAGCTACGACTGAGCCAGAGAGTTTTGTTTTGTAGGGGAGCTGGGCTGCATATTTACTCAGGTGCCAGAACCTATGAGATATTGGAAGTTTGGGAGGTCTGGACCCAGGAGTCAGACAGACCCAGCTGTTCAAGCCCTATCGTCCAGTTCTGGCTGCTGGACCTTGGCCAGGCTGCTTAAAGCTGTAGTTTATTTCCTTCTCTAAGATGTGGATAACAATGTGTGATTTTGCAGGTGGAGAACAGGTCCTTGATAAATCTTGGTCATCTGTGCCCCTTAATTAGAGCCTCATAGATTTCAGTGAATTGTAAATTGTCTCTAAGTGGCCAGCTAGGTATAATTTCATACAGCATTATTTAGAATTGGGCTTCTAACTAGCCGGGTACAGTGGTGTACACCTGTAGTCCCAGCTACTCAGGAGGCTGAGGCAGGAGAATATCTTGAATCCGGGAGGTGGGGGTTGCAGTGAGCCAAGATTGCACCACTGCACTCCAGCCTGGGCGACAGAGGGAGACTCCGTCTCCAACAAACAAACAAAAAACCAGAATTGGGCTTCTAAGAGAGCTCACCTTATTTTTTCTGCATTTTGAAGCACTCTGGGCACGAGGTGGGCTATAGTTAAGCATTCGATCTTGTAAGTTATGAATGATAAGGAGACAAACCAGACTTGGAGCTGAGTTAGTGAGTGTGATGCGTGTTGATTCTATGAAGCTCATTTAAACAAATGCCCTGGTTGGTGAAGGATCAGGTCAGAAAACCTTTCCCTGCCTAAGGGATCCAGTTTTAACCTCAATTAGAAAAACTGGCACCAGACCATTTTTAGGGCCATTTTGCATGTCTCCCGTTTCCCTTTGGGAACCTCTGTTTGGGGGAAGGTCCTTGGTTTTTTTGCTTCTGCCCTGGTTCTGCCACTCACTAGCTCTGTGGGCAAGTCTGTGCTTTCTGTGCCTTGGTTTCCTCTTCTGTGAGGAGATAGGAGTTCCTTACAACATTGCTGAGTGGGTTGAGCATTTGAAGCCCTCCGCAGGGTGCCTGTATGAAAAGGCTTCCATTGCCATTGCTTGTGGTGAGGAGGAGGAGGACAATGATGACAGTGTGACATAGACGACCCATTGCTGTGTCCATGTCTATCATACCCAGGGAGCAGAAAATCGGGGGGACCCCAGGCTGGCTCTGACCACTGTTCCCTCGTACCTTTGGGTCCTCTGTGAATCCATAAGCGTGTTCTCTGTCCACCAACAAAAACATACCGAGTGTCCACTAAAGACATTACGGAAGAGACCCAGAGAGAGACAGGCTGACGGTAGTAGGTCTTTTGTTGTTGTTGAGATGGAGTTTTGCTCTTGTTGCCCAGGCTGAAGAAACATACTGAGTGTTCACTAAAGACGTTACTGAAGAGACCCAGAGAGAGACATCCTCAGAGAGAGACATGCTGATGGTGTTGGTTTTTTTTTTTTTTTGAGTCAGAGTTTTGCTCTCTTCACCCAGGCTGGAGTGCAGTGGCATGATCTCCGCTCACCGCAACCTCCACCTCCTAGGTTCAAGCAATTCTCTTGCCTCAGCCTTTTGAGTAGCTAGGATTACAGGTGCCCACCACCACACCCAGCTAATTTTGGTATTTTTATTAGAGACGGGGTTTCACCATGTTGGCCAGGCTGGTCTCGATCTCCTGACCTCAGGTGATCCTGCCTCAGCCTCCCAAAGTGCTGGGATTACAGGCATGAGCCACTGTGCCCGGCCAATAGTTTTTTTTTTTTTTTTTTGGAAGGGGAGTTAACCTTTGTTTCCCAGGCTGGTGTGCAATGGCGCGATCTCAGCTCACCGCAACCTCCGCCTCCCGGGTTCAGGCAATTCTCCTGCCCCAGCCTCCTGAGTAGCTGGGATTACAGGCACGCGCCACCATGCCCAACTAATTTTTTGTATTTTTAGTGGAGACGGGGATTCACCATGTTGACCAGGATGGTCTCGATCTCTTGACCTCGTGATCCACCCGCCTTGGCCTCCCACAGTGCTGGGATTACAGGCTTGAGCCACCGCGCCCGGCCGCCGGCCAATAGTTTTATATAACGCAAGGTTTTAAAACATTTTTTTCATTGGAACTACTTGACAGTATAAGAACTCCTACAAGAACCCTAGCATGTAAATCACATAAAAGATGAGCTGCCCTGGTTGAAACTGGAACACCTTTTGGCCTAAGCACAGGCACCCTGGAACCAGGCAGGGGTTGACCGCTCATGGTATCCCCACCAAGCCACCTATTCTGGGATCTGGATCTGATTTCCCACTGGGAAGACTGGAGACGTGTGATGTGACCCTGAGGACTGACTAACCTTCTCCCCAAACCTCCCCAAATGAGCTGTGATGGAGACCATGCCCACAGCACCAGCCTGCACATAGGCAGTGAACACTGGAGCTGGTAATTAAGCCGCAAGGAGAGCCAGGCGCCGAACCTGTAGGCTGCCTAGTGGGAGTGGAGCTGAAAATACTTGTTGGAGCAAGTACGATCCTGTCATTAACCTGTTGCATCCATTTCCCACTGTGGTATCTTGACACTGTGTTTGGAATACAAGTTCTTGTGTCCCCGGCATGCATCTTCCTTTGGGGGATAGTGACTTATGGACTTGGGTGGGTACTGTGCAGTTTTGCCTCTTGATGCCTTCTTTCTCTGTGATTCTGGGATGGTCATCCCCCCATGTGGATGACTTTATTCAGCTGGTGGTGATGCCTCCATGGTGTGGGTGTCCTGATTCCACAGCAGGTTCATATCATCTTTCATTAGAGTGGAAGAGTACACAGTTCACTGAATGTGTTCATTCAACAAGTACCGCGTTTGTCAGTGTGCTCAGTTAGGGTGCCACACAGCCTGGTGCAGCTGGGGAGACATGTGTATACCTTGGTGGGACTGGGTGAAGGAGGAGTGTGGCAGGAGCACTAAGGAGGTGCCAAAGCCCATTTTCAGGACACTCTGGGAAAAACCAAGGGGATGATGTGAGTGGTGGAGCTCACAGAATGTCTCTCAGAGGATGGTCATGAGACCTCACTTCCAAATTCTTGCCCCAACAATCTACCGTAACCTCCACAGTGTTTGATGTCCAGGAATGATAGAGTAGAAATGCAAATAGAAATAGGTAACACTAACCATTAAGTACGTCTTCTTGGCTAAACACTGAACATGGATGATCTCGTTTCATGCAGGGGTGTACAGCCTGCTGTGATGACATCCCGCGCTGTCCCAGCCCTCCTAATACTTTCAGTCACCGTCCTCCTCACTCCTGTAATCCCCCTCTCCTCCTTGCTAATTACTCATGCTGTGCTCTTTATCCAGAGCAGCCCTGGCATGTTGGCCTGGTAGGCTTTTATTCACCCTTCAATACTCAGCCCAGGCATCACCTCCTCTGAGAAGCCTTCCATGATATGCTCAGGCTGACTTGGTGCTCTTCCTCTTACAACTGTATATCTCTATCCCATCATTACAGATTTATCACATTGTACCGTAATGGTCGGAGTTTGGTTTTTTTTTTTAAAAAAAACTTTGAAACAATTTTAGTAATCCTAACATATATAAACACTTTTGTTGGTGGTGTTCTTGTAAAAATGCTAGTGGTACAGATGTAACCGAAGCCTGTCTTAGTCTCCACCAGTCCCACATCCTACTACAGCGACAGACACTTAAAAATAACTTTGAGGTTGTGTTTTCTAAACTTTAAAAAATATATTTATGTACGTACAGTGTTGTGCTGGGACATGTTTAGCAGTCAACTCATGGGGATGGGTTGGAGAGTGGGGAGCCACGATTTGCGGCATTTTCTGATTTCCATGGTGTAAAACTCCCACCGTGGCCAACAAACTCTGACATGACTGAACAGAGTTGGAAAGAGATGTCCACCATTGGCTTTCTCAAGCTGGTGTGCGCTGGCCGTCATCCACCACTGCTTCCTATAGCTGAAGTCTAGAAATATGTGGGGTTTTTCTTTTACTAGAAACATCATTAGACTTTAGGTTCTGTTCTTGCTTTTTTCCTCTAATGTTGAGTTGAGCTGTGTTTTCCATGCTAGTGCATCTGGACCTGCTTTGTTGTTTTAGCTATTGCATATTCTATACCAAGCAGTCATTATTTCTCCAGTGCCTTATGATGGACAGTTTGGTTGTTTTTCTCAGGGTGTGTCTCCTCATAGTAGTCTTCATGCTCCTGGGGCATAGGAACTTTTCATTTGTATCCATGTAGATGCTTCAAGACCATGCGTGGGAGGACTGAGGGTGATAGTGATGCTTGGAAACAATGCCAAGCTGGCACAGATGTTCTGCTGTGTCCGCACTGGCCAGAGCACTGTTTGGTAACTGACCTAATGGCTCGGCTGCCGTGTCATTATCTCTGGTTCAGTTTAGTGGCCACATCGGCCCTCGGGGGCGGTGGCCTTGTTGTTAGCCAAGGACCCTGGGTCATGTTTCTTGGCCACTGGGGAAGTGAGGTCATCTGGGGCAGGTGGCTTGGGACCTCGTGGTCCCAGCCTGAGTCCTCCAACTAGTCTTTAGTTCTGACATTGGCTATGGCCCTGAAATTGGCAGACAGCAAGAAAAAATGTATCCAGCTCTCTCCCTGCTCAGATAAAGCCTGGAGGACAACTCCAACTGTTGTTTGCTGATAAAAGTTTATAAAGCTGTGAGTGCCAAGCATGAGGCAGGGCAAGGAGCACCCAGAGCTTTTGTAAATTTCCCTGGAGGTCATGACCTCTTTTGAGATCTGAAGATGAAAACATCTCATTTGATGGAGTCTTGAATTTGTTGTTTGTGCACTTATGAAGACTTTTAGTATATATGTATTTTGGTTATCAAGTAGGTGAAAGTGTTTATTAAGCACCAACTGTATGCCTAACACCCCATTAGGGTGGAGTTGTTATGGAAGCAGAGTGGGGTCTGGCTTAAGAGCATGGGCTTTGGAATCAGATTGTGTGGGTTCAAGTCCCTCCCCTACCAAGATACACTTTGGGATCTTGAACAAGTTAATTAACCGTTCTGTGCCTCAGTTTCCTACTGTTCAACAGAGGGATTGTGATAGCGTCCGCTTCACAGGGTGGAGGAAGAGGAAACGAGATCATGCACGAGGAGCCCCGAGTCTGACGCATATAAGGCGCTCAGTGAAGGCTGTTGTTAGTAGTAGTAGTTATTAGTCATTAGTACTAGAAGTTCACATGCAATCAGAACTAGGAACAGAATGGAATGTGCAAGACCTTGAGATGTTCTGCTCTTGAGACATTTGTGGTTTGTTGTGGGAGATGAGACTAGGCATTTGGTCCTATTCACAATCAGTATGTGATAGTCAAAATGAAGTCCAAATGATGTGGTTTTTATTTCAAGTTCTTTAGAAGTTGGTGGGGAGTGGGGAGCTCCTGGGAGGAGATGGGGCTCATAGATGGGTTCGCTGTATGTGAGAGGTAGGTAAAGGAGTGAAGGAGAGACAGAGGAGGGCACTGTGCAGCAGGTGTCAGTTGCTGATCAGTTCCAGGTCAGTCTGGTGGGCAGTGGTTGGCAGGGTGGTGGGTATGGCGGAGGTCAGCTGGGGCCTGCTTCATTCAGAGGTGAAAGAACACAGGCCTGTGGAGTGGAAATGGGAGGAAGCAGGCAGAGCCATTTCTTAAAGCCTCTTACTGAAGCACAGCATACCCGCAGAGAAGGGCACAGGCCATAACCATCTAGCTTGATGGGTTTTCACAAATGGATTAAGAAAGAGTACTTTGCCCGTCATCCCTCTTCCAGCCACCACTCCCCCACTAGAACTGCTGTCCTAACTCCTGATAGCCTGGGATGGTTTTACTTGTTTTAGTTCTTTCTGAAGACAGACTTGGACAAGACACACTCTTGTGTTTGGCATCTTTAGCTCAGCGTCATTTTCTGAGTGTCTTTCTTGTTGCTGCATGTGCTGCATGTGGTTGTAGGTCATCCATTCTCATTGCTGGGAATCACCATCATTGATTTCATTAATTCTACTGTTGATGAGCATTTGGGTAACTTTCAATTTGGGGCTTGTGGTAGGTAACATAATGGCCCTCCCAAAAGATGTTTCTGATCTAATCCCTGGTCACAGGTACTATTTGGCAGTAATACCTGGGACTGTGTTACCTTACGTGGCATAAGGGACTTTGCAGATGTGATGACTTTAAGGATCTTTTTTTTTTTTTTTGAGACGGAGTCTTGCTCTGTCGCCCAGGCTGGGGTGCAGTACTGCGATCTCAGCTAAATACAGCCTCTGCTTCCCGGGTTCAAATAATTCTCCTGCCCCAGCCTCCTGAGTAGCTAGGACTACAGGTGCAGTGTGTGCCACTACACCCAGCTAATTTTTTGTATTTTTAGTAGAGACAGGGTTTCACCATGTTAGCCAGGATGGTCTTGATCTACTGACCTTGTGATCCGCCTGCCTCAGCCTCCCAGTGCTGGGGTTACAGGCGTGAGCCACCACACCCCACCCCAACTTTAAGGATCTTGACATGGGCAGATTATCCTGCAGGGACCAGTGCAGTCACAAGGATTCTTATAGGAGGGCAGCAGGAGGGTCTGGTTCAGAGAATGAGATGTGGTGATTAAAGCAGAGGCAGGAGAAGGGAGAGATTTGAAGATACCATTGCTGGCTCTGAAAACAAGGGAAAAAGCCACAAGCCGAGGAAGGCAAAGTGACCTCTAGAAGCTGGAAAAGGCAAAAGAAGAGTCTCCTCTAGAGCCTCCAGAAGGAATGCGGTCCCGCAAGCCCACCTAGACCCATTTCTGACCCGCATTGCTGTGAGAGGACACACTTGCACTGTTTTAAGTCACTAAGCGTGTGGTGATTTGTTACAGCAGCAATAAGAGACCAATGCAGGGGAGTTACGCATGCTGCTACTGAGGACATTCTAGAACATGTCTCTTGGTGCACGTGTATACCTAGGAGCAAATGCAGGTTGACTGGACATTGTCACAGTCTTCCAAGATGGTGGGACCAATTTATGTTCCCAGCAGCAGCAGTATGAGAGTTCTGGTTCCTTCACATTCTCACCAACACTTGGTGCCTCCTGGGAAGAGATATTTTTATTTATTTATTTTTTTAAAAATTTTATTTATTTATTTTTATTTATTTTTTATTTTTTGAGACGAAGTTTCACTCATGTTACCCAGGCTGGAGTGCAATGGCGCGATCTCGGCTCACCGCAACCTCCGCCTCCTGGGTTCAGGCAATTCTCCTGCCTCAGCCTCCTGAGTAGCTGGGATTACAGGCACGCACCACCATGCCCAGCTAATTTTTTGTGTTTTTAGTAGCGACGGGGTTTCACCATGTTGACCAGGATGGTCTCGATCTCTTGACCTCGTGATCCACCCGCCTTGGCCTCCCAAAGTGCTGGGATTACAGGCTTGAGCCACCGCGCCCGGCCGGGAAGAGAGATTTTTAAATGAAGAATTAACAGGACTTGCTGTCCAGTGGACGTGGTTGTACCTTGCAGGAGGTTGATGCAGGAGGTATCAGCAAATATCAGTGAGTGCCGATCCAGCCAGCTGAGGAAAGGAATGAGGAAAGCAGGAGGGTCTCGTTCAGAGAATGAGAGGTGGTGATTAAAGCAGAGGTGGGGAAGGCAGAGTAGCTGTGCCAGAGCTTTTAGCTAGGGAGAACTGGAGTTCCTCTTCCATGCAGGTGACTGGGATGGGAAATACTGATCAACTTTAGATGAACACAGAACTTTCCACCTGAAGAGTCACAACAGTGCTTATCTCACCTTTATAACTTTATGACTAACCAAGGCATGTGGTGGGTATTGTGTGGTGGGGAAAAAGCCCATGTCGTTCATCAGCTGTCATTTAAGTGCTGCGACTGTAAGCAAGTCACACCCTCTGAGATATCTGGTTTTGCCATCTGTAAAGTGGGTATAATCTTGGCTTTTCTGCAGGGCTCTGGGCAGATGAGAGGAGGTCTGTGTGAGAGTCCTGAACTTACTGCCTATAAATAGAAGGCACTGAGTCAGCAGTGGCTGTAGTCATTACCAGCAGTGGTATGGGTCTGAGGCGGTGGCTGATGCCTGTAATCCCACCACTTTGGTAGGCTGAGGTGCAAGAATTGCTTGAGGCCAGGAATTGGAGACCAGCCTGGGCAACATAGCGAGACCTTGTCTCTACAAAAAATAAAAAAGTGAGCCAGATGTGGTAGTGTGCACCTGTAGTTCCAGCTAACATGGAGGCTAAGGCAGGAGGATCACTTAAGCCCAGGAGTTCGAGGCTGTAGTGAACTGTGATTACACCACTGCACTGCAGCCTGGGCAACAGTAAGACTCGGTCTTAAAAACAAACAAAGCAATGGTATAAAACCTCCTGGGGTTTAGAGTGTTCCTGGGGCTGAACACTCAGCCTTGAGAGGGGTCTGAGAGTATTACTTCTTGATTGACATCCAGGGCAGATGAGGTTAGGCTTACGATCAACCCCACACCCCCCAGGGCCTCGTTGAGACACTATTCCCTACACCATTCCTGAAATCTCTTTAGAAATGTTTTGTTTACTCATTCATTTGTTCATTCATTCAACCACCACGGAGCTTTCCTATGCATGTTGTACACAGTCAGGAGGAACGCAGACTCCCGGGCCGAATGCCTGGGGTTCTAGTCTCAGCTTTATTATTTGCTACCTATGTGGCCTTTGCTAAGTCTTAACTTCTTTGTGCCCAGTTTTCTGATTCAAGTGAGGTAGTTACAGTCCCTGCCTCTTAGGGCTGGTGTGAGAATTTGATGCAACAATCCATGTCAGTGTCAGTGTCAGGCCCTCAGGCATCCCTCAGTGCTGGGGCACAGAGACCACTGTCTCCAGTCCCTGCCCCTAGCCACGGAGCCACGACTGAAGGGTGATGGTTTATTGGTGCCTGTCTACAGAATATTGGAAAGGAAAAACCTAAACCTCTGATGTGGAACTAGCCAGTGGGCCCTCAAAGGCAGGCTGTGACCCCTCATGACTCCTTGGGAAATGTGGCTTTCAGAAGAGCCCTGTGGTTGGCTCATTTTGGAATGTGGGTGTAAAGTCCCTTGCAGCAGTTACATGCTGCAGAGGAGCTTGGGACACTGAACACACTCGGCTTCCAGGCCGAAATGAGGTAGGTTGAGGTGTTCACAGCTGCAGAAATGACCCACGTATGGGCTGCTCAATTTCTCTTTACCCTGTTGTGGGGGCAATGCATTGGCAACTCCAGGGCTCTGAACTCAAGTCCCACCACCCTTCCATCTCTCCATCCGGGATCCACATCTTCACTCTCACCCTATCCTGGGCCCCTCCATAATGCACACGTCTCCGCTGATGAAGTTAGCTCTGATGGAAGCCAGAGCAGCGGCCTCCGACAGGGATCCAGATGCTAAAAATGTCTGATGGTTGTCCTCTTTGCAAGTTAAAGACCAGCATTGGAAGCAGTGGTTGGGGACTCTCCCGCACACTGACTGTCTAATGCCTTGGAGTACAAGGGTCCCAGGTATGTGGTCCTGCTCCCCTAGATCGGATAATTTATTTAAATGATGCTTTAATCTGGGAGAAAGCCAGGCCTGTGGAAGGGCAGATGGAGGGGGCTGTGCTGGAGATGTGGCCGTGCAGGCCTGTGATTCTCAGCAGTCGAAGCAGCGGATGCAGCGGTGCTGGACCATTCAGCCAGCACCAGCTTAGAAGAGCATGGGTGGTCCAAATTATCCTGATCTCCCTGCCTGGGAGCTGACAAGCTGGAGACCAACACACTATCCCCCACTATGATCTGCACAACCAGTTCTACAATTGAAACTGATGGCTGTTTCTTTGGTTACCAAATGAAGTAGCAGGTTTGTGTTTGGGGCCATGTGGTACAAAGAATATCTATTTTTTGATGCTCAAACCACACGCAGAGTGGTGAGGAATGCAGTGCCCAAGACTGAAGAAGGATCTCAGAGTTATCGCTCAGACTCATCCTGGAGCTGGTGTTCAGGAGGCGGAATAGTGGGAGGAATTCTCCACGCCACTGGAACATTCTCTTGTGCACGCTGCCTGTCTCTCTCCCTGTCTCACTCCTTGCCTCTGTTGCTCCTAAGCACACCTGCTTGAATACTTACTTCAACTTGGGTGTCATGCATCCGAATAGTATTTTATCATTCCAAGTGGTCATTTTGTGACATGACACTCACAGCTCATACTTATAGAGGCCCTCTCCATTCAATGTGTTCTTCATTCTGTGTCCAGTGCCTTGCTCTTGAGAGTCTTTGCACTGGAAGACATTACCTGCTTATTAACATCCCCTCATTCATTAAGTACTGATTGGGTACTTACTATGCACCAGGCCCTCATGAAGCTGCATGTAGTTTCACTAAAATTATGGCCAAAAAGAGTTTGGTCTCACCCGTCTCTACATATATAGCATGTGCCAAGCTCCAAATAACCAAACCCACCCGCAGAAGGACTCCAGTGAAGATATTGAATCATATTCCCAGCTGGGATGACAGTTCACTAGCCATAAAAATAGAGCCCACAAAACAATGACTTAAAGAACAAAAAAATTTCTCTGTAAGGTAATAGTTCTAAGGTGACGGGGTGGCTGTGCTAGATGCAGTCACAGGCCCAGGTGGCTTCTCTCTTTTTGCTTTGGCATTCCAAATGCATTGTCATCATCACATGGACAGAGCTGGGTTCCAGCCAGTGGGAAGGGTGCTCATATCCTAAGATCTAGACTGAGAAGTGGCACACATCACTTCTCATGTTCCCTTGGGAACCCAGACATCTGGCTATATCTGCCTGCAAGGATGTTTGGAAAATGTGATACCTGGCTGGGCCCGGTGGTTCTTGCCTGTAATCCCAGCACTTTGGGAGGCTGAGGTGGGTGGATAATCTGAGGTCAGAAGTTCAAGACCAGCCTAGCCAACATGGTCAAACCCCATCTCTACTAAAAATACAAAAATCAGCTGGGCATGGTGATGCACACCTGTGATCCCAGCTATTCAGGAGGCTGACGCAAAGGAATCACTTGAACCCAGGAGGCAGAGGTTACAGTGAGCTGAGATGGCATCGCCTCACTCCAGCCTGGGTGACAGAGTGAGACTCTGTCTCCAAAAAAAAAAAAAGAAAGAAAATGTGGTACCTGATAAAACTTCAATAATTATGGAAGAAGGAAAGATTGGATTTTGGTGGACACTGGGTAACCCTCGATATGTTCCCCTTGTATCTAATGCAGCTCTTTGTGTGTTTACAACATACATGTACCCAGATGATAAATGTTGGTTGTTTTGCTTTTTAAGAAAGGAGACCTGAGCCTGCCATACTGAGTCTATGGACAGTTCCACAGCAATGAATCAATGCATCTATAGAGGAATGGAAGAAAACAAGGAAAGGTAAAAATAATTAAATAACTTAAATAATTAAAAATTTTAAAATTTTTGCATGCAACAATTGAATGCAACAGAGGGCTTCCTTTAAGCCTACATAAATCTTCGGAGGCCATCAAGAATTTGGAGATAGTGCTAGGCATGGTGTCTCATGCCTGTAATCCCAGAACTTTGGGAGTTCATCTGCTCTGCTGAGATGAGAGAAGACCACTTGAACCCAGGAGTTCAAGACCAGTCTGGGTAATGTAGTGAGACCTCATCTCTACTTAAAAAAAAAAAAAATTAGCCAGGCATGGTGATGTGTGCCTGTAGTCCCAGCTACTTGGAAGACTGAGGTGGGAGGATTGTTTGAGCCCGGGAGGTTGAGGTTGCAGTGAGCCATGATCACACCATTATACTCTAGCCTGGGTGACAGAGTGAGGAATGCCATTTTTCAGTGTGAGAGGATTTTTCATATTCAGTATGCTGGGATTACAGGCGCCTGCCACCACACCTGGCTAATTTTTGTATTTTTCGTAGAGTTGGGGTTTCACCATGTTGGCCAGGCTGGTTTCGAACTCTTGACCTCAGGTGATCTACCCACCTCAGCCTCTCAAAGTGTTAGGATTACAGGTGTGAGCCACCAGGCCCGGCCTAAAATTAATTTTATTTAGAAATAAGTAGATACCTTTTCCTTGCTAAAAATACAGATGAAATCCCCATTGACTCTTATTTTCGTTCCCAGCTCCTACCTCAACCCCTGTCCTTCCCAGAAGTAACCACTGGGGTCTACTTTGTACATTTCTTTCTATAACTTTGTTCATTTCCTTCCATAACTTTGTTAGTTATCTAGATACATAGAACAAAAATCACTCCTTCC
>NW_022436963.1:8333494-8402032 GCF_009761245.1 Sapajus apella | reverse complement strand
CTGACAGCGGTGGTTAGTTTGGTTCTGTTTTTTGCCCTTATGGTAGTGCTGTGACGTGCTTTCTGGTATGTTCCTCCTGAGCACATGAGCAAGAGTTCTCTAGGGAGGTTGCCAGGGATTCGTTGCTAGGCCGTCCTGTGTATGCCTGTAAGGTCTGAAACTTCACAGTTCATTCTCCAAAGGGCGCTGCCACATCTCCTATTTGCCCACTGTCCAGCCATGCCTGAGATCATCTGCTTTTTAATTTTGCTAGTCTATTGGGTAAACGATGGTGTCTTTCTGTGGTTGTAATTTCCTTCACCTCCTCTGAACTCTGAAGATATTCATCTTCTCAGGACTCTGTTGCCTGGCTTCATCTCCCGATGGTGCCACAAGCCTCTGTCTTCACAGGAGCCCATCCACCTATCCAGAGTCCCAGGGCCCCATGGCATCTGGGGAGCCCGGCCCTTCCCAGGAGTTGCTGCTGCATTGTTTTCTGAGAAGCACCAAGGAGTATACTTATACTCCCCCAGGAGAGCCCAGCCCAGGGTGATCTGCTTCTCTTTCTAACCGGGAGGGGCTTCAAAGAGCCCTCAGCTGGGTTTCCCCACTTTTGTATCCACCACTACCTTCACCACTGCCATCAGCGTTGGCAACAGTTTGAGTATTTACTGTGCAGCTTCTGCCTGGATCGCTTGGCCGGTTTATCTCACTGAATTCTCACAGTGATCCTCCTAGGTAGGGAGCTGTGTTGTTTCTTCGTATTTTGTGGCCATTAGGAAACAGGTTGTATGCAAAACCAACCCAAATAGTAAAAGGAAAACAAAAAAACTTTTCTCACCATGGAGCCCTGGTTTCTACCCAGTGCTCTCACCTGGAGTAACAAACAGACACATTTGTTGAGTGCTGAGTTCTGCTTAATGAGCATGGCTTTGGGGCCATCACGCCCATGTTTGCAATTGCTTTGACCACACTCAGTTGTTACTCAGAATCTGTGGTAATTCCAGAGGAGAGCAGAGTTGAAAGTGGTGGCTTTGTCCTCGTCTGGCATATAAGCATGGGCTCCTGCATAACACCAGCACCACTGGTCTTGGGTACAGTTAGGGATGGCAGCCTCACCCATGTCCATCCAAAATGTTTCTCTGCAAAGGGGTTTTACAGGTTGAGTATATTCGTCATGGGAGTACATATACTTGCTCAGGAGAAATGTGCCCGCTGAGCTGTGCAGGGAGGAAGCACTTCACTCGCCCTTCCTAGGCCTAGTCAGTCAACCTACCCTAACATGTTTAACTTTTGGTCTTATTCTAAGATCAAGAGATTGCAGACAGAGTGCAATGTCAAATGCCTTTCTCAGACCCCGTCGTCTTATTATATGTTTCAGAGACAACAATTTAGAGCCAGAAGAAAGCCTAGATTCTTTGTGTTTAACTCTTCATTACAGTTTTAAGCAGACATGATTGCCAAGTTCATGCTCCTCCATCTCCAGGGGCTGGCTCTGGCTCTTTCTACAATATCGCAGCTACCTCCTGTGCAACTATTAGGAGACCGATCTGCTCTTCTTCCAAAACTACAGCTGATTCATGGTTAATATCTTGCAGGAAACTAGCCCACTGAATGATTAATTGATGGTTCATTTGGTGGGCATTGATTGAATACTATCGTATGCACCAGTGACAAAAGTCTGGGTCAGATATGAATTCATAGGGAATTCAGAGTCTGGCGTCTGTGGGGGGAGGTGGTTGCACACACTGAGCAGTGGCTAAGGGGAAAGCCATGAATCTACGTTGGTCAGTGGGGATAATAATAGTATCTTCCACAGTGGGTCGCTGGGGATGTTCGGAGTTAACCATTGTAGAGCTGTTGCATATGCAGTAGTCAGTACCCAATATGCAATAGTTGCAACAGCAATAGTCAGTACCCAATAAAGGCAGCAGTTTTCGTATTTGTTTGCTTATTTTTATAGAGTGAAGAACGTAGAAAGACTTTTCTATCAGGAGAGTGATAGACTTATATTTCAGAAATGGTAAGGAGTAAACACAATTTCTCATCTTGCATGTATTTATCTTTTTAGTGTCTCTCTCACCTATTGGACTGCAAACCTCACGGGGCCAGGTATCACCTCTTGGGTCCACCATTATTTACCAAGTGCTTGGCACACAGTAGGCACTTACTAATATTTCTAGATCAATGAGTAAAAGGGGTGGAGTAACCAGGGTCCTTGAGATGAGGTGCTGAGACAGAGCTGACCAGATGGAAGGACCACAGATAAGCCAGGCCAATCCCACTCCCTCAAGGACTGCGGCTCCCTGGAATCCCTGCCCACAGGCCATACTTCCCTTTGAGAGCTACAGTTTTGTTCCTGTGATTTATGAGCAGTTGTCTTTTAACCAAGTGACTTTATGGTGAGGAGAACTATTTGCCTAACATTTATTGACTGAGCAATAATTTCTTGCAACTTCTACTTCTGAATGCTAACTTACACTTTAGGGGCCCAAGAATATAGGATTTCCAGAAGATAAATACCCTGGAGAGTGCAGTTTTCTGTGGGCATCAGTGACTGTAGGCAGATAGTGCATCTCTGTGCCTCAGTTTCCTCAGCTGTGTAGAAACAGAAGCAGAATTTCTGAAGAGTTTCCTCGGGTGCAAAGGAGAGAATTTTGAGGGGAAGAAGTCCTTGTACTTCTTGTAAATTCTTCCTATGAATGGACCTATGGTGAAATGGTTGGATAGTTAGGACTTCACCCATGATGGAGAAATTTAAAGGTTTAATTTAGGTCATTTATTCATTCATTCATGTGGTCAGTCAGTCAACAATCATTCTATTGCTCAGTGGTCCTCAGCATTTTAGGAGAATGCTCAAATAAGGGATTAGGCTTTCCCTGCAGAGTCTTCCAGGCTCACCCTGTACACATATATGTCTGTTTTTCCAAAATAAAAACCTCCCCTGGTTTGCTCACCTATTCAGTCTGTGTTGAGTACCTCCTCCTTCCTGCTTCTGCTAGACTTTACTCTCCTGGAAGGAAGGGCCTTGTCTGGTGCAGGGATGCCTGACAGCTGGCCCAGGCCCTGCCCGTGTGTGGCTCTGGTGGACTGAGTTGGCTAGAAAACAGAGTGATTTGTAGATGGCAACATGAAGGACTTGACCCAGAATTGCGATTTGCCCCGGCGCCACATGTGGTTTTCATGCTGCAGGGTTAGGCTGGTTTGTACAGTGCTCGAAGCCCTCCCTATTGACGTGTGGTTTCGCTGCTTGCTCTTAGGTGCTGTGCTCTCTTCTCCTGATCCACGGTATCAGCTCCCATTTTGGCATTAGGCCAGGGCTGGTTTGGTCATTGATTTTTATTAGCTGTTTGTTCAGTGTCCAAAAGGTTGTTTGGGACCTGCTCTGCTTCCCCCACCCTTCGGAGGTTTAGCTGCTGACCTTGAGAAGCCAGAAACCCAACAGAAGGGAGAGTGAGAGCCTGAGGTTTGCAAACTCTCCTGACCTTGGGCTCTGTGACCCTGGGCAAGGCACTTCACCTCTCTAAGCTATCTTCTTGGAGATCGCATCAGCATTCCCAGAGTTTGTTCCTTAGAATATGGTTTCCTCTTTACATTGTTAGGTATGGCAGAGGAAAAAAATGGGGTCTGTTGCCAAACTTGTTTGGCCAGTGTGGCTTTGGCTCAGTTAAATAGGGCCCTTTTTGTAGACCTCATCAGAGCCTATAAAGTGCCCCTTGGCATTCAGAGGTCTCTTAGGGAGGGCAGCCCCCTACATCTGCTACTGTAGAGGTCACCCCAGGGATGTGCTGGATTGGATCTTTGAGCCTTCACCCAGTCCTTCAATTATGTGATCAGGACAATGAGATAAGTAGATGTTATTTACAGATGAGGAACCAAGGGTTGTGGAGGTGAAGGGCTGAGCTGTGGTCACATAGCCAAGGAGTGACAGAGTTAAGCCCCAGATCTGGTCCTTTAAACATTGGTCCTATTTTTTCGTGTGTGTGTGTGTGTGTGTGTGTGTGTTTTCACCAACCATTATGTGCCCCTGTAATGGCCAAAGGCATGGATTGGAACACATCTTGGAAGATTTGCTGCAAAGTTGCTGAAGAAGCTCCTTGGTCCTCCAGTGAGCACAGCTAATCCTCTACACAGCAAATTATAATGCCTGCTGATTTGGGGCACCTCCTGAGGGGCTTTTTATATACCTTGGCTCCAAACATCATTGCAGCCCGGTGAGCAACACATATTGTTCATCTCTGTTTTACAGGGGAGGAAATAGAGTTCTAAAGTACCTGCTTCAATGTCACGGGTAATTCTAGAGCTTGGGCTTAAACCTGCACTTTGATTTTTTTTTTTTTTTTTTTTTGGGACAGAGTCTTGCTCTGTCACCCAGGCTGGGGTGTAGTGGCTTGATCTCAGCTCACTGCAACCTCCGCTTCCTGGGTTCAAGCTATTCTCCTGCCCCAGCCACCTGAGTAGCTGGGATTACAGGTGTGTGCCACCCCGTCTGGCTAATTTTTTTGTGTTTTTAGAAGAGACAGGGTTTGACCATGTTGGCCAGGCTGGTCTTGAACTCCTGACCTCACATGATCCACCCACCCCGGCCTTCCAAAGTGCTGCGATTACAGGCATGAGCCACTGGGCCTGGACTACACCTGCACCTTTGACACTCCCAGGGAAAGCCCTCAGCCTTGTCACCACCCCACCTGCTTCTTGTCTGGCTGAGTCCTCCTTCTACTTGCTCCCTGCAGACTGGAGCCCCTCTGCAGAATGGGAGCAGCTGCTGTGGCTGCTCCAAGGGTGGAAGTGGGCTTCATCCCAGGCAATCCATTGAGGTGCAGAAGGGTGGGCATTGGGAGCCGATCAGCATGTTTCTAACTCCAGGCAGTCACCTTTTCATAGGGCGGCCCCAGTGACAAGCAGAACTGCCAGGAGGGTGTTAGGAGAAGAGGTGAGTATCCTGGTCCAGTTGCTGAAGTTTCCCAAGTCTCAGTTTGCCCATCTGTGAAAGGCGGATAACAGTGATACTTAGTTCATAGAGTTATGCAAGGATTCAGTATGGTAAGAAATGCTTAGCTCAGTCACTGGGCACCTGGCCAGTGTCTAGCACATGGCATTAGTCTGTTATCAGTTCGTAAATTATTCTCCCACCAACTGCAGAGCCAAGGAGGGGCTCTCAGAATGCATGCCCTCTACTTTTCTGTGACAATTTCTAGCATAGGGTAGTCACATTTAAAAAAATGCATTCTACAGTCATTTGAGTACCTACTATGTGCTAAGCACTCTTTTGGTCACGCTGGGGGCTACAGCCAGACATGGACCTTGCCTTCAAGCAGCTTACAGTCTCGAAGGGGAGATGAATATAGCAAGAGGAGACAAGAAAGGCTTAAGGGCCTGGCAGTGTCTGGCACCTAGTGCACAATTGAGAAGTATTTAAAGACACACACACTACGTGGCCTCTGATGGGCGCAGCACTCAGGCTGGTAGGAAAAGAATGTCTCTGAGGTGTTTTGCCTCTGGCCCACACTCATCTGGTGAAGAGGAAGCTCCCTGGCCCTGCCCAGGTGGAGTGGATGGTGGCATGTAAAACAGCAGCTGTCCTCATGCCATGCTCTCACTGGGTGGAAACCATATACGTCATGTGAGTCTCCCTCCTGGGAAATCCGATAGAAAATTCCTGCCAGGTGAGAGTGTGACACTTTCTCTGGAGGTGAATCAACTTTTTCTACTCTAGGAGTTAAGTATTAGGCTTAGAGAGCTGTGCAAGGGTGGGGTGGGGCATCGGACCTTGTATTTTTTTTTTTTTTAAGAGACAGTCTTGCTCTGCCACCCAGGCTAGAGTGCAGTGGTGCGATCACGACTCACTGTAGCCTCAGCCTCTTAGGCTCAAGCGATCCTTCTACCTCAGCCTCCTGAGTAGCCAGGACTACAGGCTTGCACCATCACACCTGGCTAATTTTTAAACTTTTTTGTAGAGATGGAGTCTCACTATGTTGTTCAGGCTGGCCTCAAACTCCTGAGCTCAAGTGATCCTCCTGCCTTGGCCTCCCAAGGAGCTGAGATTACAGGCGTGAACCACTGTGCCCGGCCTCCCTCATTGTTATGGGCTCACTGGGCTCATAAGGTACAGGTTACTGAGATGTCTTGATTAAGTGCTGGCTTTGTCTGGGGTATTCTGCTAGGGTGTGAATTGGGAAGAGTCTTGAGATTTCTATTCTCTAGGTGAGAGAAGAGCATGGGAACTTGAGTTAAGGCTTTCCCTAGGAGTACTTCTGGGGCTTGAGCTGAAGGTGGCTTTTGTCCCACCTGTGTGCGGAGCCCGAGTAGAAGGAATTGTCTTCTCTAATGATGAGTATCTATCGAGGCTTGTGCCAGGCCCTGTGCTGGGCTTGGGATACATCAGTGAGCAGGGTCCATGATTGCAATCTAATACAGCCCCTGCCCTGGAGGACTTTGCAGTCTGGCATAGGTTTTTCAGGGGCTGGAGACTAAAGAGGAAGCAAAAACAAGGGTGCTGGAAAGGAGCCCTGAATGGCTGGAGGGAGGCCTAGGTTCACATCTGGCTTCAGGACAGGGCTAGGGTAAGGGTTAGGGCAAATGAGCTTTCTGGGGGGAAAAAGCTCAGACTTTTAGCATTTCAACTTCAACATGCTAACACAGAGTTACTGAGATGTGTACAATCATTCTTCCCAGTGTATGCCAACTTCACCCCACTGCATTAGGGTTAGACTCTAGCCATTCCTCTGAGTGTAGTTTCCTTGTCTCTGAGGTGAGCTGGTGGGACTAGGTCATATGAAATTCCTTGGTAAATCGTGGAACAATGTGTCAGTGTAAAGATGGTGATGACTTCTCACAGCTCTGAAGTCTTATGATGAATACTGTCTCCTAACTCACCTACTCAGGCTCCAGATTCCCTCCATTGCCCTGAGCCCCTTTGACAGCTCTTTTCCTTTCCCCATCCCATCTCGGCCCAGTCCTGGCGAAAGCACCATATTTGATTATTTCATCTCTTTAGTCTCCTTCAATCAACAACAGAGCCCTCTATTTTTGCCCTAGCACTTTGAAGAGAGAGATCCACGTCCTGTGTTTGTCTGGGTGTGTCTTTGCAGTGCCATTTACCCTGGTCCTCCAGTTCCTCCCCTTCCATGCGCTTCAAGTGAGCCTTGATTTAAATTAAAGTCAAAGAAGTCTATCTTGGGGCTCTGCTCAGTGCTGGGGGCATTGTCCTGGGTGCTGTGAATGGCACAGACTGACTCTTGTGAATCTTTTAGTCCAGGAGCACACACACCTAAACAAGCGATTCCCAGGGCAGTGAGCATGTGACAGGGAAGTGTGAGGATCTGTGGTCCTTTTGGGGTGGACCTAACACTCCCCGTGGGAGGTAGCAGACAGAAAATGGAAGCATCTGTGAGGGATAGCCAGGTAAAGAGCAAACCGCGTGGAAGGGGTGGTGCACCAAGGCCCTGAGTCCACAGAGATGTGATGTGCTTAGTGAGACTGGATCATGGCATATGACAGGGTCCTGGGAGGCCTCTGGGCTGGGAGCACTGGGTCCTCTTGGGCCTTGGTAGTGAAGAGCTTAGACTCTGTCCTAAGGGTCCCAAGAGGCCACTGAAGTGTTTTAAGTGGCCTCTTAAATCTGATTAAATCTGCATTTTGAGAAAAGACCTTTGGCTAGAGTGGGAAAAAGATTTGGAGGGAAGCAAAACTCAGGGCTGAGTAACCAACTGGGGGTATTGTAGCCATCTGGGAGAAAGATGATGGAGGTCATAAATACCTGTTGAGAATAAGTAAGTGGATAGTTTGGCTAACCAATGGAGAGAGGTGAAACCGTGAAAAATATTCAGGTGGTAGGATTGAGAGTGGATCTGGGGACTGAACAAATCCATCCATCCACCTATAAAACCAACATCTGTTGAGACCCTTCTGTGCATCTGGGACTGCATTTGGGGTAGTATACTGCAGATGTGGTGGTCTCTGCCCTGATGGAGCTTACCTTCTGGTGAGAGACAGACCATAAGAAGATGTATGAAGCAGGATTAGCTGGTGGTACATGCTATGGGGAAAGAGAGAGTGTGTGATAGGGTGAGCGTCAGAGGGTGGAGCTTTAGATAGGGACACAGGGAGAGCTTTTTTGAGAGAATAACATTCAACCCAGACCTGAATGTGGAGAGAGCAAGCCCTGCAGCTTTCTTGAGGAAAATCATGGCAGGCATCAGGGACAGCATGTGCAAAGGCCCAGGGGCTTAGCTTGCGTGGTGAATGGCATGCAGGTCAGTACTGGTGTGGGTGATGAGATGGTTGCGTGTGTGGACCAATCTGATCAACCCTGCTACTGTGAGTCATGTCTTGAAAGATGGGTCCTCTCTTCCTGTGTTGTCAAGGCGGGGACCTGCTGGGCTTCCTCAAGTGACTGGACAGGGCAGTCTCAGGAGATTGGTTCGCAGTCACCAGAGATGGTTGAGCCTAGGCAAGATAAGTGCCTGGTTGGTAGTGTCTATGGTTACAGCTGTGAGTTTCAAGCATGCCACCAACATTCACACGGGTAGAGAAGAGGAAATGTGGAAGAGCACAAGAAGGAATGTATTTCTGGAATAATCATTTATGTTAGCTGGATCACTAGCATATATTTATGCTTTTTTTTGTATATAGGAAAACTACTGATTAACTTTTTTGGGGGGAGGACAAGGTCTCACTCTGTTACCCAGGCTGGAGTGCACTGGGGTGATCATAGCTCACTGCAGCCTCAAACTCCTGAGCTCAAGCAATTCTCCTGACTCCGCCTCTTGAAGCTAGGACTACAGGCACATGCCACCATGCCCAGCTAAATTTTTAAAAATTTTTCATAGAGACAGGGTCACATTGTGTTACCCACACTGGTCTTGAACTCCTGGACTCAAGCAATCCTCCCGCCTCAGCCTCTCAAAGCACTGGGATTGCAGGCTTGAACCACCATGTCCAGCCAACTTCGTTTATTCATGTTGATTAACATCTATCTAGTTTTCCTATTTGCCCTAATAGTTTTACAGATCTTATTATAAGATCTGTATTATAAGATCTTATTATATTTTTGTGGGGAGGGATTTTTCCAGACATATAATTATATCATCTGCAAATTAATACAATTTTGTTTTCCCTTCCTTTCTAATCAGTATGACTTTTTTTTTTCTCGTAATTGGATTGGTAACCGCTTCCTGAATAATGTTAACTAGTGGTGGTATGTAGGGTCCTTCTTTCTTCGTACCCACTTCAGTGGGAGTGCGCTGTTTCCCTGGGAAATGTGAGGCAGGCTTTCAGTTTGAGCTATATATCTCTCAAGGAAGTTTCATTCCATTCTTGTTTTGTTAAGAGTTTTTTTTTTAAATCAGAAATATATGGTGGAATTTAATAAGATTGGCATCTAAGGAGACATCTGTTTTTGTTTTTTCTTTTGACTCTGCAATGAGCTGAATTATATTGGTAGATTTCCTAGTGTTGATCCATCCTTTCATTCCTGGGGTGAACCACAGGTGCCTGTGTTTGGTTACAGCTGTGCTTTTCAAGCATGGCGCTAGCTTCCATCATTTAAATTAGTGCTCCATGAAGATGAACTTGGTTTATCCTGTGGCTTAGACTCATACTGAAAGGATAGCTTTCCTTCATTTTGAGGCATTGAAGCTAGAGGGAATGAACAAATCATTCATCCATTAGATCAACTTACATTTATTGAATGCTTAATATCTGCAAAATGCTGCTGGGTGGACAGCCTCCAGTGTCCCTTGTAACTAAGAGACTTAGGATTCTATACAATGGTTTTGCTAGTTAGGAAATGTTATTGTTGTTGCAAGTGACAGAAATACAGTTCAGTCAGGACTAAGCTGCATAGGGAACAGGAACGGAAGCCCAAGAGTGGATAGCCTCAGCCATGGTGGGACCCAGGGGCTCAGTGTGATTAGGCCTTGCTGTCACTCTGCCCTTCTCTTGGCTCTGCTTTCTTCTGGGTTGGCATTATTCCCAGGAAGGTTCCCTCTCTGCAATACTGGCAACTCCAGGCTGGCATTTGACTCCAGCTGTGGAGCGAAAGCTCATCATTCCCACTTGTTCCAGCATAACTTCCTGAGTGAACTCAGATTTGTTCACACCATGGGCCTTGTGCTCTTTCCTGGAACTCTGGAACTTGGGGGTAGAGGATGGAGTCAGCCTCATCTGAACCCATGGATGGAGAGCGGGGGTGGGGTGTTCCCCTAGTGGGAGGGCCGGGTGCTGTTACCCACACACAGGGAATTGGATGCTGGTGGCAGACACCCCAGATGTTCACACCATCTGAGCCAGTGGTCCCCTTTCCTTTGCGGTCTTCACTGTCCTTTTTCACAGGTGAGAAGGGAGTTGGCAGGGAGCCGTGATTTCTGACTCAGCCCAGGGCCCTGTGAATCAGTGACAGAATCAGGATTTTACATCCCTACCTGAAGTTCCAGGCTTTATTTGCTCCACTAAATTAGGTGTAGAAACCTGTAATCCTAGCACTTTGGGAGGCCAAGGCAGGTGGATCACTGGAGGTCAGGAGTTCGAGACAAGCCTGACCAACGTGGTGAAACCCTGTCTCTACTAAAAATACAAAATTAGCTGGGCGTGGTGGTGCACGCCTGTAGTCTCAGCTGCTTGGGAGGCTGAGGCAGGAGAATCACTTGCACCAGGGAGGCAGAGGTTTCAGTGAGCTGAGATCACGCCATTGCACTCCAGCCTGGGCAACAAGAGTGAAACTCTGTCTCAAAATAATTAAGTAAACAAATTAGGCATAGAAATAGAGAGTTAAAGCATCATCTGTGTACCTTGAGGCTTGATTATAAAAGAAAAGATTTCCCCAGGCTCACCCTTACCCCTCTTAGCCACATACAGCAGTTCCTTTTGTCAATTCTGTATTGTTCCCTTTTCGTAATGAGCTTAGAAGGTAGATGCCTTTAGAAAGGTGTCTTGGATGAGATATTAAATACTTTATATAGAGCCTTTATAATAGCAAAGCCTTTTTTTTTCATTGTTGTTTTTGTTGTTTGAGATGGAGTCTTGCTTTGTTGCCCAGGCTGGAGTGCAGTGGTGTGATCTTGGCTCTTTGCAACCTCCGCCTCCCGGGATCAAGCGATTCTCCTGCCTCAGCCTCCTGAGTAGCTGGGACTACAGGCTCACGCCACCATACCCGGCTAATTTTTGTATTTTTAGTAGAGACAGGATTTCACCATATTGGCCAAGCTGGTCTCAAACTCCTGACCCTGCGATCCGTCTGCCTCAGCCTCCCAGAGTGCTGGGATTACAAACATGAGCCACCATGCCTGGCGTAGCAAAGTTTTAATTTGGCAAAATCTTGCCTGATCTGATGTGGCATCTCTTCAAATAGTATTTTTTCTTTTAATTTCATTGAGGTATAAATCTGTCCAACACATCTGCCAACCTAAGGGGCAAGCTCAGTGAGCTTCTGCGTATGTTTACACCTCCCAGGTTCGGGTGTAGCACTTGTTCAAGCACTCTGCCCCCATCCCAGCTTCCTTTGAGCCCCCCTTCTTTCCCTCCCCTCCACCTCTCCTCCCTAGGAACACACCAAGGGTGAGAAGGGCTGTGACTTTCTTGCCATTTCCTACCTGGGTCCACAGACCTGGGTCCAGGGACAAAATGAGAAACCTGATCCTAAAGAATTGTGCTGGGAAGGGAGGTGGAAAGCTTCCATCCATGGAGGAGAAATAGCCACCTACAGAGCCCTCTGAGAGTGCCTCTGGTCTACCCAAGGCTCAGGAAGGCCCCCTTGCTCTCTTGTTCCTCTTTTATAAATAAAGAAACCAAGGTCTAGAGAGAGAAGGGGTTCGCCCAAGTTCACCCATCAACTGATGTAGGCTGGAGGCCAGGCGGATGGTCCCGTTCTATGGGCCGGGCACCCACCGTGGTCCCTGCTACCAGTGAATCCAGGTAACTTAATTACTGAACGTGGTCATTCTCGCCCCTCATTTCATGATACTCCTAATTTTTTTTTTCTGGAAAATCTTGAAATTCTGCAAGAGATGCCATATATATTAGAAAGAATATAGATGCTGGAATCTGACATTCTTGGGTTCAAATTCCTTCCTTGTTTTATGACCTTGGAAAAGGATGTTAACTCCCCTGCAGCTCGGTGTCTTCATATGTAAAAGGAATGATATTAGCACCAACCTCATATTGTTGGTTGTGAGGAGTAATGAGATGACACGTGTCACATCCTTAGCACACTACCTGACAGATGCTGTCTTTAAATGAGAAAAGCCAGGTTGTGGCATTTTTGGTGTGGGGAAGGTAAGATATGACATGAAGATAAAACATTACAACCTCCCTCAAATGTGAACACTTTAGCATAACTTATTAGCATAATAATTATCGATTAGTTTATCAATTAATAATAGCATGGTATTTAAGAACATAGCTCTGGAGTCAGACTGCTCTGGTTCAAATCCTGACTGAATACCACTGGCCAGTTGTGTGACCTTTTGCAAGTTACTTAATCTCTCTTTACTCTGCTTTCCTTGCCTGTAAAATGAGGCTAATTATGGGACCTACCTTATAGGGTAATTCCAAGGACGAAATGAGATCATGCAAATAACACGCTTCCTTAGCCCAGTGCCTTAGTTGATGTGCAGTAAATGTGACATTACTATTACTAACAAATTGACCTAGATTCCTCTTTGGCCTTGAAGCTTTTTTTGTTGTCGTTGTCTGAGACAGAGCCTTGCTCTGTTGCCCAGGCTGGAGTGCAATGGCACCATATCAGCTCACTGCAGCCTCAGCCTCCCAGGTTCAAGTGATTCTCCTGCCTCAGCCTCCCCAGAGGCTGGGAATACAGGCACGTGCCACCACATGCAGCTAATATTTGTATTTTTAGTAGAAATGGGGTTTCACCATGTTGGCCAGGCTGGTCTTGAACTCCTGACCTCAAGTGATCCACCTGCCTTGGCCTCCCAAAGTGTTGAGATTACAGCGTGAGCCACTGCCCCTGGCCTTTAAACATCTTGAATGAAGTTTTGCCTTGGTTTTCACAGAGTAATTGCTGCAAATACCCTTTGCATGTCACTGAAGTTTTTTTGCAAGCTCGTTTCTCTTCCTGTTCGTGTTAGCAATGGGAGCTGGGAAAGAAGACTGACCGTTCCCCAGCATCGGGCAGCATCCTTTGGATGTAGAAAGAGGCCGGTTAGCTCTTGGAGAAGCGTGAATGGGCCGCTCTCCTGGGTCCAGCCTTTTGTCCACTGGGGACAATATGTGGCTTTCACGGTGACTCATCCTTGGGCAGCAGTGACGACATCATGGGAAAGGAGGAACAGCATTCACTCCAACGTGTGCCAAGGGGGCAACTCTGTCCTTGCAGATGTGGAGCTGGTGGGGGCAGGGAAGGGCTTGCTTCTTCAAGGACCAAGGAGTCAGTTCAACGAGCAGAGGGTCAAGTTGAGCAACTGAAAGGATGTGCAGAAACAAAAAGCGCTGGCCTGGTGTGCCCGGCTTTTCATTTTGAAAAACGCTCCTTTCATCTCTCGGTTGGCCCCTTGAGCTGCAGGGAGCAGTGCCAGTTAACCCACATTTAATTAGAAACTGGGTTAGTGGACATTCTCTTTCTTCCCAGAGCATGTCCTGGGTGTTGGAACCTTTCCAGGGACTGGTACAGTAACAGCCATTTACAAGGCCCTGGCTTTCTGGGCGATGGAATCAGCCTTGGGTGAATATACGTCCCTCCCCTTCCCCACAGCCTCTGCGGACTCTCCTAATGGAATTTGCCAACTCCATGCGTAGAATGCAGACTTCTCCTGGATTTTTCTAAGCATCAGTCTCCTTTGTTTACCTCTGCTGTTTAGGAAACACCTCAACACATCCTCACCTTTGGGTTTTTATTTTGCTCTTTAGTGGTGATATTATGGGCATTTCCTTTTGTTTGGTGGTGTGTGTGTGTGTGTGTGTGTGTGTGAGTGTGTGAGAGAGAGAGAGAGAGAGCGCGAGCGAGAGAGGGAGAGAGACAGCTTTCTTCTCTCTCCCCCACCAGGCCTTGTTTCGGGGGCTGAGACCCGGCAGTGACACAGTGACTTCCTTGTCTTCTTGGTTCCCACCAGCTGATGGGCAAGGTCATTTTCAAAGTCCTGACACCTGCTTATCATAAGCGCCAGCTGCGCTCAACAAAGAAGGCCCCCTCCCCCACACCAGGGAAAAGGGGAGATAAGAATAGACCTGGGGGGGACCAAGAGCAAGAGAGTGAAGAACACTATGCACCCGACTCAGGAGTGGGTGGGCATTTGGTTTGACAACTGTGCTCAGCACCAGCTGATGTAATTTTCCATCCTAACGGTAGTTATTTTGAAAAACTCTCCACACATTGGAGAGGTCTTTAAAATAATAAAACATGTGCAAGGCATTATGTGACTTGATCTCCTTTTTCGTCATTCTTACAAGCAGCGCTACCGTTTAGAAAGTGGTTTCAGACCGCCTGCCTGGATCTTGCCACTTGGACGTGCTGTGATGTCAGAGGCTCTGTATCATGAAATACATTGGATTGGAGGGTGGATTTCAGGAGAGGTCACAAATGACAGAAAGATAGTTGTGTGATAGTTGTGCATGTTCCTCTTTTCCTTGGGTGGGTGTGAGTGCCACTGTGTCCTCTAGGGAACTGGTCTCCTCTGTGAACTTCCTGGTGGGTGTGAGGGCGCACCCAGGTGGACCCCCTACCCCTGGGGTCTCGTCTGTGAGATTCGGCCATCTGGGGATTGGAAATCCATGAGTTCATCATGGCCAGTGCCGCTTGGGAATTGGTGGGAACAAGACTTTCCTTACCACTGAACACGTTGTGATCTTGAAAATATAGCAAGGGTGGTGAAATGTCTAGGGCTTTAGATATAGGCAGATCCATTCTGAGGAGTCTGAAACATATAATTTGGGGGGGCCTTTTCAAGAAAAAGAATTGTAAGGCCAGGTGTGGTGGCTCATGCCTATAATCCCAGCACTTTAGGAGGCAGAGACAGGAAGATCACTTAAGCCCAGGAGTTTGAGACCAGCCTGGCCAGCATAAATAGAACTTGTCTCTACTTAATAATTAATTACTTAATTAAGAAAATTAGCTGGGTGTAGTGATGTTCACCTGTAGTCTCACCTATTCAGGAGGCTGAGGCAGGAGGCTAGCTTGAGCCCAGGATGTTGAGGTTACAGTGAGCCATGATTGTGCAACTGCCTTCTAGCCTGGGCAAAAAAAAAAGGGGGGGAAAGAAAAAGAGTTTTTAAATATCCCTTTTCAAATTTTACAAAAACACAAGAGCATATGTACACCTTTCTAAGAAGGGTCCTGTGAAGTGAGGGGCCCTAAGCGCCAGTTTCATTAACTTCCTAGAATATCCATTTTGGGCTGTAGCAGAACAAGTAGAGACATGTGAAGAAAGGTTTAAAGGTAGGAGAGTCAGAAAATTATCTCTAGGTCAGATTAGAAACCGGTGTAGTGTTACCATGTGTCTACAGGTGGCCACTCCGTTGTTTTTTTTTTTTTTGAAATAGAGTCTCGCTCGTCGCCCAGGCTGGAGTGCAGTGGTGTAATCTCAGCTCACTGCAACCTCCACCTTCCAGGTTCAAGCGATTCTCCTGCCTCAGCCTCCCGAGTAGCTGGAACTACAGGCTCGTGCCTCCACACCCAGCTAATTTTTGTATTTTTATTAGAGATGGGTTTCACCATGTTGGCCGGACTGGTCTCAAACTCCTGACCTTGTGATCTGCCCACCTCGGCCTCCCAAAGTACTGGGATTACAGGCGTGAGCCATCACGCCTGGCTCAACTCAGTTGTAGCCAAAAGCAGTCATAGACATTTATGTAAGTGAATGAGCGTAGCTGAATACCAGTAAATCCTTCTGTAAACAGGCAGATGGCTGGATTTGCCCTCAGGCCCTAGTTTGCCAACCTCTGGTTTAGACAATTAATAATTTCAGGTTGTTTGGCAGACTTTTGCTAAAAAATATTAAAAAAAAAAGTTAGCAGGTGTTATAAATATTTTATGTTACTTTTTATTATATTAACTATTTGTATTGTTAAAAAAACTTTGAAAAGTTTAGAAAACTATAAAGTCTTGTAATTCTACTACTCATCATTAAACACTGTTAATCAGTGAGTATTGTGGGAAATTTTCTTCTTGCATTGGTATGTATATGCACATTAATTATTTTAATAGAATTATACTGTGTGTTCCGCTTGCTCTCCTGCTGTCTTCTAGAATATGCGAGTCCAGGTTGTGATGAAGAGGGGTGGTGATGGAAGGGGTGTGGTTTGGGAGGAGCGTGCTGTAGTGGTTAAGGCCGTGCACTGTGGCGTCAGAGTCCTGGGTGCAAAACCTAGTTCTGGCTGAGCTGTGAGACCTTGAGCAAGTGACTTTAGTTCACTTGTTAAATGGAGATAATCATTGTACTCACCTTCTACGTCAATTGTGAGGATTAAATTGATAAGCTACAAGGAGTGGCCAGGGATGGTGGCTCACACCTGTAATCCCAGCACTTTGGGAGGCTGAGGTGGGCGAATCACTTGAGGTCAGGAGTTCAAGACCAGCTTGACCAACATTGTGAAACCCCGTTTCTATTAAAAATACAAAAATTAGCCAGGTATCATGGTGGACACTGGTAATCCAGCTGCTTAGGAGGCTGAGGTATGAGAATCACTTGAACCTGGGAGATGGATGTTGCAGTGAGCTGAGATTGTGCCACTACACTCCAGCCGGGGCGACAGAGCAAGACCCTGTCTCAAAACAACAACAGCAGCAACAAAAGAGGGCTTAGTTCACGACCAGGTACAGATGTAAGTGCTGAGTGAATGTCGGCCATTCTTACTATTGTTATTGTGTTCTCGTTGTTATAATAATGGTAGTGGCTCTTGGGTTTTGAGGCATGTCACAAGGCCATCTCCTGTAGACCCCATCTCATACTCAACCTTGGTCGTCTTGGCACAGCTCATTGGGGAGAAGCCCCTCAAGTTCCCTCAGAAGGCACATGTCCCTCTTGAGCATCCTTAAGGGAGTCTGAATCCTCAGCGGGGACCATCCAGGATCCAGGGCCTGTTAGTGCTGCCACTGTTCCACCCCACCAGACCCCACCGCTTCCCCCACCACCTCCTTCCTCCTTCCCTGCAGTGCAAATCAGAGGCCTTGCGAGCACTGGGAAGCAGTAAAGACGGAGTGAGGCCTGCAGTGCTAAAATACTTTCCAAAACCAGGTCTTAGGAATCCCCAGCATAGCTGTAAGGGGTTGGGAGTGATTACCTCCTTGTACAGAGGAGGAGACCAAAGTTTCAGGTCACACAGCAGGTAAGTAAGTGGTAGTATCAGGGCACCTTTCTTTCTGGTATCAAATCCACACCTGCTGCCTTTGCTCTGCTTTAGATGAGGATTTCTCCACCTTGACACTATTGATCCCCTGGGTCGGAGAATTCTTTGCCGTGGGGAGGGCTGTCCTGTGCACTGGAGGATGTTGAGCAGCATCCCTGGGCTCTCCCCACTAGTTGCCAGTAGCACCCACCTCACCCCTCTCCCTTGTGACAAACGAAAATATCTCTGGACATTGCCATATGTCCTGTGGAGGGGTAAAAGAGGAGGCTTATATATTTGCATGTGGACAGTGGGGGTTGAGAACAACTGTGTCCAGCTTGGATTGCTGTCATCAGTGTGCCCCACGGGAAGTCTGTAGGGAGTTCACTGCGAGGGCAGAAAAAGAAAAGGTGCAATCCTTGTTTTAGATCCTGTGCTCAGCGCCGTCACGCTCCCGTAAGTTCCAGGTGGTTTAACTTTACCTCCTTGTGCCGAAAACATCTTTGTTTTCATCACCTGTGCTTCTGTTTCTTCATTAGGCTGCATTCCGGTCCCAGTTTCACCTTCCCTCCGGCTTTCCCATGCTGGCTGCGTGTTCATCACAGCTCCCACACGCGGGGGCTCCCGCTCACTGTGGAAGTGGGTGGGAACACTTCCCCTGACACTAAAGCCTGCTTTGGGTCTGCTTTGTAATTTCCTTTTGGTCTCCTTCCCAGAGATTCCTGTGCCACCTGCTAACACCGTTTTGTCTTTGGTTCATTTCTTTCTTCAAATCTGGCTGCTTTTAATCTGTTCTTTCTAAGCTTCGTGGAGTGTGTGTAAATTAGGGGTGCGCAGACGATGAACGAAGGTCCAAATGTCTCTTCCTTGGAGTAATGTGTATTTTGTAAAACAGCCCATGTCTAGTTTTCAAGATTAGTCTCCCCATTGTTCAGGCCTTTCCATGAACACTAGGGTCCTTTGTTCTCCTTGGTGGGCCCCTTGGGAATCAGGGCTCTGAGGGGGGAGACACTTGGCTGTGAACAGGGCAATTGTACACACCTAAAGTTGGCATATCAGGTATAGGTTGTAGATAGTCAAAATTAATCTTAAAAATGCATAAATCCTCCAAACCACACATAGTTTTGTATGTACAACCCTGTAAAATAACCTGTGTATGTAGATATCAATGTACATAGTTGTCACATACAGAGGAGTGCACATGTGAATAAATTCCGTTGTGGTTTTTCAATAGTAAAGGACGGTATAGAAGACAGGGTGTGTCCCTGAATTCTGAACATCTAAGGTACGCTTGCCGTGGCGCCTGCATGTTGAAAAGAGGCTGGAGAAAGCCCTGAGGTGAGCAGGCAGCCGGGCTCAGGAGGCAGCTCCTGTGCCCCAGCTCCTGCGCCACCGCTTGCTGCGGTGTGCCCTTGTTTGAGTTCGTGGCCTTGCTGTGCCTCTGTTTCATCATCTTTAAAATGGGGATGATGAGAATGCCCGTGCTTTGCACAGAGTAAGAGGTTACTAAATGCTAGGTGGCATGCTGTGGTGCTGCTCACTGTCTATTATTATCATTAATTATTATTATTATTATATTGCCACCTCCAGTGGGATGGGCTGGTTTGAGAACTGAATTTTCATCCTGTGCCTCTTGGCTTGTGCGGTTCCTTTAAAGAGGTGTGGAACAAAGCCCCATCTTCCTACCCTGTCGTTCCATCACGCAGACACACACTGGATGTGTTGGGGGTCTTCTCCGCGCGCTCCCTCGTTTGTTTCCTGCAGCAGTGTGGCTCGTTTTTTGTTTAATCTCCTCTAGCAACTTGGCAGGCCTGCAGCCACTCTGCACACCCTGGCCTGTCCAGCAGGCTGACAAAATGCAGATGTAGCTCCCACCCTCCTCAGAGACCCACCCACCTCTGGCCTCACTGTCCTGGCTCCCAAATGTGGATTCTTAGCTGAGGGGCTGAGGGACTGGGATTGAGGGGTAGAGGGTGATGCGAGACAGAGGTCGGAGGGTCCGGGGAACTTCTGAAGTAGCTCTAGGTTCCTGGCATGGGCAGTGCTAGAATTGCTGGCAGGCTGGGGCAGAGGCCCTCAGTTAGTGGATCTCCGCTTAACAGATCTTTTGATACTTAAAAAAATAATAATAAAATATTTTGACTTCCTAGTTCCTTCTTGAGCATTCCAGCTGAAATGAAAAGTGAAAAAGTTTAAGCAATATGTTGAAGGGCAGGGGTGGGGAGGGGCCAGACCTAGGAAGAGGAGCCTCCAACTTGATGCTCACAGGGCCGCTCATGATGAAAATGAGAGCAACAGCTTGGGCCATGCATTCTGTTTCCCAGGAGCTCACTGCCCATCCTGGTTCCTGCCTCCTGTTGAGAATACTAGCCCACGGGGGCCAGATCTGCAGATTTCCCAAGATAATCTAGAGATTGGGATCTTAATGTAAAACTTCCCAATGCTCGTGAGAGCCATCTGGATTTTGACAATTCACTGAAAAAAATTCTTTCAAATATATTTTTGAGCTGGAATTGAAAATCCACCAGCTTGCAAGGGAGTTGAGAGATGCTGTGTTTGTCCCCCTGGGGTTTACAGATGCAGAAACAGAGGTCCAGAGAAAAATGACAGGACCCAGGGCAGGGACTCATGTCTGTAATCCCAGCACTTTGGGAGACTGAGGTGGGCAGATCAGTTGAGGCCAGGAGTTGGAGAACAGCCTGGCCAATATGGAGAAACCGTCTCTACTAAAAATACAAAACTTAGCTGGGCGTGGTGGCACATGCCTGTAATCTCAGCTACTTGGGAGGCTGAGGCATGAGAATTGCTTGAACCTGGGAGGCAGAGGTTGCAGTGAACCGAGATCATGCTTCTCTGCACCAGCCTGGGCAACAGAGTGAGCCTCTGTCTCAAAAAATAAAACAAACAAACAAAAAACTTGTCCATGATCCCAGAGGTGGATTTGATTCCAGATCTCTGGAGCTCCCACTGCAGATCTTTTTCTTCCAATTCCATCCAGACAGTGTGCTTCTGTTTGGCTTCCAAGTGGGCTGTTAAGTGGCATTTTATTGCAGGTGTCGGGGTCATCCAGACTGCTCTGTGGAGCTAGCAGAGTGACCATAGGAGCCCTAGGAAGCATGAGCGTGGTCTTTGTTCTTGCTTGAGCCACGGAGGCTCACGCTCACAGTTTCCCAGAAGAGGCTATTCTTGGCACGGCCACCTCCTAGGGATTAATCATACTGGAAAGCTCACAGATTTAATTTTGCTGAAGTTTGATCTGTTCTAGGAAAGTACATCCAGTGTGGCTCAACTGAGAATTTTCTGCCCAAAGATCTACACAGTTAATATATTTTGGAGATCTCAGCAGAACACAAAGCAGGCTAGGAAAATTCCCGTGATGTCAGACCAGTTCAGCTTTGTCCTTTGTCCAGGAAACACCAGGCTGCCCCTAGACCATGGCACAAACCCCAGGTGCCCAGCTAAGCAGCCCTGCCGGGAAAAGGTGATGAGAAGCTTGCCTTTGCTAAAGAGTTGAGCTGCCAAATGATGGCCTGACCTAGTGGCTCAGAAATAATGTACCTGTTATTCAGGAGGAGAGGGGCGGGGTTTGATTCTTATGTTCTCATAGACTTGCTCATGCTGCTCGTAAAAAAAGAGAAGTTTTATTTTTGCAAGCTATTGCAGCCTGAGCCCTAAACACCAAAGCCAGTCTCTTGAAGAAAACCGATCAAGATCCAGGAGCAGTTGTCAGGCGCCGGGAGGGTGACTCATGAGTGGCAGAGTTCCCGGAGCTCACCCACCCCTGGTCAGCTAGGAAGAGGCTGAGTGGGGTGGCAAATGTGGAAGGGTGGGTGCAGCGCTGCAGGCATAGCCTCTGTTTTTGAAAAACAGTATGTGTTCGGGTCACAGCACCATCCCCTGTGAGCAACCCAATTTTGAAAATAGGAGGTTCTGCAGAAAACCAAGCTGCCTGCCTGTTTTCGTCTGGAAGACCAAATCCTCACTTTCCTGACTTTGGAATAAACAAAATCGATTCTACTTCAGCCTCAGCGGAAGGCACATGCAGTGGTGGCTGTTTCATGGCTGTCTTTCCTTCAGGGCTGTTGGAGGTGCTTCTGGAACCCGTGCAATCGATGACAGGAACAACTGGTTTTTCAGGCTGTTGAGAAAGTCTGATTTATGTGGCTCAAGTATGGTGTTATTGACCCCTTACCTCCAACTCCTAACATTCCAAAACAAAGTACAAATTCATGTGAATCAGTACCTTATTTATTAACTCTTTGTGGATGAATAACATAAACATAGAAAACTGTACAAGTTACTGCATACCTTGCTGGATTTCACAAGTTGAGCACACCTTTACAGTCAGCACCCAGTGAGAACACAGTGTGACCATCGCCCCAGGAGCGCCCCCTGTGGCCCCTCCGCAGGCAGAAACACCAGCCCAGCTTCCCACCGTGTGTCAGTGGAACATCACCTGGGTGTTGGCTCAGGGGTTTTGGGCTTCAAGAGCCCTAAGCTGGGTTGTGCCATCCAGCTTCAGGAAAACTCAGCCAGGGAGGGTTGTTCTCTGAATGTCAGGAGGAAGATTCCTGTGGCGCCCAGGAACTGAGGGAGATGCTGGTCTGCTGGCTCTGATAGAGATGGATTTCCAGGCAGACTTGAGAAAGTGTGACCATGTTTGGGGAGTTGTTAAGGGGAGGCAGCACATTGAACGAGTGACTGTGTTGGGAATGTGTGTCACTGATACACGTATATTTTATTTTAGTTTAGTTTTTTGAGACAGAATCTTGCTCTGTCTCCCAGGCTGGAGCGCAGTGGCACAATGATCTCAGCTCGCTGCAACCTCCGCCTCCTGGGTTCAAGCGATTCTCCTGCCTCAGCCTCCTGAGTAGCTGGGACCACAGGCGCACACCACCACGCCCGGCTAATTTTTTGTATTTTTAGTAGAGATGGGGTTTCACCATGTTGGCCAGGATGGTCTCAATCTCCTGACCTCATGATCCACCTACCACGGCCTCCCAAAGTGCTGGGATTATAGGTGTGAGCCACAGCGCCCGGCTGAGTATTTTCTTAAAGGCCGGATTATTTAGGACCTATGAAAAGCTGGGATCTGCCTGTTGGTGGGTGGGTGGGGTGGGATTCTGAACTGGAGCCAGAAAGAAATGCCATGTGTCGTTACTGATAGAAATCTGATCACCCCGGATGCTGCCTGTCAGCATGTGGGCTCCGGGGAGCTGTTTTCCTGCCTGCTTGGATGAAACCCTTGGACAATTGAGATCGGAGGAGTCAGCTCCGACTAATGAGTTCCTTGTCTGTTGGCTGAAGGTGTGGGGTTTCTTTGAGGGAAGCCATTAGCCACTGTGATGACTTGTTTAAAAACAACTGAAATCTGTCTTGTCAGAGTAGTGGTTCTGCAGATACCTCACACTGGTCATTGGCATCAGCAGCTGGGAGCTCCCCTGGCAGGTGTGGGCAGAACTTAGCTTCTCAGTGATTTGCTCTCACGTTACTTTAATGCATGGCTGGGATGGTTTCTATATATACACTTGCCTTGAGTGGCTCCAGGGAACAGGGAACGTGTCAGACCCTGTTAAAAGTGGTTCCTGGTTATCCAATACTCATTCAACATTGATTAAACCACCAACTGTGTGCCAGGTGTTAGGGATAGCTTTATTTACAGTTATGGGGTCATCAGGCTTTACGTGGGTGCAGTGTTACAGGTAGGTTAATTATAGGCTTGAAGGCTATATGTTGTGTGCATTTGTGTCTTCTGATATGTACTCATATCCCAACAAGAAATAACATTGATTTATCCCAGAGGAGACTGCATATGTAAAAACACTTTGAACACTAGAAAGTGTTTGACAAATCTGAGGAGTATTTTTGTTCCAGGGCATGTAACCTTCTGTTTCTATGCTGAGTTATGGTAGAAAGGAGACCCTCTACTGGGTGCCCAGCAAACCTTATTCTGTGCCTTTTACATATTAAAGAACGGAGCTTTGTGGAAGTGATGCTGTCACTCCTTCAAGGACCCAGCTTACAGCTCCAGACCCTGACCCTCAGCTGCCAGACGTGAACGAGTAAGGCCTATAGACAGAGATGGCAGGAACCCCTCCTGACAGGGAGCAGGAGGGGCAGGCTGTCCCAGCAACTGAAATGCTAGGCTTGTTTAGAGGACTTCCTTGTGAGTCTATGATTCGTGTTGAGATTGCCCCGTTGCACGAAAAGTTCCAGTTCTCATTGGCAGTACTCCTTTCACTTTTGTTTGATTTCGCTGTGTGGCAGTGGGGACAGGTGGCACTGAGATGGGTTGCCACAGACATTCCTACTGTTGAGTTTGCCTCCTTGGGCTCTCATACTGCGCCACTGCTTACTGACTGTGGTTGTGGGCAAGCTCCTTAATGCTCTATGCCTCAATTTGCTCATCAGTAAAATGGGATGAATGTCAGTCCCTAGGATGTGGTGTTACGATAAGTATTATGATAATCGAGATCAAGTACTCAATCACTGCTGTCATTTCTCTTCAGCTATTCTTGGATGTTCCCATTCCCATCTCTCAAATTCTGAAGCTGTTTGTCGTTCACATAGGAGGTGCCTAGTAGAATCACTGTAGCTTGTAATTTTGGCCTTTTAGTCTACATTTTAGCAAGGGCTGAGATCCTTTGTGGATTCTAATAAAACATCTATAAGGAGGAAGACTTTCCTTTTTTGTACCCCCGTTTATTTCAGGGATTACCAAGCTGTATTTTTTGTTTATTTATTTTTATTAGATGGAGTTTTGCTCTGTCGCTCAGGCTGGACTGCAGTGGCACAATCTCAGCTCACTGCAGCCTCAAGCTCTTGGGCTCAGGTGATCCCCCCATCCAGCCTCCTGAGTAGCTGGGACTACAGGTATGTAGCACCATGTCTGGCTAATTTTTAAATTTTTAAAATACAGACAGGGTCTCACTCTGTTGCCTAGGCTGGTCTTGAACTGCTGAAGTGATCCTCCCACCATAGCCTTCCAAAGTGCTGGATTACAGGCATGAGCCACTGTGCCGGCTGCATAAACTATATTATTACCTAGGCATGTAATGAAATCTCAGTTTGCTTGGACAAGCTGGGGTAAGACTCTGTGACAGGTTGTTTAAGATCAGTGCATGCTGGGGCCAGTTTACTTGAAAGGGGATCAGTATATTGAAGATGCTGCTGCCTCTCTTACATTAGAATAATCTACTTATGTGCTCGGCCTTGGCCAGACAGAAAGGAAATGTCGGGCATCAGCTGTCTGAAGGCGCAGTGAGGAACTGAAGAGAACAGAAGGAAAATCTGGCTGGTAAATCCAGACTAGCCACTGAAGGATTCCAGGAAGGAAGCCCTGAGGGTGTTGCTGTCTCCCTTGCCATGATTTTGTCTCTTGCAAAGGTGGATCTATTAGAAAACGAATCCACTGAAACATCTGCTAATAAGTGGCTCCAGACTGTCATCGTCTCCCTGGGTTTTGTAACCAGTTGTGGCCAACGAGGACATTTTGCTGGGAAGGTCAGGGTCCCATGTGTGTGTATCGAACACCCTCCCTCAGGTTTGCACAGCACCTCACTGGGCACGTCTATGGCCCATATTTCATCCAGTCTTTAGGAGAAGGTGGTGGCTTCTCTGCCTCCCTCTAGGGATGAATGAGCCCCCTTGAGGGAAAGGACTGGGGTGAGAGTCATTGACTGTAGTAGTTTCCTATGGCCTCTGTAACAAATTACCACAAATCTAGCGATTTCAAACAACGCACATAGATCATTTTACAGTTCTGGAGGTCAGAGGTCTCCACGCAGTCTCCCTGGGCTCAATTCCAGATGCCAGTAGGCCTGGCTCCTTCTGGAAGCCATAGGGAAGGATCAGTTTCCTGGCTTTTCCAGCTTCTAGAGGCGGCCTGCGTTCCTTGGCTCATGGCCTGTTCCTGGCATAACTCTGACCTCTGCTTCCATGAGCACATCTCCTACTACTGCTGGGACCTTCTTGCCTCCGTTTCAGAGGGTCCCTTTTGACCATATTAGGCCCACCTGGAGAATCCAGGATACTCAACCCATCTCAAGATTCTTAATGTAATCACATCTGCAAAATTCCTTTTGCCATGTAAGGTAAAACGGTCATAGGTTTTGGGAATTAAGATGGGGACATCTTTTGGGGGCCATTATTCAGCCCACCACATGGACACATACCCTGTAGTGCTAAGCTCATGGCCTTGGGTGCCATCCCCCCTGGGGTCAGGTCCTAGCTCGGTTACTCAGCTTGGTGATATTGACAAGTTAATAAACTTCTTTTTAAGAAGCTTCCTTATCTAATATGGAGATAGAAATAGAAATTCCTCTTCTTCTGAAGCATAATTGAAATAATATGTAGGAAGTGCCAAATAACGATGGGTACTAGGCCTAATTCCTGGGTGATGAAATGATGTGGGCAACGAACCCCCATGACACACATTTACCTATGTAACCCCCACATGTACCCCTGAACTTAATAAAAGTATATCTATCACACACACACATATATATACATATATATAATATGTGAAATTCTTAGAACAGTGCCTGGGATATAGTAAGTGCATTTTGAGTACTATATTTTATTACCACCATTATTCTATCCTTAATAAGCATTCAGAAAATGTGTGAATGCATATACCGTCCTCCAGTTTGGTTCTTCTGACTGATACCTAAGAACGGATACTACTGACTAATGATACTTCATCCTTATAGCAAAAGTTTTTTTTAAAAGAAGAATCTCACTTTGGGTTTTAGGATTTAAGACAAGACTACAAAACTAACTCATCTTTTGTGAGGCAATATCTTCTATTCCTTTGTGGAATGATATATAAATGGTGCTGAAGGTAGGAAAAGGTTAATTGGCATCGAATTCTGTTAGCTACAGTTCAAGTCTTCTTTTCACTCCACCATCCTTTTGGTGAGGCTTTGCCTTATGTTTGCACCATGGCTGCTTTTCTCCTGCCCTCATGCTCACATTCCAGCAGGAAGAAGGAGGGAGAAGGGAAGGCCTGCACTCTATCAGGAAAACAAAGTCTTTCAGGAATCCCAGCAGATTCTGTTTACAGATTTGGCCAGAACTGAAGGGTGTGTCCTCCTATAGCTACAGGGGGTTCTGGGAAGGTAAGAAAGTTGAATTGCAACTTGGGAACATGTTGAGTTCTGTTAAAAAGGACAAAAGGGGCCAGGCGCCATGGCTCACACCTGATCCCAGCACTTTGAGAGACTGAGGTGGGTGGATCACAAGGTCAGAAGTTTGAGACCAGCCTGGCCAACACAGTGAAACGCTGTCTCAACTAAAAATACAAAAAATTAGCTGGGCATGGGTGGCATGCACCTGTAGTTCCAGCTACTCTGGAGGCTGAGGCAGGAGAATCATTTGAACCCAGGAGGCAGAAGTTGGGGAGAGCTGAGATTGCACCACTGCACTCCAACCTGGGCAGCAAGAGGGAGGCTCTGTCTCAAAAAAAAAAAAAAAAGGACAAAAGGATGCATCAGCCTCTGATGTGATTCCTTAGAACAAGAATGGCTACATGCTTATTGAAGCATTGTTTGTACAAATGGCAAAAAAAACTCTGAACACCTAAAGTGTTCATCCATAGGAGAATGCATAAATCAATTGCTCTTATATCCATACAATCAAGTACTACAGAGCAGTTATCACCTGCATGTATCAACATGGATAAGTCTAAAATGTATAACATTTCAAATATAAATTTGCAGAAGGTCATGGCACAGTGGCTTGTGCCCATAATCCCAATCCTTTGAAAGGCTGGGGCCGGGCATGGTGGCTCACACCTGTAATCCCAGCACTTTGGGAGGCCGAAGCAGATAAATCACTTGAAGTCAGGAGTTCCAAGACCAGCCTGACCAACTTGGTGAGACCCCATCTCTACTAAAAATACAAAAATGGCAGGGCAAGGTGGTGTACTCCTATAATACCAGCTAGAGTGCAGTGGTGTGATCTCAGCTCACTGCAACCTCTGCCTCCCAGGTTCGAGTGATTCTCCTGCCTCAACCTCCTGACCAACTTGGTGAGACCCCATCTCTACTAAAAATACAAAATTAGCAGGGCATGGTGGTGCACCCCTGTAATACCAGCTACTCAGGAGGTTGAGGCAGGAGAATCACTCGAACCTGGGAGGCAGAGGTTGCAGTGAGCTGAGATCACACCACTGCACTCCAGCCTGGGCAAGAAGAGCAAAACTACATCTCAAAAAAAAAAAAAAAAAGGCTGAAGCAGGAGTTCAAGACCAGCTTGGGCAACATAGCAAAATTGCATCTCTACAAAAAAAAATAAAAAATTAGCCAGGCATTGTGGTGCATACTTGTAGTTTCAGCTACTTAGGAGGCTCAGATAGGAGGATTGCTTGAGCCCAGGAATTTGAGGCTGCAGTGAGCTATGATTGCACCACTGCGCTTCATCCTGGGCAACAAAGCAAGAACTTGTCTCTAAAAAAAAAAGGTTCGAAAAGTTCGAGCACCTGTAGTCCCAGCTGTTCAGGAGGCTGAGGCAGGAGAGGCAGGAGAATCACTTGAATCTGGGAGGCAGAGGTTGCACTGAGCTGAGATCACACCCCTGCACGGCAGCCTAGGCAACAGAGTCAGACTCTGTCTCAAAAAAAAAAAAAAAAAAAAAAAAAGAAAAAAAAACCAGTCCAGGTGTGATGGCTCACGCCTTTAATCCCAGCACTTTGGGAGGTTGAGGCAGGCAGATCATGAGGTCAGAAGTTTGAGACCAGCCTGGCCAACATGGTGAAACCCGGTCTCTACTAAAAATACAGAAATTAGCTGAGTGTGGTGGCGCGTGCCTGTGTTCCCAGTTACTCGGGAGGCTGAGGCAGAAGAATCGCTTGAACCCAGGAGGCAGAGGTGGCAGTGAGCCGAGGTTGTGCCATTACACTCTAGCCTGGGGACAGAGCTAGACTCTGTCTCAAAACAAAAACAAAGTCTTCAAAATTCTTTTTTTTTTTTTTTTTTTTTTTTTTTGAGACGGAGTTTCGCTCTTGTTACCCAGGCTGGAGTGCAATGGCGCGATCTCGGCTCACCGCAACCTCCGCCTCCTGGGTTCAGGCAATTCTTCTGCCTCAGCCTCCCGAGTAGCTGGGACTACAGGCATGCGTCACCATGCCCAGCTAATTTTTTGTATTTTTAGTAGAGACGGGGTTTCACCATGTTGACCAGGATGGTCTCGATCTCTTGACCTCGTGATCCACCCGCCTCAGCCTCCCAAAGTGCTGGGATTACAGGCTTGAGCCACCGCGCCCGGCCCAAAATTCTTATTACTTTATCTGTTGGCTGAGCTAATGCCAAGCTCCCATCATAAATAATCAAGAATTTCAACCTGATGACTTTTTGGTAATAAAGTTCAATGGGGTTCTCCCCATATGAAGTGTACATAAAACATTGTGAGGGCCCAGCACCGCAAAACGTGTTTAAAGACAGACGTGGGATCTATTTCAGGGTATCTGCTGCGGTTAGGACTCGGTGTGCCTGTGGGCATAAACACCTGGACATACCTTCCTTTGGATTCCGAAATGGCCAATTTCATGGTAGAGGGAAGGGAGGAAGAGGAAGGTGGACCGTGTTTGCATTGTCATTTCTTGAGACCTCTTGAGATAAAAGTCAAACCAAGAAAACCCAAATGGTCGCTTGGCTTTCTGTTGGTGTTTGGGAAGGCAGTTTGATGAGTGGTCTGTGAAGTCCCTGGGCAGGAGGGCTTGGGCTGGGGGTCCAGCTGTGGTACTCCCAGAAGACTGCTGAGGTCATGAAGGAGCTCATGGCACCATCCATGCTCCTGGTCTCAGTCATTGCTCCTGGAGCCCCACAGCAAGGAAAGTAGAGAATTAAACCGAGGTCCAGCCAGTGTTACTCTTGGCTGCTGGGAAGGAAACAACAGCAACAAAAAGGCAGCATGGCCGGGAAGAGAAGGAGCCAAGCCACCTTCCTGGTCCTATTTAATGAGTGTTAATCTTTGTAAATATTCAGCAGTATTTGATACCAAGTAACAGCTTTGCCAAATGAGTGAGAGGAGGGCCTCTTTCTGTCTGATTTCCTTGGTTAGTTTTTTTGTGTGTGTGCAGAGTGTTTGGACGATTTTCTTTTGTGTGTTTGTACGGGCTGAATAAAAGAGTGATTGTTTTTCAATTGTCTCTATGCAGAAGGCCTTGGCTGACTGTAAAAATTTGGCACTGGAAAGCAAGCAGCAGTTTGCGATGTTACGGATTCAGTGTTTGCATAAATAACTTTGAGAGCCTTAAAAGCCCAACTGTACGTTGTACCCTGTAGATGCAGGACATCGAAGTTAATTAAGTCTTGTCCACCTCATTTTACAAATGAGGAAACAGAGACCAGAAGAGCCTGCATGTGACATTGCATTCAACAGTATAGACATTCATGAGAAGTGTGACTTTGGAATTGTGAAAGTTTTATAAGTTCTTGCTGAAGCATCTTCCGGGAAATCTAGAATGTGGAGGCCCTGGAGGAGCGAGAGTATAAAATCCTCCAGTTTTCCTGATAATACAGGGGAACGGCAGACAGGGCAGTGGGGTAAGGTGCGCAGAGCGGGTGCTTGGATCGTTCACCCTTCGTCATCTCCTGCTGGGGGCCTCTCATTGTATTCCCGGCTGTCTCTCTGTTGATGAGGGCAAAGGCATATGTGGATGTGAAAAAGCCCCCACAAACAGCTCCTCTGAGTTCGTGTGACAACCTGCCCAGGGTAGGTGTGTGTGGAGTCAGCCCTGTTTATGGAGAGGCTGCCAGACCCCGCTCTTGCTCAGTCCTTCTTGCTCAGACAAGCCTGCTGCTAAGCTGTCAGGGGGCAGAGTTAGTTTTTGGCCTCTCTTTGTGCCCATCCTTAGCCTCTTCCTCTTGATACCAGCCCCTTCCAGAATCTAGCGCCCTCAGCCTGATCCCTGGGTCTGACGATCTTCCAGGCCATGGACTGAGCAGAAGTGACTAAATGTGGACGCTCCGTGGCAGGACCTCCCCACAGGGCGTGTGCGTGCACAGGCTAGAAGTCTGAACTGACAGCTGGGGCTACAGGAGGCGTGGTCCATCCTGAGGGAGGCCATGGGGGTCAGGAAGACTTGTCAGAGCAGGTGGCCCTGGGTCTGGGTCTTCAGAGGCTGAGCTGCTCAGCAGAAGCCAAGCATCGCAGGCCTCAGTGCCGTTTGGTAGCAAGTGCTTCTGCAGGGCTGGAGGTCCTGTGTGGGGATGCTGGGGTGGGGATCCCAGGAAATGGGTTGAGGGGTAGTTGAGGTGGGGAGGGTTGTAGTGGCTAGAGCAGGGGTGTTCAATCTTTTGGCTCCCCCGAGCCACAGTGGAAGAATAATTGTCTTGGGCCACACATAAAATACGGTAACACTAATGATAGCTGATAAGCAAATAAGCAAATTGCAAAAAAAAATATATATATATATATATAATGTTATAAGAAAGTTTCTGAATTTGTGTTGGGCCACATTCAAAGTCGTCCTGGGCCCTCCTGCAGGCCATGGGTTGGACAAGGTTGGCCTGGGGGTCTGCATGGCTGTGCTTTTTTATCTTGGATTTTATTCTGTAAGAGATAGGGGACCTTGCTGTCTTAGTCCATTTAAGCTGCTGTAACAACATATCATAAAGAGAGCGGCTTATAAACAACAGAAATTTATTGGTTTCTTACAGTTCTGGAGGCTCAGAAGTCCAAGGTCAAGGTGCCACCAGATTCAGTGTCTGGTGAGGGCCCACTTCCTCATTCATAGATGGTGCCTTCTCACTGTGTCCTCACGAGATGAAAAGGAAGGCAGCTCTCTGGGGCCTTCTGTAAATGCACTAATTCCATTCGTTTAATCACCTTCCACAGGCCCCACCTCCTCATACCATCACCTTAGGGATTAGGTTTCAACATATGAATTTTGGTGAGACACAAACATTCAGACCATAGCAATTTCAAGGGTTTGAAATGGGATGAGGAAGGAATAACTATATTTGAGATTTAGAAGCTTCTTGTTGTTTGCAGTGTGCAGGGGGAGCTAAGAGAGGGAATAAACAGGAGAGGAGGGGGTTTGAAGCAGAGTGGATGCAGAAGTGAGGGAGGGAGTCTCCGCAGACACCCTGGTTCCACAGTGGAGTCGGGGCAGATGGTAATGCTAGTCATTAACAGTCTGTTTTTTTAGTTGGCGAATCCCAGTTTCTAGATCCACAAAATGGGAATGAGGGATGATGATGGGGATTAAAGGCAATCTCATGGGGGCTGTGCTTGGAGGGCACTGTCATCTCTGTTTCTTTCCTGCTCCTCTCAATCAAAATCTCCCAGCCTTGTGCTTCAACCCCCAGGGACTTGCTCTTTGATAACTCAGCTGATGAATTACTTCTCAGCATGTGTGGGAGTTAATGGTTGATGGGAATTAATGTTATCTGGTCCTGATAGCCTATTTCCATTTTAAATAGAGGTTCTCAGTGCTCAAGGAGCCCTCAGAGCTCTTAGGCCAGCCCTGAAGTTTTCATCAAAATTTTGCCAGAAAATCTTCAAATGTCCAATTTTGTCTTCAACTTATATTTTTTAAGTTTCTCTCGACTGGGGTCTCAAATTGAGACCAGGTTACACACACACACACACACACACACACTCTCTCTCTCTCTCTCTCTCTCTCTCTCTCTCTCTCTCACACACACACACACACACACACACACACTCACTCTCTCTCACTCTCTCTCTCTGTCTCTGTCTCTGTGTCTCACTCTCACTCTCTCCTCTAAGAAAATCTCTCTTTTGCCCTCTAGTGTCAGACTTTTGAATATCTCTTTGAGTCCAACCACTATGGGATTCAATGATTGAAAAAATAATGATTGCATGTCTCCTGCTAGATGGGTGCCACAGAGATCCTCACTGCCTGATCTTATCATGGCCATTCAGTCTGTTCCTAAAGAAGCAGGAAGGCATATAAACAAAGTTAAAATGAATTCTGTCTGGAAGACTATATCTTTTTTTTTTTTTTTTCTCACATTTCGCATTACTCTCTGATACAGCAAATCAGAGTCATCAGAGGATGAGCTCAGTAAGGGACAGCTGGCAAAGTCCTAATTCCTGAGATGGAAAAGATGCCTCTTCACTGAACTCCAACCCCAGGCGCCAGCCTCAGCTCATAGCGCAGAGAATTATGATCCTTGAGCATCAATTGCACTTCAAAGAGTTGAGAATTGGTGCTGTGTGCCCCAGCCACTGTATTAGTCCATTTTCACACTACTGTTAATATAAAGAACAGCCTGAGACTGGGTAATTTATAAAGAAAAGAGACTTAATTGACTCACAGTTCCCCATGGCTGGGGAGCCCTCAGGAAATTTACAATCATGGCAGAAGGCAAAGAGGAAGCAAGGCACATCTTACATGGTGGCAGGAAAGAATGAGAGTGAGGGGGGAGGTGCCATACTTTTAAAACGTCAGCTCTTGAGAGAACTCACTCACTGTCATGAGAACAACAAAGGGGAAACACGCCCCCGTTGTTCAGCTCCCTCTCATCAGGCCCCTCCCCTGACACGTGGGGATTACAGTTCAACATGAATTTCGGGAACGCAGAGCCAAAGCATATCGGCCATCATTCCGGCTGTATCTTGTATTTTCTTCTATTGTCCTGGATTTGGGAGAGTGTGGGAAGTATTTAAGCTATACTGTGTGTTGTTACAGGCTTAATGAGAAAAATATGAAAAGATTACCCATCCATAACAGTGCTAGTATCTTGAGACAATTAAGACACATGGTAATGGAAAAATGTGAACTCTTCAGTGAGGGTGGTGGAAACTCCTTTTCCAAGAGGAGAACGGGAAATCCCTTTTCGAAGAGGGCTTTTGAAACTCTTCCCTTTCTGACAAATAATTTTAAAGAAATACTCATGTTATCTACAAAGTAGTCTCTTTAGAAAAATCCAGATTGAGAAAAGACTTAAGTGTTCTTTTATATTTTAATGCTCAGGATGATTCAGATCAGTTCCCAGCACAGGGCCTGATGCACATAAGCCCTCCAGAAATGCACCTGGCAGCCTTTGGGTACTAGAGCTTCTATAGTTATACCTTGCTTCCTTGCCATGCTGTTTGCTGGTTTGCCGTTTTGGGCTTTACATTTTTGTAGGGAAATTTTGCCCAAGTTTCATGTAGAGTTGTATTATTTACTTAACAAAGCCTTGTGAGATTTTTGAAAATATATCTGTTAATCGTAACAACTATGGAAATAACATGTTTAGATTGTGTGTTGTAATCTGCAGTGTGCTTTTATCCATGATCACTAAGCCTTTTAATGAGAGACGAGTATTTCTCCTTCCACATGAGGAAACTGAAGCTCAGAGGGGTTAAGCAATGTATCCAAAATTAGACCGGGCACAACGGCTCATGCCTATAATCACAGAACTTTGGGAGGCTGTGGCAGGAGGATTGCTTGAGCCCAGGTGTATGAGATCAGCCCGGGCAACACAGGGAGACCCTGCCTCTACAGAAAAGTTTAAAAATTAGCTGGCCATTGTGGAACACACTTATAGTCCCAGCTACTTGAGAAGCTGAGGCAGGAAGATGGCTTGAGCCCGGGAGGCCGAGGCTGCAGTGAGCCAAGATCACACTACTGCACTCCAGCCTGGACAACAGACCGAGACCCTGTTTCAGAAACAAAAACACAGCAAAAAAAAAAAACCTCACAAAGTTACATAGTGAAGGATCAGCCTCTGGTCAGGGTCTTTCTCCTGCTCCCATTGCTAGTGTCCTAATGCCAGGAGAGAGAGCAAAACTCTGTTCAAATCCTGAACTAGGAGTTGATTTAGACTGAGAGAATCAGAAGGATGAAGTAAGGCTTGAATGAAGAATGATGTTTTCAGTGAAAGTATCATCCTCTTTTAGAATTTAAAAAGCTTTCTTGAGGCCAGGTATGTATTATATGTAGCTCATACATATAATTCCAGCACTTTGGGAGGCCAAGGCAGGCGGATCGCCTGTGGTCAGGAGTTCGAGACCAGACTGGCCAATATGGTGAAACTCCTGTCTCTACTAAAAATACAAACATCAGCCGGGCGTGGTGGCATGCAGCTGTAATCCCAGCTACTCAGGAGGCTGAGGCAGGAGAATCACTTGAACCCAGGAGGCGGAGGTTGCACTGAGCCGAGATCGCGCCATTGCACTCCAGCCTAGGTGACAGAGTGAGTCTCTGTCTCCAAAACAAATAAAAGGTAAAAATAAATTAAAAAATAAAAATCTCCCTTCAGCAGGTATTAATCGTGTTGACTTGGTGAACAGGCAGACTGGGAAGCTGGACCGAGCCACAGACTGCCCTGGGGTTGACGGAACGCCTGGCACTGGGCAGCTGATGCTCAAGGAGGGTAACTCTCCTCTGTGCTGTGTGCTGAGGCTGGTGCCTGGGGTGGAGTCTGGGGAATTTAGGACTTCGCCAACTGCCTTTTACCTGGCTCATCCCCTGATGACTAAAGAAGGATGACATGATCTGGGGAACATGGTTCTCGCATGCTGTGTTCTTAGCCACTGCATGTCGTAGCTGGGGCAGACAGAAGGGACTCAATTTGACAATCAGTTCATGATGTTGGTATAGTAGGGGCTGATTGAGACAGATGCTGGAGGCCACGTGACCTTCTTTCTGTTTTTTTTTTTTTTTTTTTTTAAAGCCATACTCCCTACCACAAAACATTGTACTTGGTGTCACCTCTGCCTGAAATGCTTTTCTCACCTTCATTCTTCAGATTTCACAGATCTCACAGAGAGGTTCATTTTTCTCTGACTCTTATACAGATATATACCTAGCTCGGGCAAAATATTTATTTAACTTATTGACGAGAGAACTAACAGTATGAGGATGAGAAGGCTGGTTCTAAGGACCATCCAGGAAGACACACACACAGTTATGGAAAAATATTACGGAGAAAAGAATACTGGAATAAGATTGCACACTCAGATATAAAACTGGTTAATGGGCCGGGCGCAGTGGCTCACACCTGTAATCCTAGCACTTTGAGAGGCCGAGATGGGTGGATCACCTGAGGTCAGGAGATCGAGACCATCGTGGCCAACTTCCTGGCAGGATAATTTTTTGTCTTTTTAGTAGAGACGAGGTTTCACCATATTGGCCAGGATGGTTTCGACTGAGACAGTTTTAGGATTTATCACGCTTGAAAAAACATAGCAATGACACAAACTCACCCAAAACTTTTGGACCGAAAAGTGACTTCAGCCAGGGAGGAGAAAGAAAGAGAAAGAGGAAAGGAGGGAAAAAGAGAAGAGAGAAATGTCAGCACCCAAGAGAGCCCTGGAATGAAACAGCAGTGAGAAACAGGAGCATCTTGGAGCATTCACAGAAGTGAAGGGTCTGCTGCCTACGCTCCGCACCCGTTTTAATCAGTTGTGATGAGGAGAGTTGATACCATCTGTACATGCAGCCCAAGTCCATGTCTCCTCGGCCAATTCCCTATACAGTTGCCAGAGAGCACTTCTGACGACAGTCAGCTCACTCCTCTCCATGAGCCGGGCATGGTGGCTCACACCTTTAATCCCAGCACTTTGGGAGGCAGAGGCGGGCAGATCAGCTGAGGTCAGGAGTTTGAGACCAGCCTGGCCAACATGGTGAAACCCCATCTCTACTAAAAATGCAAGAAATAGCCAGGTGTGGTGGCACTCCCCTGTAATCCCAGCTACTGGGGAGACTGAGGTGGGAGAATTGCTTGAACCCGGGAGGCGGAGGCTGAGGTGAGCTAAGATCTTGCCACTGCACTCCAGCCTGGGCAACAGAGCAATACCCCGTCTCAAAGCAGACAGACAAAAAACTGGTTAATGTCCTATAGGAAAATAACACTATACCTTTGAGATTATACCTACAGATTTCTTTTTTTTTTTTTTTATAATTTATCAAGTTACTAATCTTTAACAAGTTAACGTCTTAACTTTACAGAATCTGAGCCCTAATCAAAAGCAAATAGTGACTCAAACAAAAATACCTTGCCTGTAAGCAGACTCAGGCTGTAGATAGATGACTTTGAAAAGTTACACTTTATTTCTTAATTTGGGATAGTTTTTTTCCCCCCCCCTTAACAGCATTATATCCTGAGTGGCTAGCATAGTACCTGGCACAAAGGAGAAACTAGTGACTGTTTCTTGAATGAATGAACAAATGGGGAAAAGGTTGGATCCTCAGGCACATGAGTGGCCAGGATATTAATACAGGAAAAGCCTTCCACTAGGAAGTTGAGCCTCACCCATCATGCTGGAGGAGTTTGGGGTTGGAAGACCAGCTGTGAGCAGCCTGAGAGGGACTAGGGTAGTGGGGCAGCTCCCCAAACAGGACTGGGGGTGATAAAAGACATGCCAGGAACCTGGCAGTGAGAACTAGGTTATCAGGCAGGAACTGGGTCTTAAGAACAAGGGAGAATTCAGTGATTAGGACAAAGGGAGGGGAAGGAAAGGAACTGTTATTTCTGGCTTCACCCACCGTGTGCAATTCATTGTGCAAAGCTGAGTGTGCACGGCCCATCTCACGCTCACCTCTCACCTGACTGATTGTTCCTCTCGTACAGAGGCAGAGAGCCTCACAGATAGAGCTGGGGTTGTGGAGCTGTTGAATTTAGGCTCTGCCACCCATGAGCTATGTGACCCTTAGCAAGGGGTCACATGGACTGGCTGTCTCAGCTTGTTTTCTTACCTATAAAATTGTAATCTAAGCAAATAGCAAAGTCCACAACCCTCCAGAGTTAGGCTTTGGTTACACTCAGAGATTTGAGATCCACTGGCTGACAATAAAAGTAGTTCTACTTTTTACTTGTGTGTCTCAAAGAATAGTCATGGGGGATCCATTTTATACTTAATAGCAACTCTTTTAGGAAACTTCTCTCAAGTATTTTTGTTTGTTTGTTTGCTTGTTTTTGAGGTGGAATCTCACTCTGTCACCCAGACCTGGAGTACAGTGGCACAATCTCGGCTCATTGCAACCTCCACCTCCCAGGTTCAAGTGATTCTCCTGTCTCAGCCTCCTGAGTATCTGGGATTACAGGTGCATGTCACCACGCCCAAGTAATTTTTGTATTTTTAGTGGACATGGAGTTTCACCGTGTGGGCAGGCTGGTCTTGAACTCCCGACCTCAAGTGATCCGCCTGCCTCGGCCTCCCAAAGTGCTGGGATTACAGGTGTGAGCCACAGTGCCCAGCTGCCTTGCAGGTTCTAAAACCTCTCTTGCCCTTCCCTAGACTCCACTAAAGTTCTCCTTCCATTCGCTCTGCCCCGGAAGACTTTCCTCTTCTGCCTCACTTCTGGTATTCTCTTTTCTCTCTCCCTGTCCTTGCTTCTCTCCCCTCTGATTAATGCACTTTGCATATGGCAACTGATGAACTCAGATTGCATAATGGAGGGAAGAAGATGGTAGATGGGGCAAAGTCCTTCCTTAGCCAGTGGACAAGAAGCTGGCTGGCCTCATTGTTTTAAATAATTCTTGCCTTTGATTCAGGGAGATCAGCTCCTTCACAGTCCCATAGCATGGTCATGAGGATTACTTTGAAGTTTCTGGCAGTTAGTGGACCTTTGGTAAATAGCAGCTCCCATTATTGTTCCAGAGGAGGAAAGTCAAGTTCACAATGGGAACATCGCGCAGCTGTGAAGTGATGAAGGGGTTTGAAGTTTAGCCGGGTTGGCTCCGGTGTGTAAAATCTGAGAAAGCAGAAAGCCAGGAGAGTTAGAACTCACTGATGAAGTCAGGGTTGTTCCTAGGGAAGTGGGGCAGGGCTGGTGCTGGGGCTGGAATCCATGAGGGCCCCAGCTGTGGGGCGGCAGCAGCCTTACAAGAGGCCAGACGATTGCTGTCCTGGGCTTGAGTCCCGGCGTGTGTCACAGGCTAGATGATTCCAGAGAAACCCATCCAGTGCCAGCTCTCAGCCACGGTGATTGCTCAGCCACCAGGAGCCCCCTGACCCTGGGCATGGGCCTGCTGGGGTTTTCTGTAAGGAAGCAGCAGCTTTGGCTCGGAGTGTCTGTCTGTGAACTTTAGACTCTAGTCAAGAGGACAGCCTCTTAAAATGGAAATGGGGCACTGCTGTGGGCCACCTGCAGATGCTTGATTGATCTCTCCAAGTCACTTGTAGCCTCTGAGGCAAATCTCACGCTACAGCATCCACAGGGCCATTTCTAGGGCACATTCAAGTGCACCAGGAAAAAAACGCAAGCAAGGAGTGGAATAAAATGCTCCTTGACCTTGTCCTTTCTTTCAGCTCTTCTCCTTTTAGGAAAGGAAGACTTTCTATTTTCAGTTCAGGTTTTTAAAAAGAACTAAAGAGGGTATTTGACACTTGCTGCCAGGCAGCGGTGGAGCCCTCTGGAAGGCATGGTCGAGGTAATCAACAAGTTTTCCAACGTCAGCCAGCAGAGGGCACTCTTCACTCATAATCGGTGCTGTCTTTCTCCTTGGAAACGCTCAGTGGCTGCTGGAGCCCTGCTGGCTCCTGCCCTCAGCCCTGGAAAAAATTGACTTTCAGCTATTTGTAATTTAACTTTGAGTCCTCAAGAGGAGACCTTCCCCTTTTAGAGTTTCAATGCTGGTGCCATTATTTTAACACCCGCATCTGCTGTTGTCTGGGCATCAAAGCCTAGCAAAGTCACGAGGGAGATACATTCCTCAAGGTTCTCAGAGCACAAAGTTCAGACAGAAACGGGGCCAGATGGGCACATGCTGTTGCATAAACACCAATTAATTAATACTGGGCTCCAGATGAGCCTGGCCTGCCAACGCGTGAGCTTCACACCTCCATGGTCTATGTCCTAACTCCCCCTGGCACAAAAGTTAGTTGCAAAAACCAGAGCATTCACTGACCAGTCCCAGCAGGGACCATCACTGGGACAGGCAGGGCACTGTGCTTCCCATGGGGACATTTCAGTTCCTTCCTGTGGATTCTTCCTCTCCCCGCCAACATACTTTTAGTCCTATTGATGCTAGCCATAATAAAGACAGGTGACATTTATTGTCCTCTTAGCATGTGCTGGGCACTTTTATGAGTGTTAGCTTATTTAACTCTCTTAAAGTCCCAAGAGGTGGGAAACTGCTGGAACTTCTGAGGTTTTCTGCGGGTCAGGCCCTTGCTAAGGGTCACTTAGCAGTGAGGGAGGAGCCAGGTTGACCCCGCAGAGCTGTTGCCCATACCTGTTTGTCGCCCATTTGTGGAGTCCCATTTATGCTCTGGACGTCAGGTGGTAAGCCCGTGGTCCGGTGCAGACAGAAGACACAGTGCGTCTCTGGCTAATTTTAATTATTTTAATTTTGAATGTGTTAATCAAATACTTGAAAATTGAAAAGGAAAAAGAAAGGAAGAGAAATCGAGCCAGCCCTGAGAGAGCGTTCGCTGAGAGTGGAGGCCCTGAGGAGTCCACGTTTCTGAGGTGGTCTTACTTAGTGGCCACAGGATGGGCTGTGCAGGGTGAGAGGGTGAGGCTGGTGGGGATGGTTCCTTCCCTCCCTTCCTACTAGATCAACTCTGCTTCTACCAGGTGTATGTAGGATTGGGCTTGACCCAAGGTTTCTGCTACTGAAAAGCTCTCAGCAAAAGCCCCCAGTGTAGTGGCTGTTAGCTGAGGGCATGCCCAGGAGTGTCTCTACCCCACGTCCCCGGAGTCCCTTTCATCTTGTTTCTCTTTCCAGCGGCTCCTTCCCTCCTGCCTGTGCATTGGGCCTGGGGCCTCCTGTGCCAAACGCTTCCCTCCCACTCCTGCTCAGCCTTTGCATTGCCCAGAGCTCACCCCAGTGCTGGTGCTGGTAACAGCTAAGAGACAATGAGGGGGATCCCTGAAGTCAGAGCTCAGCTCTCCCCAGCACGTGATTATGCCCCAGATTCCTCATCTGCGAGATGGTGACATTAACAGAATCTGCCCAGAAAGTGTGGACTCTATGAGATGCTGGCAACCCAGGGTGATTTGTTTGTTTTTTGAGTCAGGGTCTCACTCCATCACCCAGGCTGGAGTGCAGTGGCACAGTCACAGCTCACTGCAGCCTCAATCTCTTGGGCTGAAGGGATCCTCCCATCTTAGCCTTCCTAGTAGTTGGGACTACAGGTACGCGTCACCATGCCCGGCTAATTTTTTCAATTTTTGTAGAGATGAGGTTTCGCCATTTTACCCAGGCTAGATGTCAAATTCCTGGCCTCACGTGATCTTCCCACCGTGGCCTCCCAAGGTATGGGAATTACAGGCATGAGCCACCACTTCTGGCCTCCAAAGCATTTTAAATCTCACCTCACCTGGAGTAAGGATTCAATATCCATGGACCATTATTACTGTTAAGATTATGACCGTCACTCCAGTCCTATTTTTGTCTTTCAGTTTTTTTTTCAAAATTCACATGAGTTCATCCTCTTTTCTGCCCCCACTTCTTTCCTACCTACTCTCTCTCCCCAGCAAGCACCACCCCCACTACTACCCGGAAACTGCCTCCGAGGTCACCAGCCATCTGGAGAGCCAAAGCTGTCGGGTGGGTTTTGTGCAGCCTTCATCATGGACCCCCTTTTCACAGCATTGGGTCCTGGCTCCGCCTCTTCCTGGAACACTGGATTTGCTGGTTTCCCCCCAACCCTCTCTCCCGGTTGCACCCTCCCCAAAGCTGTGGCTCCCGACATCATCTATCACTGCGGGTCCTTGCCTTTGGTCAGCCCATCTGTGCCAGGACATTCACTTTGACCTCAGCTGCAAATCCCAGCTCCCCACTGTTGCCAAACCTTTCTGTCTGCACCTCCCATGGGCCCCAAATTTTGTATGTGTTAAACTCAGACTTTTGGGGAGTGGTGAGGGATGAGCTGCCTTTAATCTAGGGGACCGGAGGCAGGGATTAGGGACAACAGGCCTTTTTAAGCAACTGAGAATTCAATCTGAGGGCACTGGGAAGCCTTTGCTGGTGGAGGCAGGACCCCAAATCTGTCCACCCCCAAAGACCCTGCACTTGCTGATTCTTTGTTGGAGCTTGTAAGTTGCTGCTGGTGTGTGAGTGTGTGGTTTCTTTGATGTTTCATTTCCCCCTGCTGGTGATCCATGCATCCCTCCTAGACTCCAGCCCCAAATACAATGTTAATAAGTTGCATCTGGCAGAGCGCAGAGTGCTGGGTTGTTTGTAACTGCACTGTACTTGATGTCTGGTAAGTTTCTGAGGCCTGGCTCTTTGAGAGTCTTTGAACAGGGCCTTCTCTGGAGCCCAGCAGCAGCGGCCTGTTGTAGTGGGACCTCCCCCTGAGTGTCACTGGTGACCTCCCAGCCAGGTGGCATCACATTGCCCCTTGCTGCTAATTCCCCTTGCCCACCCTCAGTCCCATCTGTGGGTATCTTGTCCATTGACACCCTCATTTATTAGGGTCTGTGCCTTCCTCTCACCTGCTCATAAGACCCAGATGTGTATGTTTGCTCTGGCCAGGGCCCAGTACTCAGGAGGCATTGGTGAATGTGTGTGAGGGGATCGAGGGGGCGAAGCTGCAGGCTGCTCTCAGCTGTGCTGCTCCCAGGGACCTGCGCACTGCTGCCCCTCTCAGAACCTCAGTTTCCCTATCTGTCCTTACAAAGTAGCTGGCCCTGAACCCTGCTGCCCACCTGTCTGTGGAACACATGTGGAGACCAGGCAAGGTGGCAGAGCCCCAGTTCAGGGGTGGAGGCAGTGAATGAATATGTCACATTGTCACCCTGTAGCGAGGTGCAGTGCTGTTCTGGCTGCCCCAGTGCCGGGATAGAAAGAGAAGGTCTAGTCTAGTCTCATTTAAAACCCTGTGTTTTAAAGGCTGGGCATGGTGGCTCATGTCTGTAATCCCAGCACTTTGGGATGCCTAGGTGAGCAAATAGCCTGAGGTCAGGAATTTGAGATTAGCCTGGCCTACACGGTGAAACCCCCTCTCTACTAAAAATATAAAAATTAGCTGGATGTGGTGGCTGGCACCTATAATCTCAGCTACTTGGGAGGCTGAGGCAGGAGAATCGCTTGAACCCGGGAGGCGGAGGTTGCAGTGAACTGGGATTGCACCATTGCACTCCAGCCTGGGCGACAGAATGAGACTCTGTCTCAAAAAAATCAAATTAAATCATGTGTTTGTATTAGAAGATGTCCTCATGTTTCTTTGCTTTTCTTCAGAAGCATTCATAGGCCAGGGGTGAAAAAAACTACCATCCTTTACTCCAAAAGAAATACGACCGCCCATAATATTTTGGATTTGCAGTATCTGGAAGGCTAACTGATGTTGCTTTTGCTGATAGCAGGTAGCAAGGGTATTGGTCATTACCGGCCACCGAGGAGCCTGGAAGGATCCTTTTCCACTGTCCAAGGCTGGGCTCCCCTCCCCTGTTTTCTTTTCCTCCCCTCTCTAGTCCAGTATAAGAGCCAAACCAATCCAAATATTATCCTTGCCTCTGTAGGCCCTTGGTGTTTCAACATCTAGAAAACTCTAGGGAGTAACGTTCACTGGATGTGGTTTCACATTGGCAGTTAACAATGAACTTTATAGAACAGACTTGTAGTCCATTTGGGAAATACACAAAGTGATTTTTTTTAAAGTTACGATCAATATTATAGTGTTTTCCTTATCTTTTTTTTTTTTTTTAAACCTGTGAGTTTGTTTATGTAACTTTATATTGCAGTTTTTAGTCCGGATATTTCAATATAATTATTGCCTCATGACATGGGCAAATTAGGCCGCACAGTTTGCGGGGCTTGTGCACCCCCTTCCTGCCCTGTACATAACATACTCGCCCACCTTGTCCACTCACCAACCAGCCATCCATCACGGATGGAGGGCCTCTTCTCTGAGGAACAGGGCTGGGCTCTAAGAAACGATTATTGATGCGACAGGCAGGGCCCCTGGCCTTGGGGAGTTACTGTTATATAGTAGAACGAGCATATAAGTAAACACAGGGGAAAATAGCTGGTTGTGGGGGTCTCTGGGTGGTGGGCATGGGGCTGCAGCCCATGATGTGGTTTTGACTTCCACGCATGGGTGGCAGTGCAGTGCTGGTGCAGTCCTTTGTGGCTACCTTGTGTCTGTGAGGCCTATCCACATTGGGAGGCTGGATTTAAACACTAGATCTGAAATTTCCCTACAGAAAGGTACCCCCGTGGGTGTTCAGGACAGTGGGGTCCTTCTGTGTGGGGTGAACTGAGGGACGGTATGTTACAGTGTGGCAGGTATGTTACAGCTGTTGAGCTGGGATTGTCAGTCTTAGAAGGAGACATGAACCCGGGCCAGCGTGCTGACCGTGCAGACGTGGGCTGTGCTGCACATGCAGTGTTCTCTGCTGTGAAATTGAGTAGTTATTTGTAGCACTGCAGGTACTATTGGAGGCAGAGGGGAACTTAGAGAGGGGTTTCTTAGAAAGCTTTATGTCTGCAGCAATGTCTGAAAGAATATTGGGGTCAGGCAGGGGTCACTAACTCCAAGTGTGACAGAGACCAGGCAGGACCTTTTATGAGTGGCCAGGGAAGGGCAGGGGTCACAGTGGAGAGGGGTGGAGACCCCAAGAGCCCACGGCCCATCTGAAGAGGGTAGCTACCACTCAACCCTAGCAGACCACGGTCACATATGGGAATATGGGCCCTTAGTCATCACTAAGACATTTTGAAAAAATTTTTTTTTTAGACAGAGTCTCACTCTGTTGCCAGACTGGAGTGCAGTGGCGTGATCTTGGCTCACTGAAACCTCTGCTTCCCAGTTTCAAGCAATTCTCCTGCCTCAGCCTCCTGAGTAGCTGGGACTACAAGCGCACGCCACCACGCCCAGCTGATTTTTGTATTTTTGGTAGAGACGGGATTCCACCATGTTGGCCAGGATGGTCTCAATCTCTTGACCTTGTGATCCGTCTGCCTTGGCCTCCCAAAGTGCTGGGGTTACAAGTGTGAGCCACTGCACCTGGCGTGATATTTTTAAAAATATTTAACTGAAGTTAGAGACTTTACCTGATTCTAAATGAAATCTAGATTTTTAAATGTCAGACTCTACCTCAAAAATACATAAATACATACATACACCCTATTGGTCATATAAAATATACCAACAGTCTTCCCATTTCTGACTTGTACCTCACATTTAACTTAGAAGTTAAATTATTATGATTTTTGTATTGCTTACTTGTTTACATTTTAATTTTGTTTGTTTGCCTTTGTAATGAGTGTATGATATTTGTAATCAGGAAAAAAGGAAGACATCTTTATAACCCAAAGGGCCCCTTACCCTTTAATTCTTGTCTATGCTCCCTGGACAGGTGGGTGTCGGTAAGGTTGCCTGGACTGTGCGGCTGACTGTTGGAGTGTTTGCTCAGTGGGAAGAGGACCCATATCCAAAAAGAGAAGGAAGGACAGCCAGGGGTTCTGCAGGCCAGTTCCCAGGGCTGCCGACCGAGGCAGTGGACAGGTGGGGACCTGGGAGCACGCTAGGCACTAACTCATTCCGTCATCCATTTTCTCATTCATTCATTGATTCATTCACCAGATACTTACTGGGCACCTAAGAACTGATCTGGGCCTTTGTTCACAGCAGCGAACAAAGTAGACAAAAATCTCTACCCCTATGAGATTCAAGAAACAGTAGGACATAGGGTAGGTCTGATGGTGATAAACACCGTGGAAAACAGGCAAGAGTGGTGGATAGGAAGGCTGGGGAGGGCCACAGTTTCCAACAGGATGGTCTGAGAGAGTCCCACTGAGAAGAGACCAGAAGGAGGGATCTCACTCCATTACACATGAATTAAGTGCTTACTGGGTGCAAGGCACTGTGGGTAGTGTCCTGGGAACATTCCCATTTTGATGCTTTCTTTAATGAACCTTTGCAAAGAAACAAAATGTCGTTCTTTTGGTTTCATGTGATAGAAATACAATGTACACTTGCTTAATTTTTTTTTAAAGGGGCTCACATTTTATCCCTGGCAAATCTAGTGATAGGCTACCTTCAGGCATCGCTAGGTAGTTAATCTGTGTTATTAGGAGCCTTCTCTCTTGGTCTCTTGCTCTGCTTTCCCTAGGTTAGCTTCCTTCTCAGGTAAGCTTTCTGCACAAGATGCCCTGCAGAGTTCCAAGTTTGCATCTCATCAGCCCAGTGCCTATACCAAAAGGACTGTATATCTGTTCTTTAATGCTGGCCAAAGTCTTAGGGTCACTCTCACTGACCAGGCCAGGTCCCACGTCCATCTCTGGAGCCTGGGGCTGGCCCTTCCTGAATCACAGGATCCCAAAGGGGAGAGGGCATCCCTCAATCGAAAATCTGGGTGCTGTTGGCAGAAGAATGGAGGCTAGTCTGGGCACAGTGGCTCACGCCTGTAGTTCCAACACTTTGGGGGGCCGAGGAGGGCGGATCACGAGGTCAGGAGTTTGAGACCAGCCTGGCCAACATAGTGAAACCCTGTCTCTACTAAAAGTACAAAAAATTAGCTGGGCCTGGTGTCAGGCGCCCGTAATCCCAGCTACTTGGGAGGCTGAGGCAGGAGAATCGCTTGAACCCGGGAGGCAGAGGTGGCAATGAGCCAAGACCATGCCATTGCACTCCAGCCTGGGTGACAGAGCAAGACTCTGTCTAAAAAACAAAAAAGAAAGAATGGGGACTAAATGCTGGGCAGTGAGGAACAGCAGATGTCCACTCCGACAATACTTGAATCAAGGAAGCAGGAAGGGCTGAAAACAGCCTGAAAACAGGGAGACCTTCAAGGGTCCCAGCCTGTGACCAACAGACCAGGTGAGCTTGGCCAGGTCTTAGTGCTCCAGTCTCTAAACGAGGGTAGTCAGCTGGTTCTCTGAGTGTCCTTCCAGCTCATGGTCTGTTTGAATTTTAGGTACATTATCTGAAAACAGATGTGATTTAATTAAATTACCAGGCTTGAAATAATACAGGGTTATGGATCCCGGGTAGAAGTTTTGTTTTTTTTTTCTTCAACAACTAGCTCTGTTGGTGAGTTGCTGAGGAAGCCGTGAAGGACATGAGACCTGCCTCTGCTCAAGCTGTGCTGCTCCTTGCTGGTGGCACCTACCTACAGCTCTGCCTTTATGGTGTGCAGCAAAACTTTGCAAACTTTTCAGTCTGGTAATGGGAAGTGAACTTCACTGTCCTGGATGTCATGCTTTAAAGGCTAGAATGATGTGTTAAGGAAGATTTTCTCTGGCCTCATCTTCAAGTGCAAACGACCTATGAGTAGGCTATAGTTGAAAGAGCTCATGACTACCAACAGCTGTAGGGAAAACCAGCTGCGTGGACATCAGCATGTGTTTCTGAGACACTGAGTAGATATTTCAGTCCAGAATTTCGTTTTAATGGCTATGTCTCATCTTGGCAGACACATACCAATGTATTTCCCTGGGAAGATGGGGAGAGAAGAGAGATTGCTCCTTGGTGACTCTGCTGATGTGCCTTTCTGACCCTTTCTGTTAGTCAGATGTCTGCAGGGGCCAGCATTTGGGTTGCATGGTGGAATGCTTGGGAGTGAGTCATCTCAAAGCCAGAAATGCATCACCCTCTGCAAGAAGTACTGGCAGTCATATAATTACACAAGTAGGTAGCCACAGGCCATGTGGATGTTGAGGTGGGTGGCGTAGTCAGGCAGGAGCCTTGGAGGCTCATGAACTTAACGTGAAGCCCGGCAGCGTTGCTGCTTCTTGGCTGTGTGACCCAAGACAAGTTACCTGAGCTCTCTGCACCTGAGTTTCCCACCTGTAAATCTGAATTATGTTGGTACCCACTTGTAGCAGAACATGTATCAGCTTCTTGCCAGCCAAAATAATGACTAGTGTTGGTCGTGGTGCCATTCCTAATGGACTAATAGGAGACAGAGTGCATAATGTTCTTTTTTTTTTTTAATTGTACTTTAGGAGAGTGGCATAATATTCATAGCAGCTAACGTGCACTTTACATGTTAGGCCCACTGTACTCATTGTGGGCGCTGTTCTTAGCTCTTCTAAGCACGTTAACTCAGGTAAATAACATGATTATTCCCACTAACCTACGTAGGTACTGCAGATGGTCCCCAACTCACAATGTGGCACCTGACGGTTTTTAGCCTTTCTGATGGTGTGAGAGTGACACGCATCTGGGAGAAACTATATTTCGAGTGCCCATACAGTCATTCTTCTGTTGTTCACTTTCAGTACAGTATTCACTCAATTACATAAAATATTCAACACTGTTTTATAAAACAGGCTTTGTGTTAGATAATTTTGCCCGACTATAGGCTAATGTGAGTGTTCTGAGCATGTTTAAGTGGGCTAGGCTTTAAAAGCATGCATTAAGGTGCCAAATCCGGATAATTCCATATTTTCACAACGTGGAATAAACAAGTCTCCTTGCTACCACCTTATGTATTGGATATGTAGGGTAAGCTGAGCTGTGGTGTTTGGTAGGTTAGGGGCATTAAGTGCTTTTTCGACTTACCATTGTAAGCTGAGGTGCCTGTGTGTTATCATCACTATTCTCAATTCACAAATGAGAAACCTGTGGCACAAAGGATTAGGCAATCTGCCTGGAGTCACAGAGCAAATGAGTGGTGGATGTGTGATCAGAACCCGGGCAGCTGGCTCCAGACCACCACCCTCTGAGTCTCACTGCAGAAATAAGAGCTGCACAGAACTCTTCCTATAGATCAGGAAATTTTCTAAGCACCTTCTAACAATTGAGTCCTTTAATTCTTGTAACAACCAAACCCTCAGAGGCAGGTGCAATTATTCTCCCCATTTTATAGATGAAGAAACGGAATCACCCAGAAAGGGCTAGGAATACAAATGGGGTTCACATCCTCGTTGGCTGGGTGATTTAAGGCAGGGAAGCTGACCTGTCTGAGCCCCAGGGTTGCCATGAGGTGAGAGGCGACCTAGAAGCACCACGTGCAGTCCTGATGTGGAACTGACCTTCTTTGGTGGGGGGCTACTTTATTCTTAGTGAGGGCCTTGTTCCCAGACCCAGCTTTATTCCTGGGTCTGTGCCTTGTCTCTGGCTGCCCCTGGCAGCTGGGACAGGGCTGAGAGCCCTTGGGAAGGCGTGGCATCTTGGGGGAAAAGGATTTTGAAGAGATTCCTCTGCTTCTGGCTTGGGCCTTCTATGGCACCAGGAGCCAGCTTGGCCCCACTACAGATGCAACAGCAAATAACACTGTGAACCTGTCCCAACCACTTCGGGGCAAATGGTTGAATAGATCTGGGTCTCAGTTTACTCAGCTGCAAAATGGGATGAGTGTGGAATGAAAGCATGCAATTAAAGGTGGCAAATCCAGATAATTCCATATTTTCACAATGTGAAATATGTATGTCTTTTTGCTACTACCTTACTGGATATGTAGAAATTTTTGAGGAGCTTGCTTGCTTGCTTGCTTGCTTTTAGAGGCAGGGTCTCACCGTGTTGCCCAGCCTAAGGTACAATGGAGCAATCATAGTTCACTGCAGCCTGGGCTCTGGGCTCAAGCCATCCTCCCACCTCAGCCTCCCAAGTAGCTGGGACTACAGGTGAGTGCCACTACGGCTGGCTACCTTTTTAATTTTTTTTAGAGATGAAGTCTCACTTTCTTGTCCAGTCTGGTCTTGAACTCCTGGCCAGAGGTGATCCTCCAGCCTTGGGCTCCCAAAGTGCTGAGATTATAGGTGTGAGCTGCTGTACCCAGCCTCAGGGGGCTTTCTTAATGGCTGGTTCCTATTGTTGGCTGTGTGAGCTGCGTCTAGCCCCTCCCTCTGTAGCAGCATTAGGAGCTGTATCCTTATTGCTAGGCCCATGTTTGTGTTTATTTTGCCCCTTAGTTATCCTGAGGATGAACTTTTGGATCATCTTAATGCTCTTAGAAAATGGTGTCAAATTACCCTGTGGAAATTTCATGTCACCGTATACATTCATAGTTGTGAAGCAAAGTACCTGTTTCTGCACGTTCTTTCTTGAATTTGGTATGCCCATATAGAAGTTGCTAATTTGAAATATAAACATACTGACTTGTTTATTTTTCCATTTGACTAGTTACTAGGGTGGGTGAGTACCTTTTGTTTGTTTATTGGTTGTTTGGTTTTCTTAATCTGTGAACTATCTATGTTATGGCAAATTGTTTTTCAAATCAACTAATATTTTCTTATTACAACAATGTACACATCATAAACTTTTAGACAGTGTAGTAATGTGTAACATGGCAAGTGCAAGTTCCCTGGATCAATACTAACCTTGAGAAATCACCGCTCCTGACAGTATAGGAATGATAATTCCAGGATCTTCTAGAAATTGTTTTAAGTGCCATCCATTTGACTTTAAAGACTTCTGAAGGTTCATTCATGGTTTTCGTGTGTTAAAAGGTGTTTTGTCCAGGGATATCTTTGTCAAATAAAGGTAGTAGACTTATTCGGATAAATTTATCTTTTCAGAGAAGCCATGTAGCCTAGTAGGGGGCAGGGGTCACTGCACCTGAGGTGCCCACTGAATGCTGGCGTGCCTCTCTGCGCTCAGCAGGGTGTATGTGAACCCTGATCTGGTGGCCTGTCTGCTCTGTTGACAGCGCTGCTTTCTGTCTCTACTGTTAGGCTGCTGAGCGGGAAGGGCAGTGGTAGGAGGCTGAGGACCTCCTGCTCTTTTGAAGGTCCTGGCCCCATTGCCTTAGTAACAGTGACAGCCAGTTTCTACTCTCTATGTACCTTATGTGTTTGGGTTTACTTCAACCTCACAACAGCACTGTGAGGTATAAAACCTAATATTATTCCTATTTTTCATAGTCTAAGACATGGGTTCCTAGAGACTGAACCCATTTGCTTAGGGCACCAGAGAGCCAGCTGGAACTCAATTCCAGCCCTGCCAGATGCCAGGGCCCCTTGAGATGTCAGCTGTTCACTTTGCAGGTCTGCATCTCTCTGCACCATCTCTCCATGAGCCCCGTCTCCCCATCAGCCTTTATACATATTGACTTGGTCCAGATGTGTCCAGGGAACTGGGGAACCCGCACTGGTTCCCAATGTTATAAAGACCCTGAGCAAGTTAGGGGCAGGTAAAAGGACATGTCTCTCTGAGGGCTGCATCCCAGAATCATGGCTCCCGCTTGGGTAGGAAGAACATCTTTCCCTCGGCCATAAAGGGTGGTTGCCATGGCGGCAGCTACAGCAACGCTGATGCAAGCGCTCGCCCTGTTCCCACTGGAGCCCAGCTGGTGAGCTGGGAGTTAGCGAGGGGCTCAAGAGAATGGGGCTTGTTCTGCCCTGTGCTTTAGATGGACCATCTGGGATAGAAATATTTGGTAAGTGGCACATAGCTGATAATCACGGTCATTTTTTTTGCTCCAGTTTGTGGCTTTTATGGATTAGGTGGCCAGAAAAATCTTGATGCAACTTGGCGGAGCTCAGGGGCAGGATCCTGGAATCAGGCTGTCTGGCCCTACCCTGTAGGAGCTGTGAGGCATTTGTAGGTCTAAGCTCTCAGTGCCACAGCTTCCTCATCTGTTACAGCTCTTACTCCCCAGGGCCCCCGTGAGGATTAAATGAGTTAATCCTCATAGAAAGCACAGCACGAATAGTAGTAGTATTATGAAAATAGTACTAATATTACCCTCTCTTACTCAGAATTACCTCATATCCGCACTCCTCCCCCCGCTTTTTTTTTTTTTTAGCCATTATTGAGGGCTGCCAGGATTTAGGGGTGGCTCGCTGTTTGATGCAGTGCTGAAATCATCTCAGCTTGAACGGTGGCCTTGACGCTGCCTTCCTTTCTATCACATAAGCTCTAACAAGTCTGACGCGGTTCCACGCCCACTGCCATATTTCACTGACAGTTTGGGAATAAACATGTTTTTATGTGTGGCCCAGTCACTGCCAAAAACAGCATTTATGGAGCATCTAATTACCTTGGAGACTGTGGTGGGTCCTGTATTGGAGTCAATAAACTGCTTTAAGCAATGCTGGCTAATTTAAGAATTTTTGGCATTTTAAACTGTTAGAATCAACAGAACATTTATTATAAATGCCCGTATCTGAGGACCCACTTTAGGATTGCAGTATTCATTTTGGAGTGGTTGGGCCACCTAGATATGGATTTATTAGTTTCTAATCAATATACTATTGAACAAAATATAAAGACTTTCTTCTGCTCCTCCCTGGGCAAAAAAACATGAAGTACCTGTTTGATAGAAACTAGGGAAGTATGGTATCTAGACATATAATTTTTGAGTAAAGAGCTTTCTAGGATTTGAAAAACATGAATTGGTCGGGCGCAGTGGCTCACACCTGTAACCCCAGCACTTTGGGAGGCCAAGGTGGCCGGATCACATGAGGTTAGGAGTTCAAGACCAGCCTGGCCAACATGGCGAAACCCCACCTCTATTAAAAAATACAAAAATTAGCCAGGCATGGTGGTGAGTGCCTGTAATCCCAGGTACTTGGGAGCCTGAGACAGAAGAATTGCTTGAACCCAGGAGGTGGAGGTTGCAGTTAGTCGAGATTGTGCCACTGCACTCTAGCCTGGGCAACAGAGCAAGACTCCATTTCAAAAAAAAAAAAAAAAAACCCACACACACACGAATTTATCTCCTTCCTTTTTGTTTCTGATTTGGATATAGTTTGATAGAACAATGCCAAAGTAACTTCCTAACTTTTACTTCTTTAGAAAAAATTTGGGAAGATAGTTCACGTTGATTTTTTAAAAAACACCTAGCCAGGCGCGGTGGCTCATGCCTGTAATCCCAGCACTTTGGGAGGCCAAGGCGGGTGGATCACAAGGTCAGGAGTTCAAGACCAGCCTGGCCAAGATAGTGAAACCCTGTCTCTACTAAAAATACAAAAATTACCTGGGCATGGTGGCAAGCACCTGTAATTGCAGCTACTCGGGAGGCCGAGGCAGAGAATTGCTTGAACCTGGGAGGCGGAGGTTGCAGTGAGTTGAAATCAGACCACTGCACTCCAGCCTGGGCAATGAGAGCAAGAGTCCATCACAAACGAAACAATACAACACCTTCTAAGGGTTGTTTATTTGATCTAAAATCCTTTAAAATATTAAGAAAACTCAGCCATTAAATTTTTATGTTAAAATTCTACTTTTATCAAAAGTATAATATGCACACAGAAAAATATACTAATTATTCTCCATGGATTTTGTATTTGCAGTTGTAGAAAAACCAATGAATAAGACTAATCTCTGATCTTATTATTTTTATTATTTTTTTAAAGTCCTATTATACTTCATTTAAAGAGAACCAACTCAGTATTTGCCCTGGGCCTGGTACATAGTAAGCATTTGAGCTTCTGTCTCCTTTCCTCTGTTGTCGCTGTTTCTGCAGTGGTTTTAACATCTGTTTCTCTGTTCGTCTACTCTAGAGCCAGACTACCTGGGTTTGAATCCCGCTCTGATGCCTACTAGCTGTGTGATTTTTGGCAAGTCACTTAACCTGTCTAAGCCTCAGTTTTTTCATCTGTTAAGTGGGAGTAACAAAAGTACCTACTCATAAAGCTGTTTTGAAGACAAAATGAGTTAATATTTATTTAGCACTCAGAACAGTGTCTGGCTGTGACACGGTGAGCCCCCTATAAGCACTGGTTCTTTATTTTTTATTTTTTGAGACAGTTTCGCTCTGAGTGTCACTCTGTCCCCTAGGCTGGAGTGCAGTGGCAAAATCTTGGCTCACTGAAACCTCTACCTCCCAGATTCAAGCAATTCTCCTGCCTCAGCCTCCTGAGTAGCTGGGACTACAGGCAAGCACCACCATGCCTGGCTAATTTTTGTATTTTTAGTAGAGTCAGCGTTTCACCACATTGGCCAGGCTGCTCTCGAACTCCTGACCTCAAGTGATCTGCCCCCCTCAGCCTCCCAAAGTGATGGGATTACAGGCATGAGCTGCCACACTCACCAGAAATGGTTCTTTTTAGTGAACCCTTGGCAACAACATTCTCTCTGATAGATTGAGGATACCCCCAGTCCATACAATAATGGGCGGTGGTGCTGATGAGTTAGGGAGCCTTTGACCTGATCCCACATCCATTCATCAGTGGAGAGCTTTGGTCTAATTTGAAACAAGGAGGAGGGGCCCTCATTGTCAGTGTGTGGGAAGGTAGAGCATGAACATGGAGTCCTGGTTAGAAAAATACATTCTCGGGAAAGAACAGGCTCTACCCCGACAAAACTTTAGAAAAATAACAATCTGCTACTCCTTGATTAAAGGGTAAAAAACTAATTATCCTTTCCGGAGGGACGTGAGGCTGATCTCTGCCAGGCTGTGACCTGGAGGTGCAGGATGTGGATTTCCTTAGGATGTAATGAAGCCTTTCCCATTGAAAACGTGCGATGATTCAGATGGATGTGGGGGGCAGCAGGGTGGGGAGAGGGAGAACTATCCCTTTGCTTTTAAAAGCAACTCCTGGACACTTCAGAAACATCATTTGTGGGTCAGCACTTTGAATATGGAACACTGATTTTCTTAAATTAGATTTCCAAAAGATCTCTGTTACAAAACATCCCTTCAAAAATGTTCTGTAATTTTTGCTAATTAGACCAGCTGACGGTGAGCTTGGATGTTTGAAGTTTAGTGCTGCCATCTATCCGCTGATGATGCAGATCAGAATGCCAATGAGGTAGTGACTGGGAAACACTTTTTGTGTGTGTGTATGCTGAAGAAATCCAAGTAGTATTAATTTTAGTTTCTTTAGTTGGGGAAGAGCATAAAAAATTTGATATTTAGATAACTAGTATGTGATATTCCTCATTGTCTTCCACATCATACTGTCAGGGATGGAAATTTCCCATTGGCCTGTACCGTTTGGCTGCAGGCGTCAGGAAAGTTCAAAAAAGTCTTTCAAATATTTACTGAGCATCTACCATATCTCTAGAAGGTGGGGACAAAATGTTAAAATGATAATGAAGTGCCTGCCCTTAGGGAGCTTATCTATCTATCTGTCTGTCTATCTATACGCTTTTTTTGGACATGGAGTCTCGCTCTGTCACCCAATCTGGAGTGCTGCAGTGGTTCAATCCTCACTCACTGCAACCTCCGCCTCTTAGGCACAAACAATCCTCCTACTCAGCCTCCCAAGTAGCAGGGACTACAGGTGTGCACCACCACAACTGTCTAATTTTTGTATTTTTTGTAGAGACAGGCTTTCGCTATGTTGCCTAGTCTGGTTGGAGCTCATATTTTAATGACTTCAGTGGACTGACCAATACCTAAGCTCTCTGTCAATTTATATTTTATACAAAGAATGCTTCTTAGGTAATCTTTGGACAAGTATCTCTAAGCTCTCTTTCCCCATTTCACTCATGTTTTCTTGTCAAGTCACCAGGGACCTCTGCTTTGCCAAATTTGCTGGGCTGCTCTTCATCCTCCTGCTTGGGGAAATAGTAGAGTCTCCCTCCACGAAGCACTGTCTTCACTTGGCCTCTGCATTGCCCTTCTCTTGGTTTTCCTCCTGCCTTCATGGGGCTCTTCTCCTGTCTGTAAGCTGATGATTTCTGAATACAGTAGGCTCATATGTAGCAGCTAATTCCACATTTCCATTTGGAGGTCCATACTATTTCAATGTTACATGTCTGCTCTTGATTTTTCTCACCAAATCTGTTCTTCCCATAGGCCTTCACTATCTTCCCACTGTTCAGGCTAAACTTTAGAGCATCCTTTACTCTTATTTCACCTTCTGTACCTAACCCACAGCAGACTGTGTTGTTTCTGCTTTCAAAAATATGTTCCTCATTCCACTACTCCTCACCACCCCCATGGCCACTATCTTGGTCCAAGTCCCTGCCATTCCTTACCTGGGCCACCGTGGGAACTTCCTCACCTCCTCCCTGCCCCTGTCTCGCCACCCATAGCTGCTGTCTCCATACAACATTGAGAGCAATCCTTTTAAACTTAGGTCAGGTTTCTCTTCTGCTCAGAATCCTTCAGTAGCCTCCTCTCTCCTCTGAATTAAAAGCCAGAGGCCTTTGCAGGAATCTGTGAGACCCTTGCCATCTGGTTTCAGCTCCTTCTGTGACTCTCGGCTCTTGCCCACTCCTTACCCCACTCCAGCCATATTGGTCTTGCTGCCCCTCAGCCGTGCCCTAGGAACTCTGCACGTGCTGTGCTGTCTATCTAAGACAGGCTCCCCGCTCTTGCAGGGAGAAGCCTGCCCAGGGTACTCCATAAACAGCAGCTACTCCCACCACCCCCTGATCCCCTACCCTACTTTGTTCTCCATAGAATTTATCACCTTCTAATGTAAGCTCTGAGATAACAGCAACTATATTTTGTCCTCTGCTGTATCCCTATGCCTAAAACAATGCCTGGCACATGGTAGACACTCAGCAAATGCTTAATGTTAACAGTTATTATGTACTGGGTGTGAGCCAGGTGGTCGGCAGAGTGCTTTATAGGAATTCTTTATTTACATCTCAAAGCAACCCTAGGAGGTGTAAGTCCTTTTAGACTTGGACAGGCACATGCTACCACGCCCGGCTAATTTTTGTATTTTTAGTAGAGACGAGGTTTCACCATGTTGGCCAGGATGATCTTGATCTCTTGACCTCGTAATCCATCCACCTTGGCCTCCCAAAGTGCTGGGATTACAGTGTGAGCCACCATGCCTGGCCGGTCTAAGTATTATCATACCCATTTTCAAGTTGGAAGCTGAAGACTGGGAAAGTTGTATAAGTCATCCAAGGTCATTTGATGGACTTGAGCTTGAACCCAGGTCTTGGAGACTGCCGAGCCCATGCTCTGACCTCCTTGGGTTACTGATCTCTCTCTAGAGGCCTGAATTTGTTCTAGAAATGTTTATGGTGGCTGATCAACATACAAAAATATGAGTGAGCAACCCAGGGCCCATCCATGGACTTGAAATACGGAAATAGACAGGAGTCTTGGTGCATTTGTTATGATGAGATAGTGTCTCTCAGGAGTGTCTGGGGTATGAATGTGCTGCGGGGCAGATACTCTGTCCTGGATGAGGGACAAGGGAACCACACCAGGCGGGGTTAGTAAGGTGAAAATCATATATAACCCAAAGTGCTCTTAAAAGCCCAGGGGAAGGGGCCATGTTGGGGCCTGACTGTCCATCTTTCAGTATATCCCTCATGGCTGGAATGCTCTTCAATGCTATACATTTGGACAGCTCCAGCCCAGACCAAGAAAGTGGCTGGCATTTGAGGGCCTTTTTGTTTCGAAAATGCTTATTTAGGATGCAGTCAGCCTGAGAGAGGCCTAGGGAAGAGGTTACTACTAGGGTGAATACAGATCCAAAACCTACATCAGACTTGCTGCGGGCTCCCTGCCGGGTGGCTTAAAAGACCCCATGTAACATAATAATGTTAGCAGTCACTCCCCATGGCTGCCACTATGGATATTTTTCTCTGTCTCTCTCTGAAGTGCATGTGTTGTATTCACGTTCTTTCGTTGTGTATAGAAGGCTACCCTGTGTACTGGTGACCCCAGACTTACCAAGGACCACACCATGAATTCATTCTCATTATTTATTAAGCTCCTATTAGCTGCAAGGAGTGCAGTGACAGCAGCAAGTCTACACCAGATAGTCCCTGGCCTTCCAGAGCTCATCCCCAGAAAGAGGGCTCTCTTTTGGGGTCCCTTCTGTGCTCCAGTCACTAAGAGCTTTACGTATAGTAACTCATTACTCCTCACAGCAGCCCAGTGAGGAGGGGGTCTTGTTAATTACCCTCATTTTACAGATGGAGGAACTAGGGATCAGAGATGTTAAGTCAGTTGACCAGCGCTGCACAGCTGATGAGTAGCAGAGCCGGATCCAGCTTCTGTGCTCTTAACTACTGGGCCAACCCGCCCCTGAATGGCAGCACTCAGGAATCACTGACTGACGGTGACCACTGCAGTTCTCCTTCCGGGAGACTGCACAAGTGAAGAGTTGTTCTAAAGATACAAGCTTTGCAGGAAGCTAAAATACAAAAGGGCAATACAGCAAAATGGCTCTTGAGTGGGAGCAGAAGACGGACCAGCTGCTGCTGCTGAATATCTGAGCACAGAGACAGTGGGGGGTGGGAGGGGAAGTGGGAGTGGAGGACGTGGAGAAAGCCAGAAGGTGTGGGAATTCTTACCATCGTTGAGTGACTCATGTAAATATATGTCTCAGAAACAGATTTGTAGGACTGATTTCTCACAAGTACTGATAAAACTCCACCACTAAGCTGCTTCCATCAAATCCCAGGCTGCATTAAAATGCTTGCTTCTCAGCTTAGTTACAGAATTCTCTTCTGGAGTAGTTAATAGGATTTCGTTTCACATCATTAGTCCATCAGGATTTTTTCCATTAAATATGTGTCTTTTATTTTGCCTGAAAATATTTTTATTTCCCTCTCACTTTTCAAAAATTGTGGGAAGATACACATAAAATATTACCATGGTAACCAATTAAACCATTACCATATTTACCAGTTTAACCATTTAAAAATGTATAATACATAAATGGCATTAAGTACATTCACAAGGTCACGCACCCACCACCACTGTTGAATTCCATAACCTTGTCATCATCCCAAAAGGAATCTGCATACCCATTAGGCTGTCACTCCCCATTTACTCTCTTCCCCCAGCTTCTGGAGCTAATCTACTTTCTGATTCTATGGATTTGTCTATTCGGGACATTTCTCACAAATGGAATCATATAATATGTACCCCTTGTGTCTGGCTTCTTTCACTTTGCATGTTTTCAAGATTCTTCCAAGGTGTGGCATGTATCAGTACTTCATTCTCTTTTATGGTTGAATAATCTATTGTATGAATATATCACATTTTGTTTATTCATTAGTTGGTGGGACTTTTCATATGTACATTTTATTTTATTTTATTTGAGGCAGAGTCTTGCTCTGTCACCAGGCTGGAATGCAGTGGCGCAATCTCGGCTCACTGCAACCTCTGACTCCCTGGTTAAAGCGATTCTCCTGCCTCAGCCTCCCAAGTAGCTGGAATTACAGGCATGTGCCACCATACCCAGCTAATTTTTGTATTTTTGGTAGAGATGGAATTTCACCATGTTGGGCAGGATGGTCTTGATTTCCTGACTTCATGATCTGCCCGCCTCGGCCTCCCAAAGTGCTGGGATTATAGGCGCAAGCCACCGCGCCTGGCCCTTGTATGTACATTTTCAATAGGGTTATTATAGTGCCAGCTATGTGCCAGACACATTGCTCGATGCTATATCCTGAATATATGAAAAATTTTTATTGATCAATCAATAAGAAAAAAAGAGAACATCTTTTTATATAAATGAGCAAATGACCAGAACAAATGTGAAAAATGCACAAGAGGAACTACAAATATAATAGAATTTCCAGAATTAAATCATTTCAATCTCTTCTCTAGTTAATTCTGGAATGGGTTTGAATATTATTTGGGAGACATGCACATATATGTGTTTGGGATAGTCCATATTTCGGGGAAGAGTTTCATTTCTTGCTTTGTTCAAGTCGATCTTTACACATTTGTGACCTAAAGTTGATTTAGTATTTACAGTATAGTACTACCTCTCTAAAGCCTTTGTAAAATATTTTGTCCTTTTGAATGTTTCTGAATTCAGATGGACACTAAGATCCTTTTGGAGCATGCTTCATTTTTAGCAGGGGTTCTCAATTTATGCATTTTGGTTGTCACCAACTGCTAAGAAATGGAACAGTGGATTTTCACAGTCAGAGGTTCTTGGAGACTTGAATGCATTATTTTCCTACAATTATGCTGTTCAATATGATGGCCACATGCCATATGTGGCAACTGAGCACTTAAAACATGGCTGGTGCCAATGAAGATGTGTTGTAAGTGTAAAATCCACATTGGATTTTGAAGACTTACCATGAAAAAAATAAAATATCTCTAACAGTTTTTTTCCCATTGATTATGTGTTAAACTAATAATTTCTGGATATACTGGGTTAAAAAAAACTATACTATTAAAACTAAACTTATCTATTTCTTTTTACTTTTAAAATGTGACTAATAGGCTGGGTGTGGTGGCTCACACCATTATAATCCCAGCAGTTTGGGAAGCTGAGGCAGGAGGATTACCTGAGCCCAATAGTTCAAGACCATCCTGGGCAACATAGAGAGATCCTGTCTCTACAAAAAAAAAAAAAAAAAAAAAAAAAAAGCCAGATGTGCTGGTGTGTGCCGGTTGTCTCAGGAGGCTGAGGCAAGAGTATCGCTTGATCTGGGGAGTTCAAGGCTGCAGTGAGCCATGATTACACCACTACATTCCAGCCTGGGCAACACAAGACTGTGTCTCAAAAAAATATATATATATGACTAATAGAAAACTTAAATTACATACGTGGCTCACTTGATATTTCAATTAAATAATGCTGTACTTAAAAAAAAAAAAAAAGCTGGTAGAGGGTGGTAAATGGTTGAAGGGAGCTTGAATGAACGCCTATGACTCCCCTGCCTTCAGAATCTTAAAAGTGTCCCTGAGACAGGCCACAGAGGGTCTGGGTGCCTGCAGTATCCTCCAGCTTACCTGTTTTCACTCTGGACCCCTCACTCTCTTTTCCCCTCCCTTGCCAGCGAGATCTTTCTAAAAGGCAAATCTCATCATGTCACTCCTTGCTTCAGTGGAGCCCCATCACCCTATGGCCAAAGCCCTGACTTTGTTGCCCTGTCCAGCCTTGCCCACCTATCCAGCCCCATCTCATGCCTTTCTGCCTCCTTCCCCACCAGCTAATATATGTTATTATACTCTGAATTATATTTATTATATGAAATATATGCACAACATATTTTCATAGTAAAAGACTAAAAAATACATAATACAAAAGATAATGTCCACATTTATGCTGCCCAAACACCATCCCAGCTATGTAATCAATCACTGTCAACAGTTGGCCTATGCACATCCAGGGCCCTCACCCTATGTATACAGACCTAATTCTGTATCTTTGTATAGCATTCATCTCTGTACCCACTATATATCAACATTTAGCTATATTTGCTTCAAATTTTGTGTGCTTCATCCCAGGCCCTCTACCTTCCCTCTCTCCCTGGAGGTAATCACTCTTCTGTGGTTGATTTCACCTTAACATCTGTAGTTTTTACATTTTTATTACATATATATATGACTATAAAGAATAGAGTATTATTTTTATGTCTCTATACAGTATTATATATAGCTCCTGTAACTTGGATTTTCATTTTTTCTCTTTTTTTAGCTTTTAAAAATTACTGTATAGTTCTATATGATCTTCCACTATAAAAATGAATGTAGTTTCATTTCATCTACTTCCTTATCAACAAACATTAACGTTTGTCATACTTCTTCCAGTTCTTCACATGTGCCATATTCTCTTTTGTCTACCTCTTAACTCTTGATGCTTTTTATCTTTTATATAACAGTTTGTATAAGATTGGAATGACATGGTTTTTGTTTGTTCTTTGGAAAGTTCGATAGAATCCATTAGTTAAACTGTCTGGACTGGATATTTTCTTTCATTTCTTTATTAATTATAGGGCTACTCAGGCTTTCTGTTTCTTCTTGGGGCAGTTTTAATATGTTATATTTTCCTAGTAACTTCTGCATTTTCTTTAAATTTTCAAATTTAATGCTATAAAATTATTGATAACATTCTTATTGTAGTTTTTATTTATTTGTTGAAATGGGGCCTTCTTATGTTGCCCAGGCTAGAGTGCAATGGTGTTATCATGGCTGACTGCAGCCTTGAACTCTTAGGCTCAGGTAGTCCTCCACCTCAGCCTCCTGAATAGCTAGGATTACAGGCTCATGCCATCCTGCCTGGTTAATTAAAATTTTTTTTTTTTTTTGTAGACTTGGTTTTGCAATGTTGCTCAGGCTGGTCTGGAACTCCTGGCCTCAAGCAATCCTCCTGCCTTGGCCGCCCAAAGCACTGGGAAGTTTTAAATTTTAATTGCTATTGAATCTGTAGTTATGTAACCCTATTCATAACAGTATTTATTAGCGTCCTTTCCACCCCTTTTTGAACTTGGCCGGTTTTGTCTATTTAATGTCTATTTTATCTTCTCACCTTCTGCCTTTTTAGCATGGTTTTCCTTTGCCTTGTCCTACTTTTCCCTTTTCTCATCACCTGTTGAGTGCTGCTTCTCTGTTACATCTCAGAGAGGCCTCATTTCCTCTGGGAGGCCTTTCTGCCTCCTCAAACTTTGGTCGAGCCCCTGAGGCACTTTCCTCTACCACTTAAAAAGAAGCAATTTGCCATGTTGTAATTTTTTGAAGGGGAGGAGGGTAGATCTGAATGTCCTACTGTGAGGACATGAAAGCAGGAACAGAATTTCTTGTCCACTGCTGATTTCTAATGTCTGGCACCATGCCTGACATATAGTAGCTGCTCAATAATATTGGTGAATAAATTAATGGGTGGGCTTCCACAAGTACAGACCCATTTTCCAGAGGTGAGGACTTTTTTAAAGGAGGCCATTCTTAGCAGGACTGCTACAAAGAAGATTCAGCTAGTGACTGAAAAATTGTACCAGCTGACCGTTCCTGAGGTTCCGTGAATTTTTTTTTTTTTTTTTTTTTTTTTGAGACAGTCTTGCTCTGTCACCCAGGCTGGAGTGCAGTGTCACGATCTCGGCTCCCTGCAACTTCTGCCTCCCAGGTCCAAGTGATTCTCATGCCTCAGCCTCCTGAGTAGCTAGACTACAGGTGTGCACCACCATGCACAGGTAATTTCTGCATTTTTTTTAGTAGACACAGGGTTTTGCCATGCTGGCCAGGCTGGTCTCAAACTCCTGACCTCAGGCAATCTGCCCACCTCAACCTTCCAAAGTGCTGGGATTACAGGCATGAGCCACAGCACCCAGCCAACTTTTTGGTACCTCAGTGACTAAAGCCCCAGGAAAAGTTCAAGGTAGACACTTTTTCAGAGATGCCTTTCAGCAAACATATTGACAGACATCACATGTTTTAGAGGAGTAATTTATCCATAAAAATATTGAAAAAGGTATTCCTGTAGGTATATTGGCAGCTACAAAATTTGATTCAATTTGTGAGACAGAAATAAGGTGCTTCTGATGTGTCTGGAGTCTCTTTGTGCTGGCTTGTCTTAAAGCTGCCTCTGTCATGTCTAAGGAAATTGATTCATGTTGAGAGGTTAACAGGTGAGGAAAACAGTTTCAGCTTGTTAGGTAGGGGCTAAATGTCCCGTTGATGGTTCCTCCAAAAACCTGGAGCTCAAATGGAGTTTGACCAAGCACAGAGCAAAACCTGGAGTTCCTTTGTTGGAACTCTCCAGCATGTGTGTGTGGCAAGGGAGAGTTCCAGGCTGAGCTGAAGCTATACATCCCCTGATAGTGTCCATGTGGGAATTTTGTCTGTGTGAACATTCAAGACAGAGATTGGGAGTCTGGTCTGACTTTTTGATTGCATCCAGGTTGCGTGTTAGATTTTATTTCATACAGAAGAAGAGCTATTTTAAGGGACTCTGGGGCTTTCGTGCTGGGGAACTGAGAAGGAGTTTGGAGTGAATTTGGCTGCTGAAGATTGCAGAGTTATTGAAAACTCCAGCCACCTTGTTTGTCTGGGCCATTTCTTGAGGCGTCTCTCTTTTTGATAAACCTGTATTTGAAACCAGTGACTTCCTCTAAATATCCAGCCACTGAATAACGAATACATTGTCTTTTCTCTTCTTCTAGGCCTAAACGGCAGCGGCAAAACAACTTTCCCATGTTTTCCTCTCCTAAAGCCTGGAATTTTAGAGGGGTAAGTGCTGCCCTGGGTAGCCCCTGCTGTTAAATGTCCAAATCTGGATACATGCTCTGGCCTCCAGAAAGGATGCTGTCAGGATTGGTTTTACTGATGAAAGTTTCCATCAAGAAATTCATTGTCTTGAATTTCCGTTAAGTATTTCAATCCACTGTCAGGATTGGTTTTACTGATGAAAGTTTCCAAGTGCTTTACCACTTGGGAAAGTCACATTTGAATCAGTGGTTGTGGGTTAAGTAAAAACTCCAAGTGGCGGTAGTCCCAGCACTTGGGGAGGCCAATGTGGGAGGATTGTTTGAGACCAGCCCAGGCAACATGGTGAAGCCCCACTCTACAAAAAAAAATACGAAAATTAGATTGGCATGGTGGCATGTGCCTGGAGTCCTAGCTACTCAGGAGGCTGAGGCGGGAAGATCGCTTGAGCCCAGGAGGCAGAGGTTGCGGTGAGCTGAGATCATGCACTGCACTCCAGCCTGTGTAACAGAGTGAGACTCTGCCTAAATTTAAAAAAAAGAAGAAGAAAGAAATTCAAGTGGCCCAGTAAGCTTCTGCTGACATTCACCTGCCCTGAAGGTCTTGGGCTGCCAGAAGCATCTCGCAAAGAAGCCAAGAAGTGTCAAAGGTGCTGAGGCAGGCATTGGGGCAGTTTTCTTTGGAGCCTGGAGGGAATCCGTGTACAATGAAGGAGAAAAGAACTCAGAAATGTACAGTTTATTAATATGTAGATTTATGCCTTTACAGGGAGCTTTGTTTTCCAGAAGGAGAAGTCTGTAAGCTTTAAACAGATTTTAGGAATCATAAAATTTGACCAAGCACAGAGCAATCAACCATGCTTGGGAGATCTAGAGGTATAGGAAGGGTCAGATTGAACTTCTTCCTGATGCAGGGTTGTCTTCCTCAGCATAACAGTAATATAATAATAATAGCCACAGTGTATGGAGGTCCTACTGTGTGCTAAAGTGAGTTCAATGCTAACCTCAGGAGCAAAATTCTTTCATCTTTAGAGACTGCTCTGAGCTCTTTTCCACCTCCAGTCCTTTGCACGTGTTCCTTCTGCCTGGAGCACTCTCTCCTCTGCCCGGCGCCACGCTCCTACACACACTGCTCCTCGCCCACCCACTTTATCCATTGGGTCTCATTCTTGACATCACCTCCTCTGGGAGGAATCCCTCATGAACACCCTCTGAATCTGAGCTCCTGAATCTCCGATGTACCCCTGCAGTTTCTTACCATTGTGCTTTTTAGCCCTTACTGAAATTTAAGATAGGAAGACTCAGGCTTGAAGAGTGTGGCTTCCTTCTCTGTCTCTCTTGTTCAGTACTGTATCTCTGGGCCTAGCACAGTGCCTGGCACATGCATGCTTAATTAATTGATTAGATGAATGAATGGAATGAATGAATACCTTTCTCGCATCCATCCACATGTTATCTTTAGATTGGGTTTCAAGTTCAGGTCTTCAGTCTTTTTAATACTGTTCTGACTGGTTCTGTTCACACTTTAAAATCCTGTATAGATTTCAATAATTTTCCCCAAATGTCTTATTAAAAATAAATATAGATCATGAAACTATTTTAGCTCAGGTTACAATATGCTTTTTATTGAGTACAAAGAGAAATGTGTTGACTTCTGAAATAGATGTGCATGTTTTACTGAATGCAAGTCATGCACTTCCTTAGTCATTTATGGTTTTGTGGATAGGATCTCCATTTCTCAAAGTGTATCCAGTTGTATGATCATAACCATGAAGTAAAAAAAGGCTTGTGTGGTCAGATCTATTTGGGACATGCCGAGTGTATTAAACTAAATATGCTTACTACTGGAGGACTTCTCAAAGTCTTTGATGTGTGGATGTATGTGGAGACTCCATCAGGAGAATTGGTGGCATTTGTAGCATTTCCCAAAGTCATCGATCATGAAACCCTTTGTAGACCAAATAGAGTGTTGGAATAATTGACATTAACGGTCAATTTTGACCTATAGAGAAATTAGATCTCTTGTGAGCAAGTTAGCCTTTTCGAAGGCCTTTGTTTTCAGTGCTTGCCCTATCCATCCTCCCTGCAGTGTTGCTCTCCTCCTGCTCCAACGATGGTCATTAGCCAAGGCTCGTGGGTACATGTGGAGGACCAACCATCCAAGTTTGCCCAGGGACTGTCCTGGGTTGAACACTGAAAGTCCTGCACATCAGGAGACTCCCTGGAACCAGGCTAACTGGGACAACTGATTACACCGCCTATGGCCACAAGACCTCTTCAACTGTTTTCCCTTGAAAAATGTTCTGTGAATTTTTTAGCACAACTCTGGTTTACAGAACTTGTTAGATACATACTTAGTTTAGGTGACCCTCTGTTGGCCCCATCCTTGCCAAATCTCTCTAAGACAATAGTCACATTAATTTTCTGGGTACCATGGCACACACCTATAATTTCAGGTACTCAGGAGGATTAGGCAGGAGGATTGCTTGAGCCCAGGAGTCTGAGTCTAATCTGGGCAATACAGTGAGACTCTGTCTTAATAAATAAATAAAATAAAAGTAGTAATTCACTGAAGAAAAAAAAAAAAAAAACCCTAGAAACCCTGCCCTTGGCTAATTGCAACCAAGTAGGTTTCAGAATTTAGTGCAATGTTGCCTTCAGGTTGAGCCCTCAAATTCTTAGCTAGCTCACAAGATTTTCCCAAACAGCAAAAGTTGTGTGTTAAGTGATTAAGCCATTTGTGGTGTTTTATCTTGATCTCCTGACCTTGCCTTGATTTCTTCTGGGCCCTGAGGCTTATTGGTAAAGCTAGACAAACTGACATCAAGATATACCAGAGGGAGAAAGTTCAGGGCCTGGCCAAAGGCCAGATTCCTCTTTGACCAAACTGATCTCTCTTCGCCTCAGAGTATAATCCACAGTGACATGGTCGAGGACCGCGGAAGGGAACCCAACCAAGTGGAAACACCCTCACTCCCAGCCAGGAGGCACTTTGTAATTGTCATTATGGTAATTAAAATTGAAGAATGAGAAGGATACAGAATGCCAGGATGAAGACGTGTGAGGCGTCATCTAGCTGACACATCTTCTGTAATGAAATCTGACTCCCAGGTCTGTTAGACTAGGCTGTGCATGCTATTCTAGAGCAGGGTATGCTTTTTGTGAACACTCTGCTTTCTTCTTTATTTAGAAAGGAAGGTTTCAGAATCTCCATGCTAGAAAATTTTCCACATTTATATATCTGTTGGAGAAAACCGTTGTATTATAAGCATTTGCAATTTCATTCCTCTTTAGCTTGCAAAGAAAAGGGATCCAGGCCGGGCACAGGGGTTCATGCCTGTCATCCCAGCACTTTGGGAGGCTGAGGCAGGAGAATCACTTGAGCCCAGGAGTTCAAGACCAGCCTGGGCAACAAAGCACGACCCTGTCTCTACAAAACAAAAACAAAAACAAACCCAAAATTAGCTGGGAATGGTGGCCTGTGCCTGTACTCCAAGCTACTGGTGAAGTTGAGGCGGGAGGACCACTTGAACCCAGGAGTTCAAGGCTGCAGTGAGTGATGATTGTGCCTCTGCACGCCAGAGAGGCCTTGTCTCAAGAAAAAAAAAAAAAAGGATCCACTGTTTGTTCACTGAGGTCCTAGGCACTTGTGAATTTAAGGGGGTGGGGTGGAGGAAGAGGTGATGGTGAGAAATGATTTGGAAAAGGCAAGAGAAGAAGGAACCACATTGCTCTAGAGGAGAGGTACAGTGGGAGAAGCTTGTAGGCAAGATCTGGGTGGCTGAGAAGCAGACTTTTTGGGAGAAGAGAGAGAGATTTCAAAATAACTTTAACGAAAGTCTTGCTGAGTGAGTTGTATTGCACCCCCATCTTTGTCTCTCCTGGAAACGTTCTCTGCAGACCCCCATTCGTTCTCAGACATTAGCAGTTGCATTTGGGTTTTTCCTCTTTTTTTTCCACTGGAGTGTTTAGCTATAGAGAGGCTCAGAAAAGGCTATTGACACTCAGATTACACATCCCCTCTCCTTACCAAGTGGTTTAGCCCTTTCCCAGATTGTCATCTTCATTAATAGCAGGGTGCCTTCTGCCCTTCGGTTCCCATGCTTGTCTAAGGAGACAGAGGTCCTGGGTGTTACAGACCCTCCAGGACTTCCCCACCCTCCTGAGCAAGGCGTGGTGCTGTGCCCACCGTTCACCAGACCCACAGGTGCTGCAGATGGATTCACCAAGAGAAGCAGAGAGAATGGTTTGTGTTGGAGTGGACATGGAAGGAATAGTAAGAGAAAACCATCACAGAATGGGAGGAATGAGAAGGCTGAGGGAGGAGGGACCCTGGGCATTGCAAGGTGTCTAGCTATGAGGCAGCTTCTCCATCAGGTACTCCTGCACACCTGCTCCCATTTGGTTGGGGCAGTGCTGAGCTCAGAATTCAGAATTTCCACTCTTTCTTGTGAAAATATTTGCTGCAGGTCCTCACTGGGGTGGAGTGGAGGCACTGAGGCCCAAGGAAGACACACACCCTAGAACTGTGAAAGTCTCCGGGGCACAGCTCCTGCCATTGTCTGTTAGTTAACTAGGAAATGCTTAACCAGGACCCGTTGTGAGCAAGGCCTTGTTTCAGGTGCCAGAACTGAGGTTTTAATTAAATATGGACCAAATTCCAGAGCTATTTTTGTCTTGTCTCCTCCAGTGCCTGGTCTTTACTTTTGTCTAGTCCATTTGGGAAGACTTTTTTAGACTCTGGGGCTTATAAGGAAATTTGGACATTGTAGCCCCAACCTTTTAATATTTAGTTGAAGAAAGCAAGACCTTGTATATTAGTCAGGACTCTGGGTTATAAGTGATAGAAACTCAGTTAAAACTAGCTCAAGTCTACAGGGAATTGGTTGCTCATGTGACTGAGGGAAACTGAGGTGGGTAAGCTTCAGGCACAGCTGTTTCCAGGTGTACTCCTTTTCTCAGCTTTGCCATTCTCTGGGTTTGTCTTCTCCTACTACACGTGGATATTTTTGAAGGAACAGGGTGACGGTAAGTAGCCACACATTTCCAGAGGAAAGAGAGATTTGCTTCCAGGATCCACATATGAAATCCCAGTGTAGGACTCTGATTGTCTGGGCTTGGGTCACATAACTATGCTTTGGCCAATCACTGTGGTCAAGAAGATGGTGTAATGTGATTGGACAGGCCTTAGTCATTTGCCTCCCTCCATAGTCAGGGAGCCAGGCACACAGGGCTCTGTAACTGGTAGCTCCACTGGACCCACCTGAGGCAGGGAAGGGGCAGTTGCTCAAAGAAAGGGTTCGGTGTTGTCACTGAAAGGGAGTCTGGTTCCTAGACACAGTCAGGAAATAAATATATAATTATAGGAGTCTGCCACCACACCTGGCTAATGTTTTGTATTTTTAGTATTTTTTAGTAGAGATGGAGTTTTATCATATGACCAGGCTGGTCTCGAACTCCTGACCTCAAGCGATCCACCCACCTCAGCTTCCCAAAGAGACTTTTTTTTTTTTGGGGGGTCAGAGTCTCTCTTTTTCACCCAGGCTGGTGTGCAGTGGCACGATCTTGGCTCACTGCAACCTCTGCCTCCTGAGTGAAAGTGATTCTCCTGCCTCAGCCTCCCGAGTAGCTGGGATTGTAGGTGAGTGCCACCACACCTGGCTAATTTTTGTATTTTTAGTAGAGACAGCGTTTCACCATGTTGATCAGGTTGGTCTTGAA